>NC_040043.1:28998764-29350287 GCF_003713205.1 Coffea eugenioides
ATTAGGGACAGATTGCCGAACAAGACGGTGCCTGACACCCTTCATCGCTTCCTCATACATGTCAAACAAGTATGTTGAATTTCTCCCTCTCTGCTGAAGCCAGACTTTGATGAGGTACTCATAATAGCTGTCACCTCGAGATCCAAGTCTGATGTTCTCTCCATTGAATTCACCTGAATGAGGGCTGCAGCAAGGAGATGTAGACACTTAAAAATTCCCAAGACAAATCAAAAGGTAAAAGGTTTGCAAAAAAAAAAATTTGCGGCCATATACTGGTTGCCAAAATATTCAGATTGCTAATGGTAGTAATCTTCCAATTACAGCTATTGGTGATATTGGACATTAGTGGTGGACAGCTATTAGTGATGAAAGAGAGAATTTCAAAGGTCCTTGCCATTGCAACCACTGGAAGAAGACTGAACTTGGCCAGGTCATTGTGAAGAAATATGAGCACAAGGCCTTTAGTGGTGGACTAGGCATCTGGGACTTCGGCCACTAATGAATTCTCTCTGTGAGGTTCACTTTGTTATTGATTTTTTTTTTTGGATTAATATAAATTTAATTGTTTTAAACAGCTGTAGTTGATTGAGTAAGGTCCAGTTGTCATGCACAAACAGTTCATGGTTCTCTGTTTCTATCTTTTAGTCGAAAAATTTGTATACGGCTAGTAACTCTAGCTTCCTTTCAACAAAACAAAATTTTACAGATATGTCTGGTCTAATGGAATCAAATTAGGACTTTTAGACATTATTCAAAGTTTGCCTTCAGGATTCTCCGTTTTATGAAAGATTTCACAATTCAACAACATAAATAAATAAATCAATATCTAAATAGATATCACCATCATGTTCAGGACACTTGCTGGACATTCAGACTGCCTTCTTCTCTTTCCTTAACAACTATGGTCATCCTCCCTCTCATTTTCCCCCAACCCTTTAACACCTGATTCCACTGCAGAATTTCTAATGGAAACTTAGGCTTAAAGCTCTTAACCAACTCCAGACTATTTCTCAAATTTTAAGCCACCAATAAAATGCCTAGCCTCCTCAAGTCCATCACATAATCAGTTTGATTCCTTAGTTGATTTTTAAGACCGTAGTTTTATAATATTATTTAGTATTCTTTTAAATTAATTTATTGGAGAGTAAAGATTCCAATAAGCTAGTTCTGGAGTGTTAGACTGCCATAGATCTACGTATTGACTTTTACTGTAATTACTCGGCTTTTTGGTGTATAATGAAACTACTTCTTTGTGTTAATCCCATATAACTTCAGGTTTGCACCATATTCTTAGTTATTACCCCATTCAAGTTTTCTCTTGGTACTCCTAAAAACTCTAGATTTTGATCATGATGCAAAGTAGTCCACACTTGCCACTACAACCTGCATCAGATTGAGAATCTTAGATTAAGCATCTAACCACAGATTATGGAGATAAGCATGTAATTTGCTTGGATGAAAATGTTCTTGGCAGCAAACAAATTTAAGGCCAGCATAGTAGCACATGACTAGGCAGACAAATATTTAAAAGAGCAAAAAAAAGTCATGATATGCAAGAGGATTCTGGCTGTCTAGAGACACAACCTCCAAGCAAGTGGCACACAAAAGGAGAAATAGAGAAGAAAATAGCAGGAAAATGACAAGCTCAAAAGTATTAATGTATGGAAGGGCAACATGAAAACAAAGAAAAATTTGAATAAAGAAAAAAGTATTTAACTTATTAGTTCCTGCTTTCTGCTCGAGTTCATAAATCTACTAAGTAACCTGACAGATAATGTGGTTGTAGTAAATGACAAAGCCAATATCAGGCCAAAGAACAGGTTTAGACATGATGGTGCAACAACGATGTCCACACCACAACATGGTCTTTACAAAGTAATCCTCTACAGGTACCATCTTAATATATACCAGCGAAAGGCCCACAGCAAATGATTAATATTCCTTCCATATTTGTTTAACCAAAGTACTGAGATGAGGATTCAACTCGAAAGAAGCCACCGATTCCTACGTTTTTCATTTAGTTTGAAGCCACGTAGACATAGCTATCTATAGATAGATACATTAGAAGTCTAATGCTAGTGCTATTTCTCCATCAAGAAATTACATCAATGAAGTATAGAATCCCTTGATAATCATCATCTTTACTCGACCAGTAGAGAGAAGAAGAAGGAAGGAATGGCATTCCTCTATTTATCCTTTAGCTTAATACAACAGGAACAGAACCAAAAAAAATATGAACAGAACCAAGAATAGCTCAGCAATCACTTTCTCTTCATATTGTTATTTTCATTGGCTTTCAGTTCTAATCCATCACTCTACTTTGATTTAGATGTTAATCGTTTAAGTGTACAATCAATGAAAACTCAACTAGCATGATGTTAAAGTCAACTTTTCTGAAGACAAGCAATTGTCTTACATGCGTCCAAAAACGGAGCATTATATCATATTTTTTCTGTTTTTCAACCCAGGAAAATTCTCACAACATCAGCAAACATCAATAAGCCTACCTAAATTCTTAGCACTAATACTGAAAAACCAATTGCTGCACTAGTACTGAGAAACCAATTTGCCCAAAAGAAATTACTTAAAGACCAAAAGCATATTTATCAAAGAATTTAACACTGTTGGCAGAAGAAAAAGAGGACCTTTTTTCAAAGAAGTCGTTAATGAAACTAATTACAAAGAAAGTAGTATTTTGGCCCATACCTTATGTATATCGGAACCAGTCCCTCCACCTTCGACAGGGTCTTCAGATGTTCAAAAACCTTCATTGATTCTAAGCCATACTTTGGGTTCCCAGTTAGATAACTAAGATAATTAAATTCCAGCTGCAAAGTTGAAACTTCTGCAGTACTGCTCATGCCATCAGGAGCAGGGTGTGCAGAGTGCTCACGTAGAACCACATCACTGAATGGAATATCAGAGGGACTTGATGTAAATGCAACCAGCAGGCGATCAGCCAAATCCCTAGCATTATCTAGATAGACAACTGGTTTGGGCCCTTTGTGCAACGAACTTCCCCCTTGCCCCCCGCTCAAATGATAAGCACTCAAAAGGCCGCCTAAAATACGAATAGTAGTTTCAAACAAATTCACTTGACCTTTTCCGCTGATCCTCTCAGGAAGATGTTTTTCGATCCATGAACCTGCATCAACAATTACTTCTTCAACTCCCATTATCATGGCTGTGTCTAAAGCATCCACCACTGTTGCTCCTAGACCTCCTAAACCATCAACCCCCCTACGGCTTAGAGGCATAAGTTCATCATAACCCATAGCATAAGTTTTGTATCCAGACCATGCATGTAAAAATGCCTCCTTGACCTTTTGTTGCCTAGCCATCCAAATACTTTTTGTATTTAATTTCTCAAGAGTACGATTAGGTACACTCTTACTACTCATTTCATCTGGTGATAATCTAGGAGGAAGCCTTGGTGGTTTTCTCCAAAATCTTCGTAAACTGCTTAGTTCCTCAGTCCCTATGTTGTTTGATTTAGCATTGCTGGAAACAGAAACTGAAGTACTGGTATGTGTGATCATTAGATATGTTAATCCACCAATCAGTAATAGCACAAGGAACTTTCCAGTACTACATTTGGTACACTCCCGCTTCACATTACTTGTAAGCGATGACTGAATAAAGGTCTGCGACAAAAACACGAGTGTGAGCAAAATCTTGAGTTTCCTTGATAATGGATCATAGTTTGAAACTTTTTAGCCAGTAAATCCTGAAATGTTTGGGGTGTATGGCAACATATTACACTTGACAATAGATCACTGTCAAAAGATATAGGCCCAAAAAATATTATCGCAAAAATAAAAAGAACACAAAAAGTGAAAAACCCAATCCAACAAACGAAAATTTTCAACATGCCCCAACAGATCATAGTAAGATTAAACGGAATTCAGATAGTACATCAGTGAGCAATCAAAACAGAACAAAAGAAACAAGAAATTGTATTTTTTTTCTGGGATGGAAGTAAGAATAGAAACCTTGAGAAGGGATCGATGGCGGAATTTGGCGTTATCATAATCCACATCTTTCATCGAATACGGCAACGTTTTAGACATGTTCCCTGATTCCTGATCCAGTTCAGACTCAACCCTTCCAGCTCCGAAGTCCTATCTACATCAATGGCCGAGTGGGCACAGAGGGCAGCCAGAGACGAAAAAATTTGAGCAAAATACAACGTATCAATGGCCGACCGGGAAAGGCAGGCAGGCAAAGAGGAAGGGCCGAGGATGGACCGAGCTTTTCTATCGTGGGATGATGCTTGTCCGAATTCTGACTTTGAGATCGTCCCTAGTTGGACTTTTCCGATTCTTTTTCATTTTAGTTGTTACACACAGTAGTATGTATATGAATGTATAAGATGTGAATTGAATTCTACAAATAGTCTTTTATTAATGGCGAAACTATAACACACCCAAGACGCAAGGACTCATTATGAGCTATACAAAAGTGTACTATGATATTCAGGGTTTAGGAATTCCTCATCAAAAGCTATACTTTGAGTAAGTTTGCTCAATCTTTTACTTAGTCTATTCTGTTCAATATCTGGACAGTCAAATGAGTATTTTATAAATATTGAGCTAAATTCATGATGTCTTCTAGTTGTGTAGAGATTTTGATGTCACTTGAGGATGATTTTCTGATTAGGCCTATGATTTGGTTGCAAGATGTGTGGATTTTAACACTCCTAGTTTCTTCACCTCACTCAAGGCCAATTTTATGGACTGTAGATAGTCCAGAATCATAGAACTAATACTTGTGAGAACCCGTAAATTCCTCTTAATAATTTTCCTAGGGTTTATCCCCTTTAATGGCATGTTTTCTGCATTTTCTGGCTTAGGAAATTTTTCTGGTGAATTTTATGAGTAATTATAGTTTTTAGATGATTTTCTAGTATCGAATAGATTTTGAGAAACTAAGAGCGTATTTTGGACGTGGGACCCACTAGTGCGAAAAGTTCGAAAAATTTCGGCCAACTAGATTAAGTTTTGAATACTGGAATTATTTTACCGGGTGTTAAGAGATAAGTAGAGGTTGCAATTTGGGTTGATATGAGAGAGACAAGTTAGGTAGATATTTTATTAAAGGTGACAAGTGTCACCATGTGATTGGGCTTACCTTAAGACTTTCTTACCATTGACTTAAATAACCAAAAATGACCCAAAAATCTTCCAAAAATCTTCAAGAAGAGCCGGCCCTCTCTTGCTCTCTTTCTCTCTCTCTTACTCCAAGCATAAGGAAGAAAACACTTCACTCTTGTCCCAAATCATCAAAACTAACCATCCAACCTTGAAATTACTCCATAAAACCTCTTCAATAGCTAAGATAAGGTGGATTTGTGGAGTTGTTTGGAAAGATAAGGTGGTCAATAGCTCTCTCTCTCTTGTTTTAAAGGTAAGTTGTGAAGAACCACCCTCCTTCTTTAATTGATGCTTAAATCATGCTTAGTGATTGTATAAGATGCAAATTTATGGATTAAATCTTGATTTTGGTTGAATTGGTGAAGTTTTATTATTTTTGAGGAATTTTCTGTTTTAATATAAGCATGATTGTGTGGTCATGTATGATGATTGGAAATGATGTTTAATGACTCTAGGAGGTGGGAAAAGTGATTAATTGCAACCAATTTCTGTTTTGGACCAAAAATTGAAAAGTGAGGGTTTTGTGATGAACATTCTGTCCGAATTTTTAGGTCATAGATATAGGCCGAATTGACCTTTCCTCAAAACATGAAAGTTGTAGGTAATGACATTTTAGAGGCGCCTGCAAAATTTCAGGTCATTTGAATTAGTGTAGAGTGAGATATGTCGTTTTTACTGTTGCTGTTCTGGGTGATCAGAATGTGCGAACTGTGATTGTAATCGTCTGTTTTGACTGGAATTGCTTTGGATTTGGATGTTGGTGTCTTCTGATGAAATGTAGCTTGATGTCTTAGCTATCATATGCCTTTGGAATCAATGCATTTGGACGTGTGTAGACTGAGTTGGACGAATTACAGCATTGTGTGATTTGGGAACCTGCAATTACGGTTCTGGGTTGGTTTTCTGCATTTTTGACCTAGTTGTGCTAGGATTTGGACTGAGTGGCCTTCTACATTGTTGTAGCCCTGTCTTTTAGCTTCGAGATGGTGGGTCTTACACCCTCATCCGATAAGCGTAGCGCATTGTGTGCCATTACCGCATTAGGAGGCCAAAACTGTTTTTGGTGTTGGGACAAATGAGTTTCATTTCCTGATTTTCTGGTTTGCTTATATGTCTATATATGCATATGAAACCCTATTGGGGTTATGTTTGGCTTGGCTTTATGACGCGTTATCGAGTCTCATTGTACTTGTTTGTATGTTTTAAGGCTTACTTTTATTCCGGTCATTTCCTAGTTAACTTTTACTTTGGGCCTAGTGAATGGCTTTTGGAAATGAGGTGAATTTTGTGTGAGATGTTGGGACTGATTCGAGGAAATAATGAAGCCTTAATGGCTGAAAAAGTAAGAAATTTAGGGGAAGTGCTGCCCGATTTTCTAGGCTGTTTGGTTCTTTTAAGTTGGATTTGCCTTTTGGTAGAAATAAAAGGGCTTTTGGGTTGTTTGCGCCTAGGTCTCCATGTTACCTTTTCGTTTCCAAGAAAATCATGTTTTCCACCCTTGCATTAGTATTTATTTGGCAAGGCGTACGACGTGTAGTCGAGCCTCACTTGTGCATTCCGTTTACTCGATTTTGGATATGAAACCTTCAATTAGTTTACTTTGATTATTTTAGGGTTTCTTGGCGATTAAGGCCAATCTGAAGTGAAAACTTTTGAAGTCGAGCCGGTGAGTGTACCACTCCCCTCCATTGCTGTTTAACTTGATTTCTGCTCTGCAATCTGTTTATTTGTTCGAGACGAGGGTGTACTTTATCACACTCGTTCTCTAGTCTGTTCATGTGCCAATTTCTATGCAAAATTTGAATCTGTTATCTGTGTCTGCATCTGTTCGGATTTCTATGACCTATGAGCTCAATCCTGTGGCTAAGTTATTCGAGTCGGGCCGGCAAGGGCCTGGACGATTAGATAACGAACCACGGTAGTCTGTTCGGGGATTTTGGGTATTGAGACCCTTGATTCCGGGTATACTCGAGTATTACCATTTTGTTCGTTTGAGGTGAGCGGGCCCGGTAAAGGGTGTTTGGTGGACGGAATTCGGTGTAAAGAGGAGTCTACGGACGTTTTGGTTCTATATACGTTGACGGAGAGTCAACCGGTTTGGATCAAGTACTGCGCTGGAAATTTGGCTCCTGAGAGCCACCCGTATCCTTCTGATTTGAATCATTGGTTCCTTTGCTTTACATCTGGCATGTGTATCTGATTTGTTAAATGTGAAATGCCATGATTTTTCTGCTATATGTTTGGTACCTCATTGAGCGCAAGCTCACCCCTTTCTGTTCCTTTTTGTTTTCCTTACAGGAAAATAAACCCTTTTGGTCTGGATTTGACAAATGGCTGTCAAATTGAGCTAGTTGAACATATCTTTTGTATAGCTCATGTATTAAAACCCTAAGTGTACTTTTGGGGCGTTTTCTCTTTTGATTTGGCAAACCGTGTATATGTATTAACTTTTGAAAACTTTTGTATGTCATTTTGGATTGTAATCGCTAAAGTTCAGATGTGAATGTTTGCGTGCTCTTTCGGTTGGGTTCTGACGGGTCGGTTACTATCATGGCCGACTCCGGATGTCATTTTCTTATTTTGGGTTATGTTGCCATTTTGACTTGGTTGCGCGCATTGGTAAGTTCCGGAACGTATTAGATTGACGTAAACGGATCTGTAGTCCTGGCGAGAGCTGGGCAGGCAGTCCGCTAACCCCTTTGGTTCGCCTTAGGGGAAGGTGGGGCTGTTACAATACTCCTTTCTCTTAGTTTCCATGCTGCTTGCAACTAGTTCTAGTTGTTTTCAACAGAAATCTCAACCCCCATGTTTTGACATTTCTTGTGTTGTTCTATTTTCCACACATGTTTTCAATGTATTGTCTTCTTTTGCATACCTTTGTTCTTGTTCAGAAGCTACTTCTATTTCTGAATACTCATTTGTGTCGGTGTGTATTGGGTTTGTTTATATTCCTCCCAATCATTCACTGCTTTTCATATTACTTCCATAGGGTGTCTCTCTGTCTTTGAACTGCCAATCATTTTTAGCCTTCCATATCTGCCACAATATATTCACTGTCAAAATAATGTGTTCCATGCCATCCTTTCTTCTCCTTACTTCCAGTAGTCTTGCCCACTAGCTCTTGAAGTTTTTTATGCGTTCATATAATCCATTCCATTGAAGGGGGCATTTTCCATATATCTCCAGTGTGAGAACCCGTAAATTTTCTCATTTTTTAGGTTTTATTCTATTTAATGGCATGTTTTTCTGCATTTTCTTTATTAGGAAAATTTTTCGGATAATTTTTATGAGTAAATATAGTTTTTAGATGATTTTTCTAGTATCGGTTAGTTTTTGAGAAATTAAGAACGTATATCGGACGTGGGACCCGCTAGTGCGGAAAGTTCGGTAAAATTCGGCCAATTGGGTTAAGTTTTGTATACAGGGTTTAATTTACTAGGTGCGAAGAGATAATTAGAGGATACCATATGGATGAGAGTTGAGGAAACAAAGGAATATGCATGCATTAAATAGGGTGACAAGTGTCACCATATGATTAAATCTTGCATTTTTTACCACTATTCATTACTTTACCAAATTAATACCAAAATTGACCAAAAATTCACCATTTTCTTCCTCTTCTTGGCCGGCTCTCTCCAAGCAAAAAAGAAAAGAAAACTCTCTACCATCTTACCTCTAATCTTGCCCAATCTCTCAATTAAACCGTTTAATCTTCAAATTTCTCCATAAAACCTCTTAGTTTAGTGAAGTTAAGCTTGGTTGTGGAGTTGTTTGGAAGGCTAAGGTGGTTAGTTGCTTCCTTTCTTGCATTTTAAGGTGAGTATCTAAGGAACTCCTCTTTTGTTCTTGATGATGTTTAATTAATAGCTTGTGATAGCCTAAGAGGTGTTTTGTGGGTTATTTCATGATTTTAGTTAGATTGATGACACTTTTCTATTTATTCATGATTTTTCTGTTTTAAGATGATTACTATTGTGTGGCCATGTATGATGGTTGGAAATGATCTAGAATGAAGCTAGAATGCGTAAATTGTGGTTGTTTGCGGAAAATTTCCGCATTGAACGGAAAAATTCGGAATTAGGGTTGCAATTGAACCCATTCTGCCTGGTACTGTTTCACCTAGTTAGAGGCCGAATTAGCCTTGGGTTAAAACATAAAAGTTGTAGGGAATGATATTTTATAGTTGCCTACAAAATTTCAGGCCAATCGGAGCAACGTAGCCTGTGAAAAGACTGAAATACCCCTGCTGCCCTGTTTCTGTCCGAACTTGGTAATCAGCTTTGGTAATTGGTTAATTTGATTGGGAATACAATTGATTTGGTTGTTGATGTCTTCTTAAGAAATATAGCCTGGTATCTTAGCTTTCGGATGGCTTTGGAATCACTTGAATTGGACTTAGGTAGCCTGACTTATGATGATTTAACCAGAATGCGGTTTATTAACCTGTTTATGCGGTTCTGGTTTGGTATATTGATCTTTTGACCTAGTTGCACTACAAACTGGACTGAGTGGCCTTCTTCAACATTGTAGCCCTTTCTGTTAGCTTCGTAACGGTGTATATTGTACATCCATCTGATAATCGTAGTGCCAGTTGTGGCCAATACGCTTAATGACGGCAAAACTGTTTTTAGGTCTTAGAGCTTAACTTTCATTTCCGGACTTTCCTTAGCTTACTTTAGTACTTATACGTGCTAATGAAGCCTTATTTTCGGTAGTATGTGGAAATTGGTTTATAACTTGTAATCGAGTCTTATTGTGCCTATTTGAATATTTTAGGGCGTGACGGTGATTAAAGACGCTCGTGGGGCGGAAGTTTATGAAATTTCACTTGCTTACTTGGTGAGTATACTACTCACTTGTTTGTTTACAATGTGGCTTTGTTATATTTGAACTTGATGCCTTGAAGGCTTATTTGCACCGGTGAAACTGATTAAAGTGAGGGTGTACTTGATCGCCCTCACCCCTTTTGTATTATATTGACTGTTAACTGTGGTACTTGAATAGTACATGAAATACTGGATTTGGTGTCGTATGGACGAGTATCCAACGGCCATTACTGTTACTGCTGAACTCAACCTCATTGGTAGTCGATTGGATCGAGCCGGCGAGGGCTTGGTCGTGAAAATTGACGAGCCATGGGGACTGTTATATGGAATCTTGTAGTATGAGACTCTCGATTCCGGTATACTCTAGTATTACCAAATTTATACTGTTTGGAGTTCGGGCCCGGTAGGGGTATGTTGGGTGGAAGGAATGGAAGTAAAGTGGAGCCTACGGTTGGTTACTTTGTAAACATTGACGGAGGGTCAATGAAATCCGATCAAGTATACAAGCGAGGAAAGGGGCTCTTGAGAGCCGTCCGTATCCTTTTAACCATGTTGTGAATGTGTGATCTTGGTTTACTTCATTATTGAACGTTTTATGCCTATATGAACTTGGTTGCTTGAGTGATAGTATCTCACTGGGCGTAAGCTCACTCTATTCCTTTTGTTTTCCTTACAGGAATATAAACACTTTTGGAATGGCTTTTGATAGTTGGTTGCCGAGTTGAGTTTGTTGTAACTATCTTTTGAATAGCTCCTTTTGGGCAAAACCCTAAGTGCATTTTGAGCCAACCAAGTCGTTGAGTTGTAATTTGCAAACCGTACATGTACAAACTTGTTGGATAACTTTTGTATGCTACTTTGGATTGTAAATGCTTAATTTCAAGGTGTATATGTTTGATGGATGTTTGGTGAGATTCCGGCCGGATTCTGACGTGTCAATTACTATTCATGTCAGCTCCGATTTTCATTTTTTTATTTTGTGATTTTGACTTGTTTAAGCGCGCTTGTATGTTCCAGAACGTTTAGACCATATTGAACTGTCCCGTTAGTCCTGGCGAGAGTTGGGCAGGCAGTCCACTAACCCCTTTGGTTCGCCTTAGGGGAAAGTGGGGCTGTCACATCCTGCATTTCTACATTGAAAGAAAAGTTGTTCCAGTGTGTTAGCCTCCTCACCATAGTTCTTGCAAATCAGTTCTCCTTTTCTCATCCTTCTAAAAAAAGTTTCTCTAACTGGCAAGACTTGATTCAAGAATTTCCAAATGAACTGTTTCTGTTTCTATTTGATTTTCATTTTCCATAACTATTTCCATGCCCTTTCTTTCTCTCTTGCAAGGCTTGTCTCCCCCTCCCATCGTTGGCCCTTCTTTCTTGCTATTTTTTGTCATTGGTCATTGCTTCATATGTTGATCTGACTGTATATTGCCCTGTGCTGCTGTGGCTCCAAAAGTAACTATTTGGTCTTCCTATGAGACTTATAGGTATTTTAAGGATTTTTTCTGCTTCTTTTGAGCCAAAAGTCCTGAAAATGAGTGTTGTGTTCCATCTAATATCTGAGATCAGTTCTTCTACTTTGTTAAGCTTGCAATCATGTAGTTTAGGTGAATTTAATTTTCACCCCTGCAATCCTGTATCCATGCATCTTTCCAGATTCTAGTGCTTCTCCCATTTCCAATTTTCTTTCTGACACCCTTATTTACGTCTTCTCTTGCTCCCATTAAGCTTTGCCATATCCAAGATGCATTATTCTTCACTTTGCAGTTCAATATTGAATCTTGGAGTAGTACTTTGCTTTCACGACTTTACTCACCAGCAAATTTGGACATGTTAGTAATCTCTATACCTATTTACCAAGCAATACCTTATTGAATCGTTGAAGATCTCTGAATCCTAGTCCACCATTATCCTTTTTAGTTGTTAAAATTGTGTAGGTGCACCAGTGAATTTTCCTTTTCCATTCTCTTTCCCCCACTAGAAATTTGCCATCATTGTGTTTATTTCTCTACATAGTTTTACTAGGAGCTTGAAACATGACATTACATACATTGGCATTGCCATAGTGATAGCTTTTAGGAGAATCTCTTTTCTCGCTTGACTTAGCATTTAAAAAGCATTTTATTCCTCTAACGGTTCACAGTTCTCTAGCATTTCTCTTTGATGAAGCCAAACACTTGTTCCTTAGTTCCTGTAATTACCATGGCCAATTCGAAGTCCTTCCCTTGTTTCATCATTTTGTATGTTTCCCAATCTTTGGCAAATTTCCTTTTGCTTTTCCTAGTCCATGTTCTTGCTTAAGATCACTGATGACTTGTCTAGATTGATCATTTGACCTGATCCTTGTTCATACATCTTTAGAATTCTCACTACTTCTTCTGCTTGGTTGGTCTCTGTCTTGCAAAATTTAACGAGTCATCAGCAAAGAAAAGATGAGTGACTGAGGGTCCATTTCTGCCTATTTTCATTTGAGGTTCATTTGTTTGTTCCTCTATGCTTGAGCCAATAGGTTCGAGAAGCCTTCAGAAACTAGGAGGAATAAGTAAGGTGATAAGGTATCACCTTGCCTGATCCCGTAGTAGGTATGTCATATCTTTTTGGTTCTTCATTTATGTTGAAAGTGTAAGTTGTTGAGATGCAAGCCATAATCCAGTTAATCCATTTATCACGAAAGCCTATCTTTGTCATAATTGCTTCCAAAAAGATCCATTCAACCCTGTCATAAATCTTTGACATATCTAATTTCAAAGCCATAAAACCTCAAGATCCTTGCCTTTTGTTTTTGAGATAGTGCATGTACTCATGAGACAAAATAACATTATCCAAAATCTATGTTTCAGGCACAACAGTTGCCTGATTTTTGCTAATACAATTTTCTAAGACATTTTTGAGTCTGTTTGCGTGAATTTTAGAAATAATCTTGTAAAAAACATTGCAAAGGCTTATTGTCCTAAACTGTTTGACCTCTATGGGGCTTTCTACCTTAGGGATCAAGGAAATAATGGTGTGATTCACAACTCTCAACATGATACCAAAATGAAAAAGTTTCTAATGGATTTGATGATTTTAAGTTTAACAATATGCCAAAATTTTTGAAAAAACATTGGTGTCATTCCATCAGGGCCAAGTGATTTATTTGGGTTCATGGCAAATAAGGCTTTTTTGGTTTCTTTTTCATCTACGGGCTTCATACGATTAGTGTTCATCTAGTTTGTGATAGTATGTGGTATTCTTTCAAGAATTACATCCAAGTGATCCACTCCCATATTGCAAAAAAGATTTTTAAAGTACTTTTCCACCTCCTCACCTAGTTCCTCTTTTGTGTTGGCCCATGATTTGTCCTTCCTTAGAATTCTCTGCATTTTATGTCTCCTTCTTCTACCCTTTACACTAGAGTGGAAAAAGTGGATGTTCTTGTCACCCTCTTTCAACCATTGGATCCTTGATTTTTGGCTCCAAAAAAGTTCTTTCTTACTGTAAGCTTCTTTTAACTGAATCTTCAGCTCCTGTATCCAATCTTTTTTTGTTTTGGCAATCAAACTTTGTGATTTCCTCCAACTACTTTTCGGTTCTTTGTATCCTTTGCCTGGCATTTCCTTAGAAATTGCTTTTCCACTTCAAAATAGCCACTCTATAATTTGCAACTTTTCTAGTTACTTTGTCCATGTATGATCCATTTTGATTCTCTTCCCAAGCACTTCTAATTACTATCTCAATTCCATCCTTTTTCAACCATCTTCAGTCAAACAAAAATCTTTTTTTTCCTCTTCTTAGATTGGGGATTGGAGTCGAAAAAAATCATACTATGATCTGAACCTAGATTCTCTATATGCTTGACTTTAGTTCTATCAAACATTTGGCTCCAACCACTATTTCCAAAAGCTCTATCCAACCTTTGTTTAATCTCCCACTTAGTTGACCAATGATTGCTTCAGGTCTAGGGATTACCTTCAAAGTCTAGGTCAATAAACGTATTCTTTTCTATGAAACCATTAAACTCACTGAAACTTCCTTCTTCCGTTCTTCTTCCACCCCATTTTCCTCATTTGAAGTGATATCATTAAAGTTCCCTGCAATCATCTATTTAGTACCCCATAGTTCCTTCCTTCTTTCAATAACTTTCCACTAGTTTCTTTTGGTTTGATCACCAGCGCTGGTATAAATGCCAATAAACCACCAATCCATGCATTTTCTTGGATCCAAAATGTGTACTTCCATGGTGAAAATATTTATTATTACCTCAATCACTTTGAAATCATTGTTCAACAAAACTATCATGCCCTCAGCTTTATTCATAGAATCAACTATAACATATTTCTCAAATCTCAGCTGTCTTTTTAATTTTTTCATAAAAGATTGCTTATTTTTAGTCGCACAGAGGCAAATCAAATTTGGGGAGAGGATGTTTAACTGGGGAATTGTCAAAGTGTTCCCTGCACCTTGACAATTCCACACCAGTAACCTTATTTGTCCTTTGGAAACTAGAATACGCTAGTCTCCATCCTTTTTCTTACAATTGCACAGTTTTTTTTAACTGTCTCCACTCTCACCTTTTATCTGTCATGTCTCCCGCATCCATATCAACCATATCTTCATCCACTAAATGAAAACTTCCTTTTGCCTGAGTTTTTCAAGTTATTCACACTATTTTATATTTCTCTCAATAGCTGTCTATTGATGTTTGATGATTTCAGTTGATTTCGGGTCCTTCTTGTGGTTTTCTGATTACTCTTTACCACTTGGACCTCCAAATTCCTATCCACTTGCATTTCCTTCCCTTTCATTGCCTTGCTTCTTTATTCCAAATTCCTTTCTGTACCTTGGTTCTTTTTTTTTTTTTTTTATCAAACTATGTTTTTATTGAATCCAGACAAATAAAAGCATACAACGCTCAATTAATCCATCTCCTACGAAAATTAGGAAACCCTAAGTGCTCCATAGCAATTTCTCCCCGGACATTAGAAGGCAATGCGCGATGACTATTAAAGACCCTCTCTTGCTCCAAATCTGCTCCCAGGTTAGCTAGGCAATCAGCGGGCTTGCTCGCCTCTCTATAGCAATGTGTGATTCCCCTGAAGTACTGCTTATAGCTGAGCAACTAGTCCACATCCTGTTGTAATCTCTACAGGCAGCTTTGACTCCCTTGCAGAATCCGCACCAAGCCGAGCGAGTTAGACTCGACCTGCAACTCATGCAAACCACGAGTGACACATAACTGCACCCCAAAAAACATGGCCTTCAGCTCCGCATGTAAACTCGTTAAGGAACCAAAGAAGCATGAATAGCCAAAAATGAGCTTCCCTTCCCTATCTCGCACCACACCCCCACCACTAGCCCCCGGATTCCCTCTAGAACATCTATCTGAATTCAATTTGTACCCTGCCCTATGAGCCACCCATTTCACCTGAAGAATAGAAACCCTCCGTCTCATACCCACCAACGACGAGTGAAAAGCATCCCACGATCCAAGAGAAACTTCTATCTCTGGGAAGCAGCAATGAAATAGTTCACTCAATTGTAGAAATATGTGACAGTTCCACTTTACCCTAAAACGAACCAAAGGGTTCGGCGGACCGCCTGCCCAACTCTTGCCGGGACTACGGATCTGGAACAAACGGAAACCTTACCAGACGCTCAAAAGAACTTCGAGAAGATAATATTTAAAACCCAATTGAGCCGAACTAACAGATACAATCAATGTTTAGTACAATGTTCCCATGAAAAAAAAAATCAAAATGAGATGAAGGGCCGCTGCCCCGTCACAATCCAACCAAGTACAAGTATACTTTGTTTGACATGAGAGAAGATACATTCCCAAAGACATATAACCATAAGGAAACACTGTACAATATACATATTAGTAAGTTTACACACCAAAAGAAACATTTTATTAAGATACATTTAGGGTTTCCAAATTGTCGAGGAGCTATACCCAAAAGAGCAAAACAGTTTCTAACTAGCTCAACTCATTTTTCAAAACATCGAAGTTCCAAAAGATGGTTCCCTGTAAGAAAAACAAGGATAACGGGAAGGGGTGAGCTAAAAACTCAATGAGATACCAAAAGTATAAACAGGAGAAATCATGAGAAATCACTTTTAGGGCACATATACACATCAAATACGAGAAATGAATGAACAACACAATTTAAAGAATACAGGTGGCTCTCAAGAGCCAAATCCCCGTTACAATACTTGATCCAACCTAGTTGACCCTCCATCAACATTCAAATAAAGGAACCAGTCCAGTAGAACACCACTTTAACGCCAAATCCCGTCCACCAAACATACCTCTTACCGGGCCCGAACGCCAAACAGGAACAGGAATGGTAATACTCGAGTATACAGGAATCAAGAGTCTCAATACCCAAAGATTTTCCAGGAACAGGCACCCATGGATTGTCAATTACCTCGACCAAGCCCTTGCTGGCTCGACTTAATTAACTCCCCATGAGGTTGAGCTCAAGTTAACAGGAAGATCGTTGGACACACTTCCAAACGATCTCATAACAAGCGCAAGTAACAAGTTCAAGTTCATAACAAGTACAAGTAATAGATTCTAGTTCATTCAGTAGAGGCAAGAGAACGAGTGTGATAAAGTACACCCTCGTCTCATTCAGAATAACAGAGTTCATAGTTATCCATGTCACACATTTCAAGTATAGATGAACCAATTAAAAAATAATTCAGGGGAGTGGTACACTCACCAGTTCCAACAAGGGTAATTTCAAAAGTTTCCTTCCCAAGTGTGGCTTTACTCGCCGGCACCTCCTAGAACAATCAAGGGCAAACACTTAAGATTTGACTCTAAGACCTAGTAAATGAAATTCGCAAGTAAGACTCGGGTACGAGTCATAAGCCTATTCAAATGAACCAGTAATGCAAAGCAAAGAGGCGACTTCGGAGTGAAAAGGTAACAATTGGTCTTAAAGGCTTGAACAACCTCAAAGCCCGACCTACAATGATTGACCAACTCCAAATGTGAAGTAGAAAATGAAATTAAGATCAATACTAGGAAAACAGGATTTTCCAGTTTTGCGCCACCCTATATGAAAAATCATATCTCAAGTTTTGTAAGTCCAAAATTAATAAAAGTAATACCGTTGGAAAATACATTCAAAGAGCTACAACTTTCCAGAAAACACCATGGTAAGATTCAGAATGCAAGTCAGTAAAATTCAAGCCTCAAGTTGCTGCTTATCCAGTGAAAGACAGAACAGGTACAAATTTTCAGTCAACTTTGAAAAATCACCATAAATTGTACAGATAGAAACAGTGTCTGAAATTTACACGATTTATAGCACTATGAATCTAGTTTAAAACTCAATAAACGGAACTCAATTCCGATTTTCCTACATCAAGATATAGTAGATTCCCCAAGACTGCTCAAGGGTCCTGCGAAAATTTCAGCAGCACTTCCCCTAGATTTCCGTACTTTACCATGCTACCATCAACCACCAAATTTCATAACAAGCAATCACCATTGCACATACCAATCATAGTCTAGGAAACACCCTTAAGATACAACCAATTGGTAGCTCCAAAACCACCCCCAATCATGATCAAATTAAA
This sequence comes from Coffea eugenioides, assembly GCF_003713205.1. Lineage (NCBI taxonomy): Eukaryota > Viridiplantae > Streptophyta > Magnoliopsida > Gentianales > Rubiaceae > Coffea > Coffea eugenioides. The sequence continues at coordinate 29,016,304 of NC_040043.1, forward strand.
ACCCTAAAGCTGAAATTTTCGGTACAAAGCGGAAATTTTCCGCAAATAGAGACAATTAACACACCAAAGCTTCATTCTAGACCATACTAAGCTATCATCCATGGCCAACCAATGTTAAACATATAAAAACAGAAAAATTATGAATAAAAATAAAATTCCACAATCTCTACCAAAAGTCATGAAATAACCCACAAAAACACCTCTTTAACTAACACAAATCACTAATTCAACATTAACAAGACCAAAGAAAGCATTCCTTAGCTACTCACCTTACCAACTCAAAAAAAGAGACAACTTAGCACTTCTCCCTTCCAAACCACTCCACTAACTAGCTCAATACTACTTAGCTAAGGGTTTTTATAGAGTAATTTCAAGTTGTAACGGTTAAGTTGTGAGATTGGAGCAAGAAATGAAGAACCAAGGTGAAAGCTTTCCTTTCTTTTTCTCCTCAAGAAGCTCGGCCAAATGGTTGAAGAATGAAGATGATTTTGGGTCCAATTTGAACATTTAGTAAAGTTAAGGAATAGTAGTCAAAGTCCAACATTGAATAGGAGGGTGACACTTGTCACCTTTTTGGTTTAAACTTATCCTCTTGTCTCTCCAATACTAATCTATCTAGGTAACCTCTAATTATCTCTTAGCACCTAATAAATTACTCCCGATATACAAAAATTAACCTAATTGGCCGAATTTTACCGCACTTACTGCACTAGCGGATCCCACATCCGGTATACACTCTTAATTTCTCAAAAACTAACTTATACTAGAAAAATAATTTAAAACTATATTTACTTATAAAAATATCTCCAAAGTTAACATAATAACAAAATATAGAAAACGGGTGCAAAGAAAGAAAATAAGGCCTAGAAATTCAGAAAATTTTCGGGTTCTCACACTCTCTCCCCCTTAAAAGAATTTCGTCATCGAAATTCTCCTCATACCACAATCTATCTAGAAAGAAATCGTAACAATGCTATGACTAAAACGCTATGCTAAGAAAATCAGTGAAGACATAGGGAGAATACACTCACAATATCAGGTATAGATCTACTACTTTTATCGAGAATACACTCATTACATAGGTGTTGTATACACATAGTTCCATAAATACAATTATTTCAGCTAACACATCATTGCTTGCCGACTTTAACTATTACAGCAACTTCACCATCCCAAAATTCATTTGTTCTGGGCAGTTCCTCACTTGGTGTCCCAGTTGGCCGCATCTAAAGCATGCACCAATTTTCACATAACATATTCCCGTATGAGTTTTGTTACATGTTTCACACTTAGCAGCCACACATTTCTTCTTAAAGTGTCCATTCTTTTCCTTCTTCCTCCCCTTATCCTTTATAGCAACTCCATTTCTATCCATCTCTTTACGTTTCCCTTTGTTGTCGCGAGCACTTCCTTCACCTCTTTCATCTTTATTACTAGGAATGTCTTGAGAGTCCATTTGACTAGACGAAGGCACTAACTCAAACTTACTTCGTACCTCTTCTGGAATCCCTTCGTATTTCTTTTTCAGCTCTATGTTCTTGTGCAGTAGCTCAATTTTTTCTGAATACTCCTGTTCCCATCGCCCTTCCCAGTGCTCAGCTAATCTCTTTTGGAACTCTACTTCCTTTCAAAGAATCTCTATCTCCTTATACATCTCAGCCAAATGTGTCATTTTACCGATTTGCTCGAACTCAAGGGATAGCCTACCAAGCAAATTGAAAAAATCAAAACAAGTAACCAAGTACACTTGGTTTAACCATATAACTGTTAAGTTCCCTCACTCCCAATCCAACCACGAAAAATCAAACTTAGAAGCATACAGGTATAGAGGCCAAATCCTTTCTCTCAAATTCCATACCTAATTCCAAACTCTCGATCTCGACACAATAATAATCAAGTTAGTCCACACTTTGACATCAAGAGATAAATGTCAAGAAAGTATAGGCAAGGGTAGTTTATCGAGAGCCAAACTACGGTTATCGAATCTCACAAGAGGGGTAGAAAGTACCTCTATGGTTGTAGCTAGACTAACTCAAAGTCAAGTAAACACTTATCAAGTTCTCACGGTCATAGCAAAAAGGAACATGTCTTAGGTGCGAATTCCCTTACAATCTAGCCACCCTCGAAAAAAGCCGAGCCAGACTAGTACAAGAGTAGTCCATGATAACACTTCCATATCAAACCCCCTCGATCAGTCTTATTACGAGGTCCAATGTAAAATCTTCCGTGCCTTGGCCTTTGCCATCCAGACTTACCTCAAGTTCAATCAAGATACAGATCCTTATTCTCGCGCTCTTCACCACAATTTGGTACTCAAGTCCAAGAATCCACAATAAGATAATTCACAGCTCGAGCCGGCCGGTCCCAAGAGTAAATCATCCATGTTATAGATTCCTACCCGACATACATATCTATCTTCCTCAAGTTCCATGATAAAGATTTTTACACTTATAACAAGCACGGTTCATAGCTTATGCTCAAACGAGCACTTAGACACATTCACGAAATCAGGACCATAACACTACTTGGCCCAAGCTCACTCCGTGCAGAGACCGCGCGAAGCGGCTCTGATACCACCTGTGACAGCCCCACCTTACCCTAAGGCGAATCAAAGGGTTCGGCGGACCGCCTACCCAACTCTCGCCAGGACTACGGATCCGGAACAAACGGAAACCTTACCAGACGCTCAAAAGAACTTCGAGAAGATAATATTCAAAACCCAATTGAGCCGAACTAAAAGATACAATCAATGTTTAGTACAACGTTCCCATGAAAAAAATTCAAAACGAGATGAAGGGTCACTGCCCCGTCACAATCCAACCAAGTACAAGTATACTTTGTTTGACATGAGAGAATATACATTCCCAAAGACAAATAACCATAAGGAAACACTGTACAATATACATATTAGTAAGTTTACACACCAAAAGAAACATTTTATTAAGATACATTTAGGGTTTCCAAATTGTCGAGGAGCTATACTCAAAAGAGCAAAAGAGTTTCTAACTAGCTCAACTCATTCTTCAAAACATCGAAGTTCCAAAAGATGGTTCCCTGTAAGGAAAACAAGGATAACGAGACGGGGTGAGCTAAAAGCTCAATGAGGTACCAAAAGTATAAACAGGAAAAATCATGAGAAATCACTTTTAGGGCACATATACACATCAAATACGAGAAATGAATGAACACCGCAATTTAAAGGATACAGGTGGCTCTCAAGAGCCAAATCCCCGTTGCAATACTTGATCCAACCTAGTTGACCCTCCGTCAACATTCAAATAAAGAAATCAGTCCAGTAGAACACCACTTTAACGCCAAATCCCGTCCACCAAACATACCCCTTACCGGACCCGAACGCCAAACAGGAACAGGAATGGTAATACTCGAGTATACCGGAATCAAGAGTCTCAATACCCAAATATTTCCCAAGAACAGGCACCCATGGATTGTTAATTACCTCGACCAAGCCCTTGCTGGCTCGACTTAATTAACTCCCCATGAGGTTGAGCTCAAGTTAACAGGAAGATCATTGGACACACTTCCAAACGATCTCATAACAAGCGCAAGTAACAAGTTCAAGTTCATAACAAGTACAAGTAATAGATTCTAGTTCATTCAGTACAGGCAAGAGAACGAGTGTGATAAAGTACACCCTCGTCTCATTCAGAATAACAGAGTTCATAGTTATCCGTGCCACACATTTCAAGTATAGATGAACCAATTAAACAACAATTCAGGGGAGTGGTACACTCACCAGTTCCAACAAGGGTAATTTCAAAAGTTTCCTTCCCAAGTGTGGCTTTACTCGCCGGCACCTCCTAGAACAATCAAAGGCAAACACTTAAGACTTGACTCTAAGACCTAGTAAATGAAATTTGCAAGTAAGACTCGGGTACGAGTCATAAGCCTATTCAAATGAACCAGTAATGCAAAGCAAAGAGGCGACTTCGGAGTGAAAAGGTAACAATTGGTCTTAAAGGTATGAACAACCTCAAAGCCCTACCTACAATGATTGACCAACTCCAAATGTGAAGTAGAAAATGAAAGTAAGATCAATACTAGGAAAACAGAATTTTCCAGTTTTGCGTTACCCTATATGAAAAATCATATCTCAAGTTTTGTAAGTCCAAAATTGATAAAAGTTATACCGTTGGAAAATGCATTCAAAGGGCTACAACTTTCCAGAAAACACCATGGTAAGATTCAGAATGGAAGTCAGTCAAATTCAAGCCTCAAGTTGCTGCTAATCCAGTGAAAGACAGAACAGGTACAAATTTTCAGTCAACTTTGAAAAATGACCATAAATTGTACAGACAGAAACAGGGTCTGAAATTTACACGGTTTATAGCCTATGAATCTAGTATAAACCGCAACAAACAGAACTCAATTTCGATTTTCCTACATCAAGATATAGTAGATTCCCCAAGACTGCTCAAGGGTCCTGCGAAAATTTCAGCAGCACTTCCCCTAGATTTCCGTACTTTACCATGCTACCATCAACCACCAAATTTCATAAAAAACAATCACCATTGCACATACCAATCATAGTCTAGGAAACACGCCTTAAGATACAACCAATTGGTAGCTCCAAAACCACCCCCAATCATGATCAAATTAAAACCCTAAAGCTGAAATTTTCCGTACAAAGCGGAAATTTTCCGCAAATAGCGACAATTAACACACCAAAGCTTCATTCTAGACCATACTAAGCTATCATCCATGGCCAACCAACGTTAAACATATAAAAACAGAAAAATTATGAATAAAAATAAAAATTCCACAATCTCTACCAAAATTCATGAAATAACCCACAAAAACACCTCTTTAACTAACACAAATCACTAATTCAACATTAACAAGACCAAAGAAAGCATTCCTTAGCTACTCACCTTACCAACTCAAAAAAAGAGACAACTTAGCACTTCTCCCTTCCAAACCACTCCACTAACTAGCTCAATACTACTTAGCTAAGGGTTTTTATGGAGTAATTTCAAGTTGTAACGGTTAAGTTGTGAGATTGGAGCAAGAAATGAAGAACCAAGGTGAAACCTTTCCTTTCTTTTCCTCCTCAAGAAGCTCGGCCAAATGGTTGAAGAATGAAGATGATTTTGGGTCCAATTTGAACATTTAATAAAGTTAAGGAATAGTAGTCAAAGTCCAACATTGAATAGGAGGGTGACACTTGTCACCTTTTTGGTTTAAACTTATTCTCTTGTCTCTCCAATACTAATCCATCTAGGTAACCTCTAATTATCTCTTAGCACCTAATAAATTACTCCCGGTATGCAAAACTTAACCTAATTGGCCGAATTTTATTGCACTTACTGCAATAGCGGGTCCCACATCCGGTATACACTCTTAATTTCTCAAAAACTAACTTATACTAGAAAAATAATTTAAAACTATATTTACTTATAAAAATATCTCTAAAGTTAACATAATAACAAAATATAGAAAACGGGTGCAAAGAAAGAAAATAAGGCCTAGAAATTCAGAAAATTTTCGGGTTCTCACAAAATACCTGATGCACCACCTCCGTATAAACCACGTTCCTCCATCAAATACCCCTTTGTTTCTTGCTTTCCACCGCTCCCAATAGACCAACATTGGCAGCAACCGATAGATGAACTTGAGGTACTCATTGTGCCCCCGACGCAACCACCATCCAAAGACCAGATGCCTCAATGTAGGCGTCACAGTCAAATCCTCTGGACTATCTTCGAAGCTCTTCCAAACTGCCTTTGCTAAATCCCCTGTGCAAAAGGTGTGATGGATCCCTTCCTCGCCCGGCCTAGGGCAACAGTGACACTTAGACGGTCCCTGAACCCCAAATCTTCGTAGCATATCCATAAGCGGAAGATGCGACCGCAACAACTGGAGCATGAAGAAGGAAATCTTGAGTGGACATCCCTTCAGCCAAACCTGAGAAGCGACCCATGAGCAATTGGATGCCTGCGCAACAATGGACTAAGTCGAGGCTACCGAGAACACACCATCCGCCGTTAAAGCCCAGACCATCCTATCCGTTCCTCGAGAGGAAGGACGAGGGACCTTCACCACCTGCCTCACTAGCTCCGGCTCTAAGACCCGATTAAGCAGCTGCACATTCCATTGGGCCTGAGAGACAAAGTTCGACACCACATGCTCATGAAAAATATCTACGAGATGACACAATGCTCCCATACCCATCCAATTGTCATGTCAGAAATCCATTGAGCCCTCCTCAAGAATCCAGCCGATATGCTCCTCCGTCAAATGTTGGATAGAACATAATCTCTGCCAAGTATAGGACTGTGAAGAGACCGCTTCTGCCAAACACGGATGCACCTTTTACTATATTTTGCTGTTAGGAATTCTGCCCATAGTAATTTCCTTTGCCTAAAATTCCACCAAAGCTTAATGGAAAATGCATCATATACCTTAGCAATGCTCCGAATTCCGATCCCACCTGCTTCCGGAGGCCGGCACAGCTCCCTCCAGCTTATCCAATGAACTTATGGCCAACATCCGACGAACCCCACAAAAATTCAGCCATCACTTTTTCGATAGAGGCAAAAACTCCCTTTGGTGGTGATGCCGCTGCTAACAGATGGACCGGCACTGAAGAAAGCACGCTTCTTAATAATACCAGTTTGCCTGCAGACGAGAGAACCCGATGTTTTCATGATAAGATTCTAGACGTTACAGCACTGCAGATATCTGCAAAGTAAGTCAATCTTCTCCTTCCAATATATAAAGGACAGCCGAGGTATTTGATTGGAAAAGACTTGTACGAGAAGCCCGTAACCATTCTGATCATTGCTCGGTGTTGCGGAGGCAACCTGGGGTGCACCAAAAAATAACTCTTCTGACAGTTAACCTGCTGCCCCGACAGTGAATAGTATCCATCGACTACCCTCTTGACCAACTGCACAGAAGCCTTAAGGCCGTTAGTGAAAATGATCACGTCGTCTGCATAAGCCAAGTGCGTGACCACAGGGCATCCACTCGGGACTTTAAAGGGTCGGTAGCTCCGATGCTCCGCCAAAGCATTCAGAGAGCGAGAAAGTACCTCTGCCCCAATGACAAACAAGGTCGGCGAAATTGGATCTCCCTGGCGCAATCCTCGGGCAGACTTAAAGAGCCCATGCGGCAAGCCATTCATAATGACGGAAAACCAAACATTGGAAATCAACCTCCACACCATATCAATCCAAGTCTCACTAAAACCAAAATGCCACAGAACTTGTGTAAAAAACAACCACGATACCCTATCGTAGGCCTTCATCATGTCCAGTTTGAGCATTAGATTCCCTCCCCGGTTGGGTTTCTTAATATCGCTCAACAACTCTTGAGCTAATAGAAAATTATCCGCCATCTGTCTCCCTGGCACGAAACCACTCTGCTGCAGTGAGATAATCCGAGGAAAAACCCTAGCCAAAAGGGTGGATAAGATTTTGAAGATGGCCTTGTTGACAAAGTTGCATAAACTTATCGGTCGAAATTGTGTAAAATCCTGTGGGCATTGAACCTTGGGAAGCAACACAATTGCAGTAGCGGTGACGCTTCTTGGCAACATTGCGCCACAAAAGAAGCTCGCTATAGCCCTATGAACATCCACAGCGACCACCTCCCACGCAACCGTGAAAAGCTTCCCCGTGAAGCCATCCAGACCCGCGGCACTATCCCCATCCATTGAGAAGATGACCCCCCTCACTTCGTGTATTGATGGGACCTCCATCAGCAAATTGTTATCGTGTTCAGTGATAACCCTAGGAATGACCTCTAACATGTCACTGGCAGTTCTTCCCACCTCTTTTGTAAACAACCCCTGAAAGAAAGAGACGGCCTCATTACAAATACTTGCTTCATCGTCTACCCACTCACCATTCGTCCTCCGAATCCTATGAATAACCGACTTTCACCTCATATCCGTTACTACTGCATGAAAAAACGCCGTATTCCTGTTGCCATCCATAAGCCATTTAACCCGAGCTTTCTGCCTCCAGAACTCTCCCTCAACCATTAAAGCATTGCGCAGTCGAGCACGCGTCTCATGTAGATTCATCAACAACCCGTCTGATGGATGGTCATCATGGGCTATTTCCGCCTCTACCATCTTTTGCTCCGCTGTCCGAATCGCCAAGAATATGTCACCAAAAGAGCTTCTAGACCATTGTCGAAGCGCTTGCTTCGCCCTACGTAGCTTCTCCGCTAAAATCTTGAGAGACGACCCAGGGAAGGAAAAAGACCAACACTCTTTAATCACATCCAGGAAATCAGGTTTTGTTGTCCACACATTCAAGAAGCGGAACGGCATTGGCTTACCATCCAACCTTGTCACCGCAGACAACAGCAGGGGGGCATGATCAGACGGATCTCTCCCCAAATGTTGCACTATGAAAGCATTTTCCATCCTCATTGCTGCGGAGTTGAGCAAAAATCTGTCTAAGCGCTTCCAAACCCTAGCCAAACCTTGCCTATTATTACAACAAATATACCTGGACCCCGAGAAGCCAGCATCCCCAACCTCTGCCAATGACATAAATTGTGCTAACTCCACCCTATCGGCCTGCCTGAAAGGTAAGCTGTCCCGTTTTTCCTCTGCATTCAAAATAACATTAAAATCCCCCACCAGAAACCAGGGCTTAACCGCCGGCTTCTCGCGCAACAGCTCTACCCATAGGCATTCCCTCTCTTGAGCAGTGCACTTCGCATGAACAAATGAAAAGCATATCTCCTCAGGCAATAATTGGGAACCAATGCCAAACGTGATGTGCTGATTGGATTCCCCTATCGTATGACAAGTAAACGCAGATTTATACAATACCCAAACACTACTCGACTGATTTGCAACAGCTAAATCCATTCCTACCTTCACCCGGACCGAATCCAGGTTCAATAGAGAAGTCTTAGGTTCACAAACTGCTACCAACGACATCGAATATAGTTTAACTAGCTTGCAGAGCCATTTTAGATTAGGGGCTCGAGTTACACCCCGAATATTCCAAAAAAGACACCTAATCATTAGATAACGCTGAAAAAGAATTTTTCGACACAACTACTCTAAAGCGTAAAGTACGATCAGATAGAATATGGACCCGAGTACATTTTTTCTTCGACTGGGGCAGTGCACTAACCCCATCTTGGCGCATCATGGACGATAATACGCTAGGTTCCAAGTTCAAAGCAGCAACAGATGAACTCTCACCATCCAGCGACACCATCTTAGCCTCTCATCTCAGTGACAAATTACCTACCCGTCCCTGCACCTTGTAAAGCTTATCCTCTCTTGTTAAACCATCTGCAAAACCAAAATGACTCTCTGTCGCTCACTGTTCTACTGATCCCTTGTGCAAATCAGTCTGCCCATCAACCGCATGGCCATGCACTGGCGCGGAACCTGCCTCGCGTTCGTTAGGAGTAGCCACTGCACCAGCATCGCTGACGTCTTGCGCCTGGTTCAACTCCTGCCCACCCAGCAATAGCACGTCGTTTGGAGGCGCCGCAAGAGGTTGCTGCGAAACCGTGGCCGTAACCACTGCTGTTGTCTCCGCCAGCGCTGTCGTAGCACCAGCGCACTGGTGCATGGTCATCCCATCAACCACTACCGCCCCAACCTGTTCAAACTGCTGACCCATGCCTGAGCCATGCTTCGTTGCTTATTCCCCAGCTACGGTTGTGTTTGCCGAGCTCGACACAGCCTTGTTGGCTTGGACCGTCACTCGCAGCGTTTGCTTGGGACTGATGTCCTCCTCAGCAGGCAGCCCAGTTACCTCCACATCTCCTCCCGCCTTAACAGCCCTCAGCTCTGGGTGCAATACATGGCAACCATCCTCCGTGTGCCACTGCCTAAAGCAATGGGAGCCGTATGAGGGCAAGTTTTCCGGCACCAGCTCTTGCCAAAAACCTTCATGCGTTCCATTCCCAATCCACACCCTCGAAGGCCTTGACATCATCAAATCCATCTCAACACAGACCCGTGCAACGCTAGGTCTCGAGATAGCCATTGTTGCAGCATCCACTAACAGTGGAACGCCTACCACCTCCGCAACCTGAAACAACGTCTCTCTATGGAACAAATGAAGTGGTAGCTTGGGCAGCTGGAACCACATAGGGACAACAGACAACTCTCGATCAAACATGAAACGATGGAGTCCATTTAAAGACCCTCATCGGGTGCCCATGGCATACCAAATCCCCCTTGCTCATACTCTATGGAAATCAGCGTCGAAGTTGAAATTCAGCAGCACATGTCGTGCGTCTAGTAGGCCAACAGTTGCAGTGTCGTGCAAATCTAACTTGCGCAGAAACCCACGTATGTCCTCAAGTTTCGGTCGACCTCTTGAAAAATTGCCCACTAGTGCTAGACGGTGTGGAGCGGCAAGTTTCTCCAGAGCTTCTTGCTAGAACAGCAACGCTGGTTCCCCTTTGTGTGTAGATGGAGTCGCTTGGATGGATAGCGACGGCGTGGCTGAGTTGTTAGAGAACAATGCAGCAAAGGACTTACGGAGAAAGGTTGGAGAGGGAGGAGCCTGCCCCCCAGCAGCAGGTTGGAGGGCATTCATGGCCGCGGACATACAACAAACCCTAGTTGCCGCCACCAACCCTAGCAGGATTTGTGACGCCTCCACTTCTCCCTAGAGCGAATCTAAGGGTATCGGCGGGACACCTGCTTAACTCTCGCCAGGACTCACTACGAGACGAATTCAACTTATGAAAAATCAATCAATACTAAAAGTTGAAGATATAAAGAAAGTGTCGCTTCCTTAATAAATATACAATTCTTACATCACAAGATACCAAAAGTACATCAACATTCCACAAAATATACAACCTCCAAAAGTTATCTAAACAATTACACTCAAAATTCTAATCATAAGTCCATCAAGTTGGCTTCTCCATAATTCTTTCCATTTCAACTCCTGTTAAGGAAAATAAAGCTAATGGGATGAGCTAATACTCAGTGAGGTCAAGAAAAGCATGCAAACACATAGTTCAAGTAGCAATAGCACTTATGCGAGAAATAAAGCTATAACATTCAAATAATTCATAATTTAAAATAAAACACACTCAATAAAGGATACAGGAGCTCTCAGGAGCTAGATTCCACTTGCTTTGCCGAGTCTCGATGATATACCTCTGCGTGATGACACTCCGTCAACCGGGTAGGTATATTTAGTCCGTAGAACACCGCTTTAATTCACGAATCCCGTTCACCGTTATACCCCCTGTCCCAGGCCCGCTCATCATTTTAAAAGGCGATACTACTCGAGTATGCCAAGCGAGATCTCTCAAATAGATCAAGCTTTATGAATATCTCATGGTTCACCAAGCTTCTCGACCAAACCCATGCCGGCTCAAATCACAAGGTTAGCCTATGAGTTTAGGCGTCCCCCAAACACAAATATAAATCGATGAGACAACGCTCCAATCGACGATCACAAATACGATTCACAACCACATCACTTCACACAAGTTGAATATCAATTCACATAGCGAAATTTGATCATAATTTCATTTAAAAGAGAACGAGTATGATAAAGTACACATTCGTCTCGACAATTCTAATTCACATGATTAACAAGAAGCAATTTACGTATTCCACAACAAATCATGCACTTGACACTCACCAAGTCAAAAAGGAAGTAAGTGAGCAAATAACCTTTTAGGCGTCCGCTCTGAGATTCTCTTGAAAATCCTCTTGAGCGCCTGAAGAAATAATAATTGACTATCACTCACAAATACTTACAAACCCCTGGTCAACAAGAAAGAATGCACACTTGTGCAATACTAAGACAATGTCATGAAAGAGAACTCTAAATCTCTCGAAAATCGAGGTTTAAAAGTGAGGATTTAAAGTCCCAAGAGAGACTTGTCTCTTTCATGAAATCGAGTTTAAAACGGTCTATCGATATCGAGAGAGAGTGACAAGTTCTCAAAAACTCATTTTTTAAGAATTCGAAAAATTTTTGCTTTGCGCGACAATCTTTGAAAAATCAGATCTTGAGTTTGGCATATCCAAAAATAGAAAACTTTATACTATCGGAAACTAGGTTCGAAGTACTAAAAGTTTGTAGAAGGCACTTTTTCATGGTTCCAAACAGAATGTATTCATTTTTCAGTTCAAAGTTTCAGTTCCAAGAAGACAGGTTTGAACCAGTCTTGGTTTTCCAGCAACCTTTGGAACTTCGGCATAATTCACAGAAAGTGAATCAGTCCTTGAAATTCATAACACAACAAGAGTTCCAAACAAGGTTTCAAACACGATAAATGAAACTAAATTCAGAGTTTTGACCATCAAGATATAACAGTTTAAAGTCAGCTGAATCTTACAAACTGTTCGGTAAATTTCCAGATTTGAAGAGCAATCTTTGGGGCATCATTTGGATATCGAAATGATATTGAAATTACACCAAATTTGGTACACTTAAATTTCCATATGTAAAATACCTCTCTATCAAATTATAGGCAAAAACTCACATGGGAAGGTAGTTAACAAAGAGACCAAAGTTTGTGAAATTTTCAAAGCAAATCTGCCAACTCACTCTTTCTTTCTTTCCAATGGTTTTGTCCAATGAAATCAACCCCAATTCACTCCATTTTTGAAACCAAGGTTCCCGAAACATTTAATAAGCATTTGATAGTTAAATGACCCTAAAAGTTTTGAAATATAACTGTCCAAAATAGGTTTGACCATTCGGTCAGCAAGAAAGGATAAGGCTTCTAGTTTCCAGCTTTGCCGCGTTTTCAAAATCAAGCCATATCTAACTCTATACAAACTCAAATTGAGAATGGTTGGTGGCGTTGGAAACTATGTTCCAAAGGCTACAATTTATCACAAGATATTATTCCGAAAATCTTTTCACAAATTGGACAAAATCAAGCCACAAAACGCAGCTTCCAGTTTCATTCGTATGAACAGTCAAAACAGAACAGCAAACTTTTCCGACTCACTGCGGTTCACTCAAAATGAAGCAGCAGGAGATTTTTATACCATTGGAAAGCTACGAATGTCTAGTTTTGAATTCTGCAAATGGCACTCAATTTTGACTTTTTTACAAAGAGTTATGTTCAGATAAAGGAGCACTGTCCGAGACCTCTGCTGTACGTTTTCCAGATTTGATTCTTGCCAAAACTCAAGTTTTGTGCAACCAAATGAAACAATTTTTGAAAGACACTTTGTACACACAATATACAACATATATCCATCAATTTCACAACCAACCAAGCATCAAAATTTCGAAATAAAAAGTGAACAACATTACCAGAATTTTCGGCCAGCGCACTAACCAAAATTTTCTAACTTTCTCTCCATTTTCTAACCGTAATCCTTTCATTCATCACACAAACAACATTAACCAAGCAACATATCCTTAAGGAAGCTACCTACAAGCCTCCTCAAGACCGCTAGCCTAGAGATTAAAGTATGGTAAATAGTTTTCTCATGTCCTCTAACCTAGTTTCTTGCTTAGGGTTGTAAACCCATGAAAATTAACCTTCATTCTTGAAGAAAATGGAAAGACTAGAAGAGTTAAAGGGTTACCTCTAACCCTAGATGAAAAATCAGATTTTTCCACCACAAATCCTCCATGAAACTCCACAAGATGTTGTCTTTCTCCAAGCTAGAACTAATCTCCAAAGGTTTTGTGAGTTGGGTGAAGATTTTCAAGTGAAATGGAAGCAAAATTGGAGCAAGATGAAGAGAGCTTTCTTCCCTCCTTTTCTTTCTTTGGGTCGGCCGAACAAGGAGTGAGAGAGAGTGTTTTGAGTGATCAATCTTGCTTTGGAATCTTGAAGAAAATGTGACCAAGAAGCTTTACAAAAGTCAGCTTTGAATAGTGTTCAAATAGTGAGGTGCACTACCACTTTTCTCTCTTGTTTGTTTCACTTGTGCACTAATCCTCCAATGTAATTCCTTTAACATTGTAATTACTCACTCTTACGAGTCTAGTATAAATTTCTCAAATCCCCACTTAGTCATTCCAACGCGAAATACGCGATATTTCGATTCGCGCGCGATAGAGCAAAATTTAAAAGCAATTCATGCAATGATAATATAATTAACTAACTCTAGGGTAAATAATTATAAAAATGACTATTTTAAGAATAAAAACATGAGTTCTCACATCCTCTCCTCCTTACGAGAATTTCGTCCACGAAATTCATACCTTGATTTGGAAATAGATCTGGGTATTTTTCTCGAATTTCTTCTTCTACTTTCCAAGTTGCTTCCTCCAGTCAATGGTTTCTCCATAGAACTTTCACCAACGGAATTCGCTTATTCCTCAGTTCTTTCACCTTACGATCTAGAAGCTTTATCGGTTTCTCCTCATAGGTCAGTGCCTCATCAATCTCAATATTTTCCGGTCACAGTACATGAGACGGATCTGGATGATATTTCTTGAGCATCGATACTTGAAAAACGTTATGGATCCGAGACAGACTTGGTGGTAATTCCAACTTATAGGCCACATTTCCTACATGTTGAAGAATCTTATATGGTCCTACAAATCTTGATTGTAGCTTCTTTCCTTTTCCTGCCATTAAACTCGCTTTCAGAGGAGTGATCTTAAGGAAAACTTGATCTCCAACTGCAAATTCTAAATCATTCCTTCAGTTATCTGCATAACTCTTCTGACGACTCTGTGTGGTTTGAATCTTCTGGCATATCAACTTCACCTTTTCGTATGCCTCCTCAATCCATAGTACTGTAGTGGGGTCTAAAACCTTTCTTTCACCTATTTCATCCCAACAATTCATGTTCTCCCACCAGTACAAACTCTTCAAGTTCGAGTACATTTTATTCCCTCCAGGATGTATCGTATACTTAGAACGGTACGCTTCTTCCAAAATTTCCTTCTTAAGTCCTTCGTCCTTTGACATTACTATACGATTTCAAAACCTTAGTACACCATTCACTCCCAGATTAAAATCCAACTTTTCTCCTTCATTAACTTTCTCCAACCACTTTTGCACTTCAACGTCCTTCTCCTGAGCTTCCTTGATATGTTCCAACAAAGTGGATTTCATGACAATATTCCCAAGAATCACTTTTCTCGGTTCAAGTCGAGGATTTCAACAACTAACCTCTTCCAATAAGTGCAATTCTTTAATCATCAATCCTGCCACTTGCACTTGACGACTTAAAGCATCGGCCACTACATTGGCTTTCCCTGGGTGATAGTTTATCTTGCAATAATAATCCTTCACAAATTTCACCCATCTACGTTGTCTCAAATTCAGCTCTTTTTGGAAAATAAGTACGTAAGGCTCTTGTGATCCGTGAAAACCTCAAATGTCACTCCATATAGGTAATGCTCCACTTCTTTAATGCAAACACTACAGTCGCTAACTCCAAATCATGAGTTGGGTAGTTTCTCTCGTGCGACTTTAATTTTCTAGAGGCATATGCAATCACCTTATCATTCTGCATCAATACACACCCCAAGCCTTCTTTGGAAGCATCTGTATATACTACAAAGTTATCCGTTTCATTAGGTAAAGGTAATACAGGTGCCCTCGTCAATCGTCTCTTTAACTCCTGAAAACTTTCTTCACATTTCGGGTTCCATATAAAATTTTCACTTTTCTTAGTCAACTCAGTCTTGGGTCCAGCAATCTTAGAAATTTTTTTGATAAATCTCCGATAATACCCTGCTAATTCTATAAAACTTCGAACTTTAGTAGGGTTTTCTAGTTGCTTCCACTTAGAAACCGCTTCAATTTTGGCTGGATCCACCTTAATTCCATCCTTGGAAATTATATGACCTAAGAAAGTTACTTCCTTCAACCAAAACTCACATTTGGTAAACTTAGCATACAACTGATGTTCCCTCAAAATCTGTAAAACAACTCTCAAATGTTTCTCATGATCCTCCAGAGTTTTAGAATACACCAGTATATCATCAATGAATACTACTATAAACTGGTCCAAATAAGGCTTAAAGATTCTGTGCATTAAATCCATAAAAGCCGCAGGTGCATTAATCAATCCGAACGGCATTACTGCAAACTCGAAATGTCCATTCCTTGAGTTAAAGGTAGTTTTAGGTATATCCTTTTCTAAAATCCTCAATTGATAATAACCCTGCCTGAGATCTAATTTTGATAATACTACCGCCCCTTGCAATTAGTCAAATAACTCATCAATGTGGGGTAACGGGTACTTATTCTTAATAGTAACATCGTTTAAGCCTCGATAGTCTATACACAGCCTTACACTCCTATCTTTCTTTTTAACGAACAACACCGGAGCTCCCCACAGTGAATCACTTTCCTTTATAAAGCCTCACTCTAGAAGGTCCTGTAATTGCAACTTTAACTCTTTCAATTCAACTGGAGCCATTCTATAAGGCGTCTTAGGGATAGGTTCTATCCCCGGAGTCACATCAATCTTAAAAGCTATCTCTCTTTCTGGAGACAAAGACTCTAATTTTTCAGGAAAAACATCTGGATACTCCTTCACTACAGGCATATCTTCCAACTTCACCTTATCACTAGAAGTATTAACAAGGAAAGCCAAATATCCTTGAGCTCCCTTACTCAATATTTTTCTAACTCGAATTCCTAAAATAAGAGCGGATGAGGCTAATCTACCCTTTACATCTGATTTTAGGGTTGCCTCTCCTGGAATACATAACTCTACCGTTTTTGTCTTACAATTCAACTGAGCATGGTAGTGAGCTAACCAGTCCATTTCTAGGATGACATCATACCCCTTAATATTTAAGTCCATCAAATCGGCCAGTAACTTCCGTTCTTCAACCCATATCTCGCAATCTCTATACACCAAGTTAGCAAGTAAACTTTGTTCCCCAGTAGATGTTCTAACCTCCAAGTCATAAGGTAACTTAATTGGCTTAACATCTATTCCACTCATAAAGTTAGGGTTTACAAAAGAATGCGTCACACCCGGATCAATTAAAACCTTAGCTAAACGGTAAAAAATAGGGATCGTACCTTTAACCACCTCAGTAGCATTGGGAATCTGCTGATAGTCCAATGCGTAAACCCTAGCAGGTACCTTTGGTCGACTCTCTCCAGCACTAGTCTACTTAGAGACTGACTTTTCAGGCCTTTGAGTACTACCTCCTTCTTTTGGTACGGTTGGGCATTTCGATATCTGATGCTTGATACTGCCACAATACAAGCATTTCCCCAATTTCCTCCAACAATCATTCTCTGCATGGTTGGGCTTGCCACAGTAGCCACAACTAACTTGAGGAGTTACGGTCTAACCACTAGAAGGTATTCCTCTCAGTTGACCTTGTCCACTACGACCTCCTCTTGATAAATCTCCTGTTGGAGCTCCAGTGGTCCTTACTCCTCCCGTTCCCCTTCCCATCTTGAAAAGTGGGGCACTTTTACTGGCTTGTCCAGAAGAGTAACTAGGAATGTTCCTTTTCTTAGTATGGAAGTCCCTAACTTGTAGCCTTGCGCTTTCGACTCTTTGCGCTTTCTTTATGGCTTCAGTGAACGTAGAGATTTTGTGAGGACTCGTAAAAACTATTATTTTTTTTTAAGCCTAATTTGTGGCTTAATAAATTATTTAATTGGATATTTGCCTCGAGGAATATTTTCTAGTCTTATTAGACCTAAATACATGGTAATATAACTTCGTTATATTTTTAAAGTAACTCATTTCACGAATTAATTTCCTGGAGCGCGTTTAGTAAAAACAGTGAATAGTGCTTGAAGATTTTATCCGCTTGAGAGTACAATAAGTTTGGAATATTGGAGACATGTACAATGGACCTAAATTCGGTATTTTAATGTTTAAATACTCAAGTGATAGTTATTAGTACTATCGTTATAAGAATTTCCCGGAAGTTTCGCGTTATAGCGGTAAAATTGGCGGTACGCGTTTTCACACGCGCGACTTTATTTGAGGAACTTTAGACCCTTGTTTCGAGACAATTAAGAGTGAATAATGTTTATATTAACATGAGTGCATTAGAGGTTTAGTGCACTAGTGAACCAAACGCGCGAGAAAATCGAGCCTAAAAACGTGCCAAACGAGCCTTACAAGAGTTGACTTTGGAGCAATTTTTCACCACACATTTAATCTTCTTTGAGAAGCCAACTTAGATCAAAATCACACTCTCTCTTCTCTCTCCTCACAGCCGGCCAAGCTCCTCTCTCTCTCTAACTCATTTGCAACAAAAAATTCTGCACACTAATCTCAACCAAAACTACCCCAAATCACCTCCAAATCACACCAAACTTGGAGACCACTTAGCAAACCTCTTGGAGGTTGGATTTAGCTAACAAAAGGCTGCATCTTCACGGGTTCTTGGAGCTTCAAGAGGGCCGAAATTTCTGATCTTGCACACCCAAGGAATAGGTAATGATCAACCCTTGGATTCTTGTCTTTTGGAATTTATATAGCAAGATTAAGCTCATGCATGCACTTAGTTAGCTTGTTTATGGTGAAAATGAAATGAGTGGGCTCTTGGTATTCCCACACTTGGGTTGTTGTTGCTGATTTAAGGATTAATGTTGGATTTAATGGTAGTTTAGTGGTTATAATGATGAGTTTATGGAGTGTTATTGTTGGAAACTCAAAGTAGAGGTCTTGGCAAGAATTTCCGAAAATGCCCCTGTTTTGTTCGGCCATAAGAAGGCCCATTTTTGGTGATCTATTGGCATGAACCTGATGTATATATGTTATATTATGTGTGTAAAAATTTTCGTTGGAAAACATTAACGTTTGGTGGGTCAAATGAATTTTTCTCCTAGAAGTGGCAATCTGGAAATCTGTTCCGTATTGCACTGTCCAGCGTTGGCATTTTGGCTATAACTCTGTCCTCGGATGTCGAAATCATGTGCCTTCGGTGGCGTTTGAAACTAGACATTCCTAGCTTTAATTTGGTATAAAATGCACGTTCTGATTCCTTGTGAGCAAGCCGAACCAAATGTTTTAAGTTCGCTGTCCTGTTGCTCTGTTCGTCTGGAATGAAGTGTTCAGGCAGCAACTTGATGCCCGAATTTGAACCAGATGGGTGCCGAATTTGGGAATGACTTCTTCTGTGATGTTTTAGTACTATGAATGTATTTTCCAACGGCGTAAGCCATGCTCAATTTCGAGCTATATTGACTGAGTTGTGACTGAAACAAGTGGACTGCTCTGTTTTGGAAAAACCCTAATGTTGGACTGGTTTGGAACAAGATATTGGAGTGAACTTGTTAATTGATGTTCTTGATACTAAACACTTACCAAAGGCATTATGGATGTTTCTTAGGCCTTTATTTCACAAATGAACCATGGTTGTATAGTTTGCTTGATTAGACGTTTTGAATTGGGTAATGAAAGTCTCAAGGCAGATTGCCTTATAATTTTCCTGAACTTTGGTTGGCTAATTAACGACCTTGCCGAAGGTATTTTTCCCCGAAATTCGATAGAGAGATACCTTCCATATAGTATTGAAATACTGCCAATTTTGGTGCCGATTCAAGTTCGTTTCGATACCCAATTGAATTACTAAAGTTAGAGGTTCAAATCTGGAAAATTCTCATCCAGTCTTGAATTTGCTCAACTTCGGGCTACCGTATCTCGGTGCTCGAAACTCCGTTTCTCAATCCGCTTGTTTTGTTATACTCTTGGATTGCAACACTATTTGATTTCCAAATTTCAAAGGTTAGTTCAAAACAAGTGAATTTTACTGAATTTCCAAAATTGGCCAAAAACCAACCTTGAAACTGTCTTAGTATTCTACAGCAGTAACTTTGATCCAACTTTTGAATACCTTCCATTTCGAATCATGGAAAAGTGTCTTCTAGAAACTTGTAGTACTCGGAATGTAGTTTCCAATGGTATCAAGCTTTCCAATTTTGGACCTACGTAGTGCAAGATACGATTTTTCTAGAATTGACACCCAAAGCTAAAATTTGACAATTTCTTAGAAATGAGATTTTGGAAACTTGCCTTCTTTTCTCGATACCGATTGAACATTTTGAACTCGATTTCATGAAAAATGTTAGTCTCTTTCTTTAGACTTTAAAACTTTACTCTTGAGCCTCGATTATTAATAATTAAGGCCCAATTCATGAATTCCCTTTAGATTGTACAACCTTCTTTGATAAGTAGGAGTTCTAAGTGATAGTGTATAATAGTTAATGGTTGTTTACTCAGGCACTCGAGGGAATCTCCAAGGGGAACTCGGAGCGGACACCTAAAACGCTTGTTTGAAAACTACTCGCTTGTTTTGACTAGGTGAGTGTTCCATATAGGAATACGTAATTGAATAAGTCTAGGACACGCTTATTTCATGATTATTAAGTGCTATGTGTTAAGTATTTACCATACTCATGCCTATTTAAGGAATGTATACTTGCATCGTATATCTACATGAATTGGTTAAATCATTAACCATATCAAATGACCATATGAACTCGATACATGCTTAACTTGCTAGATTGTTTACTTAGTCTACTTGGTTTTGAAAAATGGAGTCGAGTGTGTACTTTATCGCACTCGTTCTCTTTTGAGATGAATAATTCATGCTTGAAAATACTCGAATAACATGACTTGGTATGCTAAGGTTGCATACGTCGTTGGAGTGAATCTCCTCGACTCTCACGTGGTAAAAATGGGATAACGGCCAATGATGGCCTATGCATATGACCAATGCTTGTCAATTAACCGTCAACCGTGAACAGTTAACCGTTAACCGTGAACCGTTTACCAACCCACATGACTACCTGATTACCTGACTATTTGCTCATATGATTTCTAATCTATATGATTATTCGATATCCGTGAATTATATGCTCCCATGAAATCAACTTGTATTGCTTACGTGCTTACGTGCTAAGTATCCACTTGATCACTTGATTATCATGAATCACATGTTATATGAAGTTGTCCATCATTGTTAGGCGAGTGTGTACTTTATCTCACTCGACCTACTCAATGATGAATTTTACCTTTTGTCGAATTACTTGATTACTTGTGCATGTTGTAAGCTCTAAGCTGAACTTGGGCCCTGCCTCGGTTACTGACCTACTCGAGCCAGGACTGGGCTCGGTCGGGTAGGTTGGAACCCTGAACAACCGTTTCGGTATACTCGAGTATTACCACCGGAGGGATAAGGTGATGGCCAGTCAAACCGAGGGGATCCGGAAGTCATAAGGTGCAGATGACCGACAGAGTTCCACTGGAATACCGTATCCTACAGTATATGTTTACCTTGTATCATGATGATTGTTTCGTGCTAAAATGCCAGCATGAAATCCCGAGCTATGCCTGTAATAAGCTCCAATCACTCGTGAACTATACATGCTAATGTCTCATACCATGATAAATGTCTCAAATTACCTGTACAATGATTATTGCCTCATGATAACATGCCATTGTGTAACCTTGAACCATGCGTATGATATGCCCAACTTATTTGATTTATTTGAACTGTTAGAGTGTCTTGGAACCTCACTGGGCTGTGTAGCTCATACCACGTTGTGGATTTCTTTTACAGGGTTCGAGACCAAGGGTGCTCGTGAGTAGTACTAGATTGTTTTCTTTTGAAGACTTTAAGTTATATTATAACGGATGGCTATAGTACCCCTTTTCCATTGGGTTGTATTTAAGCTTGAAAGCTGCATAATTGTAAGTGTGAGATATTTGAAGTACCTTAATTGTGTATTGAAGTTAATTAAAGTATTTCGAGCTCTTGAATGATGGATTGTAGTGAGTCCTGGCGAGAGCTGGGCAGGCGTCCCGCGGATACCCTTTGGTTCGCCTTTGGGAGAAGTGGGGGCGTCACAGATTTGGGCTGCTGCCAACCCCTCTTGGATTTTCACATTAAATCCTTGCATAAAGCGCCTTATCCTTTTTCGCTCATTAGTCACCAATTCTGCAGCGTACTTAGAAAGTTTAGTGAACTTCCCCTCATACTCAGCCATGCCAGAGGTTCCTTGCCTTAACTTTATGAATTCGTCCTCCCGCTTCTCTTGGATCAAAGGCGGAAAAAACTTCTCATTGAACTTCCTCGTGAAGTTTTTCCAAGTCCAAGGGATCTGTGCTCTTTCCCACTTTCCCCTTATCACATCCCACGAAGCACGTGCAACGCCCTCAAATTGAAAGGCAACAAAGTTCACTTGCCTCTCTTCCGTATAGTCTAAGGCGGCGAAAATATTAGCCATTCGTTCCAGCCAGTTCTCCGCTAACTCGGGATTAGATCCCCTAATAAATTTAGGCGGAGTGAATTTCAAAAACCTCTCCAAGGCTCTATCCTCCCCTCTATCTTGGGCCCCGGGTTGGTTAATTGGCCCTAGACCCTATCGCTCTGCTAATCGTTCTAGAATATCAGTCATCCGATTAATGACAGTAGTCACTTGGTTACCTTCTACATTTTCTTGTCCTTGGGTCGGTCCAGTTGCCGATCTTTGATCATCTCCTTGAGGTTAGGTTTGCCTAGTCCCACGCCCTCGACCTCTACCACTCCTTCATCCGTCCATAATCCTAGTTATGCCTAATGCAAGAAATAAAATAATTACGCGAGAAAATTCTTAAAATAAGAGCCAACATCAAAATATTGAAAATAGCAATAACTAACATATATTAACAGTTTAAGGTTCATACAATTAGCAAGTCATGAGGTATTTACAAAAATATAACACACAGGTGCCACAAAAGTACTTTTAGTCATGCACGACAAAAGTGGATTTAGGTGCCTTAAAAGTAGGTCACACAATTAAGCAAAATACAACGGCTTTTGAAAAAGCACCACCCCAACTAATCCTAACTACAAAAGTCAAAAGATTTATCACTCTTAGTCTAATCCTCAGCATGACTATCAGGCGGGACCTTCTCCTCTGGGTTCTCCTCCGGATCCTCCTCAAAAGGCTCCTCCTCAGGAGTGCCCTCAGGAACCGGGCTCTCGACTATCTCTACCACCTCATCTATCAGCATAATGGTGTCAGCCAATATCCCAGCAGCCCGATCCTTAACCTCCTCGACTACCCTAGTCAGTCGAGCTCTAGTCCTCTGTAGTTCATCATGAGCGCCCTCAGCCCTAACCAGCTCGTCCACTACCATCCCCTCTAACTCCGCAATCCTAACGCCCTGAGCGTTCACCATAATGCTCAGCTCCTCGACCTCCTGGAGTAAAGCTTTGTTGGTATTCACCAACTGACAACGCTTATCATCAATGGACAGTACCAAGTCATTAGGGTAAGCGTGTGTCACCCTACAGGGATAATAGAAAAACCTAGAAGAAGGCGAGAATCGAACGCGAGTCCCTCCACCAAGTGCTCGTTAGTAAATAGGCCTAAGAGGCTCCACGTGGCCATGAGCGAGTCCATTACCATTAGTAGCGTGTTCTCCATTACCATTCTCCATCCCTACAAAACAACCACAATTTCCGGGTTAGAAACTTAAAGTCACTAACTCGCTCAAACATTACTTAAGGTATAACTAAATTATCTCATTCCTATTCTCACGGGTAAAGTCTCTAATATATTTTCCAAATAGATCTCTAAACCTAGTGCTCTGATACCAACTGTGACGCCCCCACTTCTTCTTAGGGCGAACCCAAGGGTATCGGCGAGACGCTTGCCTAATTCTCGCCAGGACTCACTACGAGACGAATTCAACTTGTGAAAAATCAATCAATACTAAAAGTCGAAGATATAAAGAAAGGGTCGCTTCCTTAATAAATATACAATTCTTACATCACAAGATACCAAAAGTACATCAACATTTCACAAAATATACAACCTCCAAAAGTTGTCTAAATAATTACATTCAAAATTCTAATCAAAACTCCATCAAGTTGGCTTCTCCATAATTCTTTCTATTTCAGCTCCTGTTAAGGAAAACAAAGCTAATGGGATGAGCTAATACTCAATGAGGCCAAGAAAAGCATGCAAACACATAGTTCAAGTAGCAATAGCACTTATGCGAGAAATAAAGCTATAACATTCAAGTAATTCACAATTTAAAATAAAACACACTCAATAAGGATACAGGAGCTCTCAGGAGCTAGATTCCACTTGCTTTGCTGAGTCTCGATCATATACCTCCGCGTGATGACACTCAGTTAACCGGGTAGGTATATTTAGTCAGTAGAACACCACTTAACTTCACGAATCTCGTTCACCGTTACACCCCCTGTCCCGGACCTGCTCATCATTTTAAAAGGCGATACTACTCGAGTATGCCAAGCGAGATCTCTCAAATAGATCAATCTTTACGAATATCTCATAGTTCACCAAGCTTCTTGACCAAGCCAATACCGGCTCGAGTCACAAGGTTAGCCTATGAGTTTGGCCATCCCCTGAATACGAATATAAGTCGATGAGACAACGCTCCAATTGACAATCACAAATACTATTCACAACCACATCACTTCACACAAGTCGAATATCAATTCACATAGCGAAATTCGATCATAATTTTGTTTAAAAGAGAACGAGTGCGATAAAGTACACATTTGTCTCGACAATTCTAATTCACATGATTAACAAGAAACAATTCACGTATTCCACAACAAATCATGCATTTGACACTCATCAAGTCAAAAAGTGAGTATGTGAGAACCCAAAAATTTTCACATTTTCTCAGCATTATTTTATTTCTTTGCCTACATTTTATACTTTTCGTGGAAATATTAAATTTTCTATGCATTTTTGTAAGTAAGTACAGTTTTAAAATCATTTTCGTAGTATGAGTTAGTGTAAGTTAATTTGAAGTGCGTTATAGACGTGGAACCCGCTAGTACGGTAAGTGCGATATAATTTTGGTGACTAAGTGAGTTTTGTGCTAAGTGTTATTATTTTACAAGGTGCTAGAGGATAATTAGAGGTTTGTTATATGATGTAACCATTGGAAGCCAAAGGATTAGGGAAAACACTAGAAAGGCCAACTGTTATGATACCATTGGAGGATGGCTTTTGACTTACTATTCATCACCTTTACTAAAACCAATTTTTGACCAATTTTTGACCAATTTTCTCTCAATTTTCTTTGTCTTGGCCGGTTGCTCTTGAGGAGAAAACAAAAGAGAGAGCTCTTCAATTTTAGCTTCCAAACTTGCTCAAATCTTGTGTTCTAGCCAACCAAACTTGAATCTACTCCATACAAGTGATCACTAGGAAAGCTTAAAGGTGTTGGTGGAGTTGTTTTGGAGGAGGAAAGACTAAGCTACCATTCTCCTTAAGGTTCTAAGGTAAATTGATATGAACACCTTCCTTTGTTCCTAGTAGTTGTAAATTAGTGGCTTGTGGTTGCCACTTTGGAAGTTTTATGCAATATTTCTTGGTTAGAAGTGGTGATTGAGGAACTTTCAATTTTATGGTGTAATTTTTGCTCACATGTGATGATTAATGGTTGGTGATGATTTACTAGTTTTGATATGTTAAAAATCTAGTGTTTTGGTGTTAATTTCATTTGCCTAAAGAAATTCCTGGTTTATATGTACAAATTCCAGATTAGGGTTTCCAATTTTGGTAGTAATCTATCCTATTTTTACACGGTATATTCGACCTTGAAAGAGACCGAATCAGCTCTTGCCCAAAACATAAAAGTTGTTGGTATTTAAGTTATCTAGCTACTGGTAAAATTTCAACTCAATCGGAGCACTGTAGCCTATGGAATGACCGAAATACCCTTGACTGCCCATGAGCCTTGTTTCATGGACAGTTTTCTATCCTCTCTGTGATTTCAATTTTTGACCATAAAAATGCCTGATTTGGCTTTGGAGGCCTTCATAAGGAATGTAGGTATATGTCTTGGCTTCGAAACGCCATAAGATTTGTTTCAATCCGATAAGTATAGCTTCAGTTGTGGTTGTTATGCCGAAAGGTGTTTTATCGCCTATGATTTGTATGTGAAATTGTATTTGATTTTGGATGAGATTTGGTATTTGATTGTAGGATGGAACACTACAAGAAAAAAGGTCATCAATGACAACAAGCTCTTGTCACAAAAAAAGTAAAAGTCTTCACTGATGACAATTACTGACAACATTTAAGTCGCCACAGAGTCGTCAGTGAATGCCCGTCGGTAAAGATGTACAGTGACAACTTTATATGTCGCCAGTAAATAGCATTCTTTACTGACAACTCACTTCGTCAATAAAAAGTACAAATATAGTGATGACTTTATATCTTGTCAGTGATGGCCACAATAACATTGTCACTGAAACTTCTTGATGATTGTTGCTTGTATTGACTAATTACTAACAACTTTGGTTCACGCTTGTCACTAAAATAGACGTGATATTGACAACTTTTTGTCATCACTGTAGGCTTTAAGTTTAGAGATACTAATTAATGACAACATTTCATTGTCAGTGGAGAAGTCTAATTAGTGACAATATACTGTAACCGTGTAGTTTGATAAAGAAAATTATACTGGAATTAATCAATCCAACAATTCAATTTACGAATTGAGAAAAATAACAACAAAGCCTGCTAATTAAAAACAGAAGACATCCATTACATTCGAAATGCCAAAATATCATACTTAAGTTCAACATCCTGCTACAGCTTTACAAAAATAAATCTATGTCCTAAACTTAGCTAGTAGCTACTGCCGAAACACTTCAAGAGCAAAACACAACCTTGTCTTCATTGTTCTTCAATCAATTAGTAGCTGTGGATTAGAGGCCAAAAGAGTTTGAACAAGCAATACAAGTCTGCATAAAGTAGTATAATAATTAGTAGGTAACAAGTAGCTTGAGCAAAAAAATAAACTATCTTATATTTACCTACAACAAAACTCAATCACGATTAGAATCTCAGTCAAGACAAGAACAAATAAGGCAGAAAATTAACATAACAAGGACAATATCCCAAATTAGCTTAGAAGTTAGCTAGTTAAGTATTAGTGAGGTCAATACCTTTTTAACAAACTACTCAAGGCCAAACAAAAATATTACTAGCTTTTCACGGAGTGGCTTAACATGTCTTCCTAACAAAGTCATGGAGCCAACTAACAAAGAATTTTTTGACTGAATATTATCTCTAACTCGAATAGTAAATTATCGGATATCATTTTACACACACTCAAAACAGTAATAGAAAACCAACTACAAGCAGAGATATGCAAGAAATCATAGCTAGCAAATGGCTGTACATACTTTTCATGACAGGATAGAGAAAACATGCTGTTGAAGGAACAAGGCCTTCCTAGGACTTTACAAATAAGACAATCAAATCAAAAAGTGTCCTCAAACACCTCTATTCCTGATAAATTTCTACATACTTGAGTTCTATACATAAAAGTTAGTCAAGGAAAGGGTACCCAGCTGGACTTGTGAAGGTTTAGGAAACTTGATCTTATACAATATAAAGATTCTGTGGATCTACTAAGATCCCAACTTACTCCCTGCTCACGATAAATTGATGTCTAACTTTGCATTTAATGCCATGCAATAAGAAAAAGAGTGGTAACGATTTTCTCAATTTTACCATTGACTACTTGTTACCCAACCTTCTCCATTTATTAAATTCAATTCATAATGCAATCCATGTGTTTCCCACTTCTTATTTAAGTTTCAAACATTATTGTTATCTAAGTTCATTTTAAAGTAGAGCCGACTCTAGCTAGGACATCCATTTGGAACAAAGGAGTGGAACACAAGTTATCAGCTTTAAAGCTATCTCACATTTGTCAGAATTTATTTATTATATGTTTTACATTGTTAAAATCTATGAGTTAATTAAATATAACAACTTGTAAAAGTTGCATCTTACAAGACAAAAAAATTTTAGTTCATCAACTTGTAGCCAAGAAATTTGTCCTCTTATCATGCCAACCAGATCTAAAGGTGACTTTTTGAGAGACTATGCTAGTAGGAAAGCACTTGCATGTGAAATAAACATATTAACCATAAAATCGTGCTTAAAATCTTTGGAAAAATGGTTTGGAGTTGATGCATGCACAAATACTGGTTGTCTATATTTCCACACAAAAGCAAAAGCATATTGATAAGAAGCACCTTTTGGCATCTGGGAATTCTAACTCGTCTTGATAAAAAAGCCAGCTTTTGGAAAAATGGTTTGGGGTTAATTTTCTTGTTGCATCAGCTGAACCATCTTCATAGAGGTAATTTTACTGCCTTTTCTAAAATTATGGACCTAAATATGCATCCAGTAACATAAGTATTGTTAATATTCACGTAAAAAATGATCAACTTGACCACTAGCCTGTCTAGAAAGAAGGCAGAGCAAGAGTACCTCAATCCACTTTACAACAGGTTTTCTAGCATGACCTTTAGAATGGTAGCAATTTTAGCATGTCAAAGGAAGGAGTAATCATCCAATAAGAAATTCATCAAATTGATCTTCTCCAACAATTAAAAGGCACAAAAAGTTCCTAGCTTGCTTGAAAAGCCATGCCAGCTTCTTACAAAAATCCTGGTCAAAAGATCATTCCGTTGCATCTTTAAGGAAATGCTCTATTCTATGAGTCTCAATACGTCATTTAACATTACAAAAAAACACATAAGACAACTCTTCCTAGAATATCATAAGGAAATGAAACTTAAAAGTGTTAATTAACAATGATAATGCCAAGTCTTTCACACCACCAAAAAAAGGGAATAATAGTGATGTTGGATAGCAAACTTTTTGATACAATTAAAGTCCACACTCGCTCATTTTCTCAGGTATTCTAGAAACCTGAGAGATTACAATAGGCTAATAAAGTCATTAGAACCAGACAAATCCCCTAATCTAAAGCAACCGAATTAGCATGTTTCCTGATTATCTGGTAATTTTACATGCTTATGACAGCAAGGTAGCAAACTTGGCAAGTATCGCATTAGAATCATGCTGCAGAATCTTATTCACAACAGAATCTCTAGGGATGCTACTAACCAAAGTGGCATTCGTATCTCAATCTGACTGACTAGGGACAAATCTGTTATAATCTAATAGTACATGACTAATTTCACAGCTGAGAATGAAATTAAAAACACAAGACGAATACAAATAGTCTTTATTGGATTCATCTATAAAGAAAGGGATACACAAAGACTACCTATTCGTTCTTGTAAATTGATACTCAAATAAATCAAAACAAACAACAAAATTAAATAGCCACCTTAGTTTCATAAGGAAAATTTTCATGATTTTTTTATCCTTCCTTTTCAATGAATCACTTATTGGCATAAACAACCTTAGATTAATGAGGCTGTAAAAAGTTTTAATTGACATCCAACTCCATCTAAATATTTGGGATCTAGGTAGTTTTTAATCATCCAACTCCTAGCCATGTTTTCTCTGTCTTGTATCCTAACATAAAGATATATGCATCCAAGATTATTTTAATGAAGGCACAATAACTAAATTGGGGAAACTAATCATCGCAAACAGCAACAAAGAAACTCCAAAGTAATGAAACACAAATTTTATCATTCAAATTGATCACAATCAGGTGCATGTGCTAAAAGTAAAACAAATATGAACATGATGTACTATTAAATCAGCGTTATCATCAGATGACAACTCAATGCTTATAATTTAAATAAACATTAGTACTGGTGAACAACAGTACATTTTTGTAGGTCATTCGCAAAGCAAAAATTCTAGTAAAGTGTACTCATGATTACTAAACAAAAGAAAAAGGACTGAGGGAGAGTGCCTGTAAAGTACCTCAAAGTGAAAAATGCAACTCAATGAGAATATCCGAGGAAGACCCTAAGCCTATGTCAACAACTTCAATTGCTACAAAAAATAAGAAATCAATAAAATCTAAGAGAAATAAAGTAATTTTTGTGATTTACCTGAAACTAATCCACACTATATTGATTTATATAATTATATGCATATAAGTAGCACGCCAAATCAACAATATATGAAAAGGGAATATGAGTACAATTCAATGTTGGAAGTAGCATACTGGAATGAATTCCATATTCATAACTTAGAATGATGCTTTCTAAGTTATAATAGGTTTCAAGTTACTTGTATGATTAGTTAATCATGAGATAAACTAGAAGTCAAAAAAGAAAAACAATTACTAAAACTTTAAGGAGAAATCATGATGTTATCATATAGCATGCATGACCACCATACAATTGTGTAGAATAATTAGATTGACCATGAAAACAATCACAAATATCAAATTGACCAGCATGCTACTTAGGAAAATAATTATAGATATCGTCAGCCTATATATTTGTATTTCTTTTCCTATGTATATTAGGGCTATAATTATAGATATCTTCAGCCTATATATTTGGTCTACCAGAAAAGACCAAAGCTTCAAACAGACCACACAATTCATCCAATCACACCTCCTACCTTTCAAATCTTTTCTGTCATTTCATTGGATAATTGTAACAGCATGTATAGCATGTATATAAATATTATTATTAGCACTATTACTAATTAATAAAGCTCATTAACAACGAGCCAGTAGCTATTGCTTTGATTTTTGATAAAAATCCAAATAATTTCGAAGAACCCCTTTCAAGAATCGTTTCTGTAGGTACTTTAATGGGTGGTTCTAGTTTAGCTTAGTTTCAAGCAAAGTTTGAAGCTTTCTGGAAATTTTGAAGATTAAACTTTAATATGCTACCTCTTTGCTCAGCCACATAGATAATCAACTAATCACTCCCCAATTCCCACTCCACCCAGCATCATTTAACCCACTATTTCTCTCACCAGCAGCCACTCATAGCAACATCGTACCATAATCACCTCCTTGCTCTCTTCCACTCCCTTCACCACCATCCAATTAGGCATCAACTTTTGCCCCACCTAGTCCCAAGCCAAAACCGCACCCACACATAAACCCATTGAATTTTGTCACCATGACTCACATATGGAATTGGGTGATCAAGTCTACATCCCATGGTTGTACAAAAATAACTTAAGCAATTGCAACTATAGATCAAACAGTTCTACTAGAAGGAGTCCACAACTCAAACTATAGGCACCGTAAAAATTTTGCCAAAAATTTGGGGAAAAATTTCGGGCAAATTAATTGAGGAAAAAATTAGGGAAACAAGGAGAGACATAAGAGGACCTACCTGAGAGTTGGTGGAGAGCACATCGATCCCCTTCAGCGTTGAATGCACAATTAGTCCAGAGTTCCCTCAATCACCGCCAGCCTTCTGATAAACTTGCCTTCTTTTTCTTGGGCTTGGTGTTGCGTCACCACGGAGGTGGAGAAAGAAGTGGATGGTGGACTCCTTCTGGCTCCTTTCGGCTGTTGTAGTCGGCTAGGGTACGGCCGTCCTCCAGCTGCTTGCCGATGAAGATGAGGCGCTATTGGTTTCGGGGGGATGCCCCTCCTTGTCCTGGATTTTGGCCTTGACATTGTCGATGGTGTCAGAAGACTCCACCTCAAGGGTGATGGTCTTCCCCATCAGGATTTCCATGAAGATTTGCATTTTTTACGGCGGCAGCTGCCGATTGTCGCCTCTACTGCTGCTCAGGTTTTAGAAAATGAATAAAGGGGGTTGGGTTGATCGAGGGATTGAGAGTGTTAAGAGTACTAAAGGCATTTGGAAGTGGGCAGTAAGAGTGGTTCCTTTTCTAGTGTATATTGTATAATACCCGGGCCATTTTTTTTCATGTTTAGCTTGAACAAATATTAGATACTAGTCAATCAAGACAATCCAAGTCAATTTTTAGCTTCAATTTTTATTTAAATTTACTAATATATTTCTAATCACTACTTCTTAACATATTTATTAAAAGGTTATGATGGATGAAAATTTTTTGCTAAATTCGAACAACTGGTAAATGTACTCTTTTTCAAGTTGTAATAGTTTATATAGTTGTTCTAATTAGAAACTTTCATTAATTTTTTCCAGTTAAAAACCTATTATTATTTGAGTAACTATGACTAGTTTAATAAATTATTAAAATTTAAAAAAATTAAATTAATATTGAGACTCACAATTAAATAAATGCATTGGAGATGTTCAAGTTAGTGATGATACTATGTTGTCACTAACTACATTATAGTTTTACTGACAAAAATTGGTCGTCAATAAATATAAATAGTGACAACAATGAAAAGTTGTCAAAGAAAGAGGTAGAATTACTGATAACTTTTATCAAGTTGTCACTATCGCAAAACTCCCGCCTTCCAAGTCCCATGGCGCAAAGTAGTTTTGTGACGACAATTAATGGTTGTCACTGAAAACTTAGTTGCTTTGAGTCAATTGTGACAACCTTCAATGTCGTGACTAAACAACCTCATTTTGTGACGACTTTTTGTCATCACTAGGAAATGTTGTCACTAATGCCCTTTTTTCTTGTAGTGGAAAGTGAAGAAATTAAGCGGAAATGCTGTCCGTTTATTTTCTTGAAGTTTGAATAAGTAAAAGTGAGATTTGAAATGTGATTTGGGGATGCGTTGGCTTACTTTTCTTAGACTTACTTAGGTCCACTTTAATGGTGTTACTTGAACTAGATTCCATTTGAATTTGAACCTTTTCACATGGTGAATGTGACAACCATTTTAAGCATGATACTTAGTTACAATGTCAAGTTTTGAACTTCAAATGTTTACTCATTTTCTTTCTGAAACAAAGAAGAATTGCCTAGGGTTTCTCGGCTGCAAAACCTAATTTTATCAAGCGAGGTTTTAGGTGTGCATTTAGGGTTTGTTTAGATTCCTTTTCATATGATTTTACCCAAGACACTTGTTATACGTTATTTCTTTGCGTATGTGTTAGTTTCGAACCAAACAAAAAGCTTTACGAAAATTTGAAAAAAATTAATTTTTCATATCCGGCCGGATTGCTGGCCGGATTGACAGGGGAAGAAGAAAAAAAATTTGGAATGCTCACTGCCTTGAATTCGGCCGCAAATCTGGCCGGATTCTGACGTGGTACTATTCATTTATTTTTCAATGGAATTTTCTAAAAACCTTTTTAGTATGGTTTTGTGTTTGATTTGAGAAAACTCTTAGTTACTCATGTCCTCTGATCTAAATATACTCTTTTCACTTTAAAACTCATATTTATATATTGCACTAGTACGTATTTGGATTCTCTTTGAATCACCTAGGTTTTTGATGGTTGAAACATAATGTGTTCTTTTGATTACTATTAGGGTTCCTTGGTGATTGAGGGTGTTATCCGGAAGGATACCTTGGACGTTATTTTTCTTAAATAGGTGAGTGTTCTTCGTACGTTATGTTTCTTATGTCTATGTGGATTATTGTGACTTGTGACTATTTGTGAATATTTGATTAAATGTTGAATGTTTTAGTGATTGCCAAAATGAAATTTTGCTAGGCGAGTGTGTACTTTATCGCACTTGACCTAAACGAATATGAAATTTTCAATGAATGAATGATTAAATGCTACTTGCGAATGAATGTAAGCCTTTTGGCTGAACTGGGCCCTTGCCCTTCGTTGTCGGTCGACTCGAGTCAGAAGCGGACTCGGTCGGACGATTTGGTAACCTTGGGTTAATGTTTGGTATACTCGAGTATGACCACGAAGTCTGGTGGAGACTGGCCAGTGTCCAGTAGGGGGAAATGAAATGAATGAATGAATGGCCGGAACAATGGAGGAGTTTTCACTTACAAATGAAATTATTTTAATGTTGAAGGAATAAGGAATGATTGGTGGAATGAATGAATGAAGGGCTCCATGTGAGCATGTATCCTTTTAATGAATGTGTTATCATTGCTTTATATTGTGAATGTTTTCTAAATGACTTGTTATTATCTGATTAATGTCTTGTTTAATTGCTTTAATTATACGTACGGGACCTCACTGGGCTTTTAGCTCATTCCGTTAGTTTTATTTTCCTTACAGGGGATGCGAGCAAGGGCGAGAGACCTGTATAGAATAGCATAGTCTAGTCCTTTTGAATTTTATTGCAATTTGTACTCGCTCTAGTGCTCGAATAGGGATTGGAAGTATTAGATCTTAAAACTCTTGTTATATTTGGGTTGTATATTAATTTGAGATAGAAATGAATGTAAGTATGCATTTCAAGGTTGGGAATTGGTTTTTCTTTTACTTTTCCTTGAGGTTTTATCTTATTTTATTTGAAGTGATGAACGAGCCCTGGCAAGAACTGGGCAGGCGGTCCGCTGAACCCTTTGGTTCGTCTTAGGGGGAAGTGGGGCCGTCACAGAGTAAGTGAGCAAATAACCTTTTAGGTGATTCTCTTGAAGATCCTCTTGAGCGCCTGAAGAAATAATAATTGACTATCACTCACAAATACTTACAAACCCCTTGCCAACAAGAAAGAATGCACACTTGTGCAATACTAAGACAATGTCATGAAAGAGAACTTTAAATCTCTCGAAAATCGAGGTTCAAAAGTGAGAATTTAAAGTCCCAAGAGAGACTTGCCTCTTCCATGAAATCGAGTTTAAAATGGTCTATCGATATCGAGAGAGAGTGACAAGTTTTCAAAAACTCATTTCTTAAGAATTCGGAAAATTTTAGTTTTGCGCGACAATCTTTGAAAAATTAGATCTTAAGTTTGGCATATCCAAAAATGGAAAACTTTATACCATCGGAAACTAGATTCGAAGTGCTAAAAGTTCCTAGAAGACACTTTTTCATGGTTCCAAACAGAAAGTATTCATTTTTTAGCTCAAAATTTCAGTTCCAAGAAGACAGGTTTGAACCAGTCTTGGTTTTCCAGCAATCTTTGGAACTTCGGCATAATTCACAGAAAGTGAATCAGCTCTTGAAATTCATAACACAATAATAGTTCCAAACAAGCTTCCAAACACGACAAACAAAACTTAATTCGGAGTTTTGAGCATCAAGATATAACAGTTTAAATTTAGCTGAATCTTGCAAACTGATCGGTAAATTTCCAGATTTGAAGAGCAATCTTTGGGGCATCATTTGGATATCGAAATGATATTGAAATTACACCAAATTTGGTACACTTAAACTCCCATATGTGGATTACCTCTCTATCAAATTATAGGCAAAAAATCATGTGGGAAGGCAGTTAACAAAGCGACCAAAGTTTGTGAAATTTTCAAAGCAATCTGCCAACTCACTCTTTCTTTCTTTCCAAAGGTTTTGTCCAATGAAATCAACCCCAATTCACTCCATTTTTGAAACCAAGGTTCCGGAAACATTTAATAAGCATTTGATGGTTAAATGACACTAAAATTTTTGAAATATTACCCTCCAAAACAGGTTTTATCATTCGGTCAGCAAGAAAGGATAAAGCTTCCAGTTTCCAGCTTTGCCGCATTTTCAAAATCAAGCCATATCTAACTCTATACAAACTCAAATTGAGAATGGTTGGTGGCATTGGAAACTATGTTCCAAAGGCTACAATTTATCAGAAGATATTATTCCGAAAATCTTTTCATAAATTGGACAAAATCAAGCCACAAAACGAAGCTTCTAGTTTCATTCGTATGAACAGTCAAAACAGAACAGCCAACTTTTCGACTCATTGCGGTTCACTCAAAATGAACCAACAGGAGATTTTTATACCATTGAAAAGCTACGAATGTCTAGTTTTGAATTCTGCAAATGGCACTCAATTTCGACTTTTGTACAAAGAGTTATGTTCAGATAAAGGAGCACTGTCTGAGACCTCTGCTATACGTTTTCCAAATTTGATTCTTGCCAAAACTCAAGTTTTGTGTGTTGATCTTGATCCCTATCTTTTGATGTTTACAAAACAAATGGATGATACTAATATTTCTTCAAGATATACTTTCAGTTTTGAAGTTATTTGATTCCATGAACAAGTGCAATTGAAAGGGGACAAAGTATGCTGAAGCTGTCGGACGCTCCAGAAGTCAGGATCGGACGTCCGATAATCGTTGCGTCACTTCGGACGCAGAAAACCAACATACCGGACGTCCGAAAGAATTGAAGAAAATTTCTCAAACTCACTGCCTGCTGTCGGACGCATAAAACAGGGCTATCGGACGTCCGACACTCCAACGGCTAGTTGACTCTTCAGCTACTTTCTATCCGTTGGAAGCACTAATGAGGCACTTTCTTGATCCTATATAAATAGTGGTTGGTCAGATACTTCAAACAACTTTGGCACACTGAAGATACAAAAGATCTAGAGAGATTTTAGTGAGAAAATACTCTTCAAAGAAGATTTGTAGTCTTAGTGGTGTGAGGTTCATTGTAAGCTTTTCATTTGTGAGTGAATACTTCATGAGTGTAGCTCTGTGAGGGTTGTCCTGAGGGATAGTAAAACGTCCTGGCTTGACCGAGGGAGTTCGGGGCAAGGAGGAGGTGAACCTTCCTTTGTACACAAGAGTGATTGTAATTCATCAATTTGAAGTAGCTTGTTTGAAGCTCAAGAGGAGCTGGGTAGTTAATTGGTTTGCAATTCTTTCCTTTTACTTATTGTTACATTTATGATCTTTGCATTGTTTATCTCTTTCACTTGGTTGTTTCCGATCCTTACAATTGGTATCAGAGCTTGGTCTCCTAGAGATTAAGCTCAATCGGCTTGGGAGTAAAAATGACAACCAATAATGCTATGTTTTTTGAAGGACATTCTGTTATTAAACCACCTATGTTTAATGGGTCAAATTATGTGAGTTGGAAAGAAAGAATGATTATTTTTTTGCAGTCTATTGATATTGAATTGTGGTTTATTGTTAGTGAAGGTCCTTATGATACCTCTCTTATAGATGAAAATACTCACAGATCTAGACAAAAAATGAGAAGTGAACTGAATGCTGCGGATAGAATTCATCTCACCTTAAATGCAAAAGCCATGAATGTGTTATATTGTGCCTTAGATTTAAATGAATCTGCTAGAGTCAAAGGCTGCAAGTCAACCAAGGAAATTTGGGATAAATTGAGAGAATTTCATGAAGGTAGTGAGAATGTTACAGAACAAAAGAAGTCCATTCTGGTTACCAAGTATGAATCGTTCAAGATGGAACCTCATGAAAATATAGATGAGATGAACTGTAGATTCAACGACCTCATTAAGGACTTAGAAGTGCTGGAAAAAGAATATTCTCTAGGTGAGAAAAATAGAAAAATCCTGAATGCCTTGTCCAATGATTGGGAAAATAAAGTGACTGCTATTGAGGAGGCTAAAGATTTGAATACTATGCCTGTTGAATCTCTTGTTAATTCTCTAACCTCTTATGAGCTGAAACTTAAATCAAAGTGCAAGAGGAGGAGAATGCGAAAGTAAGAAGGAGCATTGCTTTAAAGGCATCTCAAGATGAAGATGATTCTGCCTCCCCAGATAAAGAAGACGTGGAAGTTGATGACAGTGATCTTGCTCTCATCACAAGAAGTTTCAAGAGGATTCTCAACAAAAAGAGATTTAGAAGAGGAGGATCTAGCAATTCAGATTCTAATCAATTCAACAATGCAAGAAATAAAGGAAGATATGAGGCCAACAAAAAGCAAGGTGACAAGTGCTTTGAATGCGGCCAACTTGGACATTATGCAAGTGAGTGTCCAGTGAAGAAGAGAAAAGGTGAAAGAAAACCCAGATTCAATAACTTCCAGTTCACATGGAATGAATGCAACTCCGATGGTGAAATTAAAGAGGAAGAAGAATCTGCTCAATTGGCTTTCATGGCCATTGGAGATGATGAGGTAACAACTTGTAACTCTCAAGTTGAAAGTGATGATGAAACTGATGATGATCTTGAATCTTTCATTATAAAATTGCATGATAGTTTGAAAGAATCCTATGCTAGAAACAAGGAGTTAAAACAGAAAATTAGTTTTTTGCTTCGAGATAATGCAAATCTTTTTCAACAAAATAAAAAGTTGAAAGCTGAAAATGATTACTTCAAAAAGAGTGAGACTGCTTTACATTTTGAACTTGATAGAAAAATAAAACTTTGTGAATTGTTCAAAAAGGAACAAGGTGATTTGAAAAGAAGAATGAATGGTCTAAATGAGTTGCTTAAACACAAGAAACAAGTCTGTTTTCAAAAGAATATGTTGAATTCTAATTCCAACGAATTTGCTATCCATAGGAAAAGGCAAGTCAGATTTATTAAACCCGTTCATGTGAATAACTCTTTGGTTATGTGTAATTTCTGTTGTCAAAAAGGTCAGATGAAAAGTGATTGCTATGTGAAAAAGAATATAAAAAAAGGCATGAAATGCATGTGGATAGTTAGACATGATGCTAACTCTAACAAGTAGGAGATTTTGTTAATCATTGCAGTGATTCTTGTTCATAATGTTTCTTTTTTGATATTTCTGATACTTTGATATGAGTTTTTTGAATTTTACTGAATCTGTATGATATCAAAAGGGAAAGAAAAGAACAATTCTGATCTAAAGATGGTTTGCTTTGTCAAAACTCTCTGTCATATGTTGATACTTCTTTTGATATCAAATTCTCTGTGATATGTTGGTGATTGCTGTCATTTTTCTGTTTTTATACTCTGTTATTGTTGCTGGATTATGATAGTTGATTTTTTACTCTCATCTTATGATGACAAAAAGGGGGAGAGATGGATGCTATGTGTAAGGGGGAGTTTTTCTGAAATTATAAGTTTTGGATGCGATGATTGAGGGGGAGTTTATACTTATTTTTGTTTCTTTCCATCCATTGTTTTGTCATCATCAAAAAGGGGGAGAATGTTGATCTTGATCCCTATCTTTTGATGTTTACAAAATAAATGGATGATACTAATATTTCTTCAAGATATACTTTCAGTTTTGAAGTTATTTGATTCCATGAACAAGTGCAATTGAAAGGGGACAAAATATGCTGAAGCTGTCGGACGCTCCAGAAGTCAGGATCGGACGTCCGATAATCGTTGCGTCACTTCGGACGCAGAAAACCGACCTACCGGACGTCCGAAAGAATTGAAGAAAATTTCTCAAACTCACTGCCTGCTGTCGGACGCATAAAACAGGGCTATCGGACGTCCGACACTCCAACGGCTAGTTGACTCTTCAGCTACTTTCTATCCGTTGGAAGCACTAATGAGGCACTTTCTTGATCCTATATAAATAGTGGTTGGTCAGATACTTCAAACAACTTTGGCACACTGAAGATACAAAAGATCTAGAGAGATTTTAGTGAGAAAATACTCTTCAAAGAAGATTTGTAGTCTTAGTGGTGTGAGGTTCATTGTAAGCTTTTCATTTGTGAGTGAATACTTCATGAGTGTAGCTCTGTGAGGGTTGTCCAGAGGGATAGTAAAACGTCCTGGCTTGACCGAGGGAGTTCGGGGCAAGGAGGAGGTGAACCTTCCTTTGTAAACAAGAGTGATTGTAATTCATCAATTTGATGTAGCTTGTTTGAAGCTCAAGAGGAGTTGGGTAGTTAATTGGTTTGCAATTCTTTCCTTTTACTTATTGTTACATTTATGATCTTTGCATTGTTTATCTCTTTCACTTGGTTGTTTCCGATCCTTACATTGTGCAACCAAATGTAACAATTTTTGAAAGGCACTTTGTACACACAATATACAACATATATCCATCAATTTCACAACCAACCAAGCATCAAAATTTTGAAATAAAAAGTGAACAACATGACCAGAATTTTCGGCCAGCGCACTAACCAAAATTTTCTAACTTTCTCTCCATTTTCTAACCGTAATCCTTTCATTCATCACACAACCAACATTAACCAAGCAACATATCCTCAAGGCAGCTACCTACAAGCCTCCTCAAGACTGCTAGCCTAGAGATTAAAGCAAGGTAAATGGTTTCCTCATGTCCTCTAACCTAGTTTCTTGCTTAGGGTTGTAAACCCATGAAAATTAACCTTCATTCTTGAAGAAAATGGAAAGACTAGAAGAGTTAAAGGGTTACCTCTAACCCTAGATGAAAAATCAGATTTTCCACCACAAATCCTCCAAGAAACTCCACAAGATGTTGTCTTTCTCCAAGCTAGAACTAATCTCCAAAGGTTTTGTGAGTTGGGTGAAGATTTTCAAGTGAAATGGAAGCAAAATTGGAGCAAGATGAAGAGAGCTTTCTTCCCTCCTTTTCTTTCTTTGGGTCAGCCGAACAAGGAGTGAGAGAGAGAGTGTTTTGAGTGATCAATCTTGCTTTGGAAGCTTGAAGAAAATGTGACCAAGAAGCTTTACAAAAGTCAGCTTTGAATAGTGTTCAAATAGTGAGGTGCACTACCACTTTTCTCTCTTGTTTGTTTCACTTGTGCACTAATCCTCCAATTTAATTCCTTTAACACTGTAATTACTCACTCTTACGAGTCTAGTATAAATTTCTCATATCGCTTACGAGTAATTCCTACCACTAATTCCTTACGAGTAATTTAGTCCCTTATCTATTATCACATATATTTTAGTTGCTTATCTTTATAGAAAAAAATGTCAATCTAGGACCTCTAATGAAAAATTGAAAAGTTCTGACAGGGTTAATCACATGCACGGCATATGCAATATTAAAAGTAACTTTTGGTCAATTATTTTCGCGGTCATGTCTAATTTTGTCATTTAAATGTCATCACATATTATTTGGGACGTGCATGTGCTATTTATTTTTCCTATTCTTTTATTCAAATGTAAACTTGTACAAAACCTACTCCATTAGGGTTTTTCAATTCCCATTTAAAGTCCTACATTGACTTTATTTTGTGAAAATGAGAGTTTAAATTGCTGAAAGGACAAAATCGGACATGACCTTGAAAATAATGGATCAAAATGGTCATTTTTAATGCTTCACACACCGTGCATATCACTAATTCTATTAGAAATTTTAAATTTTTTATTTGAGGTTCTAGATTGGTTTTTCTATAAGGACAAGAGACTAAAATGATTGTGATAATAGATAAGGGACTAAATTGACCAAAATCTCAAAGGTGAGGGAAAATGGCCATTTCCCTAAAAGTCTAAAACCTATGCCTTGTGTTAACCAATCATTCATAATGACATTATAGCTTAGAATAGAGTGATGAGAGGGAATGGGGAAAAGATATTAACAAAAGGTAAAAGAAGAGAGAGAAGAAATAAAAGATAAAAGTGAGAAAAAAAATTAACATAGCAAAGTAAATTGTCAATATAATTCATTAGGGAACAAAGTGAAATTATAGTCATAGTTCTTAGGGTAAACCTTAAATTAATATATTTTGTATGGTCGATTTGAAATTTGGACATTATTTAACAGTTGAACACGACTTTGATTGATAAAGGGGAGCAAAGTGCCTAAAAGATAATTGTTACTGTGCAAATTAATTTTGAGACTAAAAGTTAGAAGAGTTTACTGCAATTCGCCTTTTTCTTTTGTGCTAAAATATATTATTTATTACCTTTTTCTTAAGTGTTAATATTTCATGGTGTTTGGTACCTTGAACTTGAGAAGAAATATATTTTTACGTCATTACAAAAGTAAAGGCTTTCTTTGTTGAGTGAAAAGTTTTGAACTAAGGAGTGAATGTTCTACTTTTTTTTTCCATCTTTGGATCTAATGTGAGTAGATAAAATGGTAAAATCATGATCCACAGTTTTTTTTTTTTATAAACAAAATCCAAGTTTTATTCAACGTATGCAAGTGCATAAAAGAGGCTATGAAAGACTTTACAAGACTCACTACTCCCTGTCCTAATAGAAAACACTTTCGCGCTCATGAAGAACGAAAGTAAGGGTAGTGAACCCTATCTAGACAAACAATTCCTTTGACTGGGTGCGACAGGTTGTGTGAGAGGCAGCGGGAGGAGGTTTGATTAGTACTGGTGAGGCGTGCGAGCACGTCTGCCACCGCGTTGACTTGTCGGAACCCGTGAAGAAAGTGAAAATGCCAAGCCCGGGCGATTGACTAGATCTGGCAGACAATATTATCAATGTGCCACGGGCATTTTACTTTCACCCGAATCACATCCAACAACACTTTGAAGTCCATTTCTATCCGAACCTAGGAACAACCGTGTGCCTGGCAGTTAAGAAGCCCTTCTAACAGTGCCCGTGCCTCCGCTTCTAAGCTTGTGCAATGTCCAAAGAAAGTAGAAAAAGCCGCTAGCACATGCCCTGAATGATCCCGAAGGATACCTCTCCCACCGGAGATCTCGGGGTTGCCCAGTGAGGACCCATCCATGTTTAGTTTCGTTAGTGGAAACGGGGGTGCTTCCCAAAAAAAGGTTTGTTTTGAACAGGGCCTTCGTGGGGCAGGGAAAGAAATCAAGCCCGTGGTCGGAAGACCGGCGTCTGAATTCTTGCTTGGCGGGGGCCAGGCACGCACGATGGCTTGCACGTTCATCATGATGAGACGACGGAGCTGAGCAGCCAAGGTGACTATACCTTCAAAGAAGTGGAGGTTCCGATCTTTCCAGATTTCCCAACAAACAACGGCGGGCAGAACCTGTGAAAAGCAGCCTCTCGTGGACGACTCAGTGGAGTGAGACCATAGGCCTTGCAGACGAGCTAGAATTTCATCATTCCTAGACCGCGGAATATCTAGAAGCCGCTCAAAGAAAGACCAGTGTTCATCAGCAAGAGGGCACAAGGAGAATAAATGGTCCAGTGTCTCGCAGCTGGGGTAGAAGGGGCATTTTGAGTGCATGTTGAATCCTAAGCTTTGGAGAATATCAGGCAGGGGAATCGCATTGTTCAAAAGCCGCCACATGAATATTGAAATGCACAATGGGATTCGTAAGTTCCAAATATAGCGCCGTGATACCATTGGCGGTCTCCAGCGTCGGATAACGTTGTAGGCCGACTAGAGGGAGAAGTGACCGGTGGCTACAGGAGACCACACAAGCTCATCCTTCATGTCGGGGTGCAATGAGAGTTGCCGAATCTTTGCCTGCTGGGCAGGGGAGGTGTTCGGTTCGAGTGCTTCGAAATTCCAGCCCCCATTATCGAAGAAATTGGAGATGCAAGCTTGAGGGGAAGGGACAGCTGTCAAGAATGCTGCCAAAGGGCCATTGCCGAGCCAATTGTCGTACCAAAATGATGATGACCCATCCCGAACCAGTATATGGGAGTTACCTTCTACAACGTCGCGTGCATCAAGCATTTTTCGCTAAATCCATAAGTCCGCTTGCCGCAATATAGTGATGGAGGCGTGGTCAAATTGTTTGACATACTTGGAAGCCGAAAAATCGGACCAGAGGGTCACATGGGATCGAAATTTCCACCAAAGCTTGCAACTGAAGGCCATGCATACGTCATCAAGCCGTCGGAACCCAAGGCCATTTTCCTCCACTGGGTAACATAATTTATCCCATGAGAGCCAGTGCCTCCTCTGTACTCCATCCGAATTGCCCAGAAGAAACAAGCCATCAATTTCTCTAGTGTTTTCAGGGTCGACTTAGGAGGGGCTAGGACGGCCATAGTATGTAG
The DNA here is from genome assembly GCF_003713205.1 of Coffea eugenioides. NCBI lineage: Eukaryota > Viridiplantae > Streptophyta > Magnoliopsida > Gentianales > Rubiaceae > Coffea > Coffea eugenioides. Next base: position 29,059,457 of record NC_040043.1, read on the forward strand.
AGGCATTGCAGCTAGAACGTGCTTAATAAGTATAAGTCGCCCACTTGCTGTTAAGAGCTTGCTCTGCCACCCAGCAAGGCGTTGGGAAACCTTCGCTACAAGAGGTTGGAAATAGATTCCCTTGGGCCGGCCTTTGAAAATCGTGCACCCCAAGTAGTCTATCGGAAGACGTCTCCTATTCAAACCTGTTAAAGAAGAAACATGTCTTGCCCGACCCCGAGGGCTTTTCTCCGAGAAGATGAAGAAACTCTTTGCCAAATTAACCTTTTGGCCTGAGCCCTTCTCGTAGAGGTTCAGGAAGTCCATGAGTCCCCTGACCGATCTCCTGTCTGCCCTGGTGAATATCATAATATCATCCGTAAAACTTAAGTGAGAGATGCTCAGGCATTCCCGGGGCAACCCGTAGCTAGCCATCAAGCCTGTCGCTATTAGATGATTGAGGCCCATGCTTAGAGCCGCCGATGCGAGGATGAACAAAAATGGTGAAAGCGGGTCTCCCTGTTTGATCCCCCTTGAGGCCTGGAAAAACCCATACGGTTTCTCATTGATCAGCAATGAGAACCAGCTAACTGCCAAATTATGCATGGCAAGGGCAATAAAGTGGGAATGAAAACCGAGCTTTGACATCAACATGGCCAAGAAGGGCCAAGAGACCTTGTCGAAAGCCTTCATCATGTCCAACTTGAAAATAACGTTGTGTCCCCGCACCTTTTTATCCAATGAGCACACCAACTCCTATGCGAGGAGTATGTTATCTGAGATTTCGCAGCCTGGACGAAAGCTGACTGCTCCTGCGAGACCAGCGAGGGTAGAAGAGGCTTTAACCGGCTGCTTAGCACTTTGGTGAAGATCTTGTTGATGAAAGTGCACAGGCTTATTGGTCTGAAGTCGGCAAAGGAAGAGCATGCCTTCTTCTTTGGGATAAGCACAATGAGTGTGCTGGCAATGGCTTTGGGGATGGACACCCCAATAAAGAATTCCTAGACCGCATTGAAGACATCAAGGGCGACAAGGTCCTAACAATGGTGGAAGAAGCACCCTAAAAACCCATCTGCACCAGCGGCACTGTCCCCATCCAGCCTAAAGACCGCAGCTTTAACCTCATCCAATGACACCTCCCCTATCAGAACCTCGTTTTGTTGTGCAGTGACACGTCTGGGAATGTGCTGGATAAGCTGGTGAGTAGCATTACTGCCCTCAGCACACTGTTGGTCACTTGTCAATAAGTTCTGGAAGAAGGTCACCCCCTCCTTCTCAATAGCCTCCAACTTGTCGACCCACTCCCCGTTCGAGTTCTTGATGCGAGTTATACTTAGTCGATTTCTCTTCTCCCGTAGAGATGAGTGGAAAAACTTTGAGTTTGATTCACCCTCCTTCAACCATTTAACTCGGGCTTTCTGCTTCCAGTAAAGTTCCTCGTTTGCCAGAGCTTGGAGGAGGGCTGCGTGAGCACGACTCCACTCCGCGTGAGCTTCATCCGTGTTGACTTGCTCAAGGAAAATTTCCTTCTGGCGAACCAGCTCTTCGGCTTGAGCCACCTTATCAAATATATTGCCGAACGTGGATTTGTTCTACTCGCGCAAACACTGCCGTAAACATTTCAATTTGCTTGCTAAGGCATACATTCCGTAGCCCTCGATGGTAAGCTCCAGTTTTGGCAAACTGTTTCCATAAAAGTGGGGTGCTTAACCGACATATGCTGAAACTTAAACGACTTCGGACCAGGCCGTTGAAGGTCGCCTATGGAATAGAGGAGAGGTGAGTGATCTGAAGTTGCGTGACTCAGATGATGGATTGTGAAACACAGGAAAAGCTGCTCCCACTCATGATTATAGAGCACACAGTCGAGCTTTTTCCACATTCGTCTCCCATTGCGAATACCCGACCAAGTAAATGGACTTCCGGTTACCTGCGCTTATTTTGAGTGAACAGCCATGGATGAAAGTGTTGAAATCAGCGATCGCACAATTATCTTTGGGGGAGCTTCCAGAATATTCATCTAGTGAGGATATGACATTGAAATCACCTCCCACAAGCCATGGCCGCTACTCTATAGATTGGCAAATACTAGTCAAAGAGCCCCATAGCGCTTGCCGTTCCCACCGTGTACACTTAGCGTAAATAAAGAAGCAGTAAAAAACTGTGGAAAAGGATTCATGCGTAACAGCCAAGTGGAATAGTTGATCGTCATTTTTCACTATATGGACAGCAAAGGATGATTTCCAGCAAACCCAAATTTTATTCGACGTATTGAACAAGCCTAGGTGAAACCCGAACCCGAACTTCTGAACAAAGTTGGAAAGAGCTGAAAAATATAACATAGGTTCGAGAATTACCAGGAAAGAGACGGAATTGGAGCGGAGCATCATTCTGAGTCAACGGGAGTGTTTGTACATTTTCATTAAGAAAATAGTGTGTGATCAATAAGTCGTGATATGGTGTCGTACACTTTAATTTAAAGAACTTAAATCGCCTCATGATTAGTTACATTTATAAACATAATGCAAATAAAAATCTTGAAGAAGAAATTAACAACCTGATAAGGGGCTAAACTAAATAGTGAAAAAAAGTTTCATATATAAGAATATGTGACTTGAAGCTGCATTCTCAAGAAAGCTAGATTACAAAGCTTATTTGTCTAATTAAGTGATTATCAACTAGAGTAAACTACAACTATGTTGGAAATACTATAAATGAAAAAGAAACTCAAATAATGTTTTATATTACAAGAGAAAAGAGAATAAGACTTATGTTTTTCAGTTAGAGAGTTCTATATATTAACAAAATCATGAATATGTAAACAGTTTAGCAAAAGGTGCAACACAAAAAAGGATATCTTCAAAGGTATATACTTATGCCATAATCTGCCAAACATGAATGAAGAACCTTTGAATCTCCTTTAAAGTTGAAAATCCATAGAAGTGGAAAAATTCCCAAAGTTAGTCACAGTGCAGATCATGATGTCTCGCTCCTGGAAATATAGCAACTGAACCTACAAAATTTTTGAAATAATTTCTCGAGGCAACCAAACATTTAATAGATTCTAATCCCGTTCCCCTTTTTGAACAAAATCAGCTACTATATTATTCAAAGTTTCCTCTACTCGAGATGATAATGCACCAGTTCCCAACCAATTATCGAATCAGAAATTACAAGAACCATCTTTTAAAAGCTAGTTAATAAAAAATTAGCTACCTCTCTTATCCCCAACAAGACCAAGTAAATGAATGCATTTGTGAAAGCTGAACTTCATAAGGATGACCATTAAAACAGTATTTTGTAGACAGCCCACAAAGAAGTCTGACTTCAAAAATTTCACCAAAACTTGATTGAAAAAACATCAATAAGAGACTGAACACTAGCTTCTCCCTCATTTCTCAGAAAGCAAAGTTCAGACAACTTAATCTAGTGGTGTTTCATCCAATATTTAGACAAGCACTAAAGAAAATTAGCAAGAACTTTTCTAATCATCTCAAAAATCCTTTTAGGAGGATTCGCATATGAACTAGATAGATGTCGACATATATGTAAAAAAATTATCTTACCACTATGAGACAAAAGTCTATTCTTCCATGAACCAATCCTCTTGACAACTGAATGGCATGTCTTGAAAATACATCTTTTTATGATGACCAACATATAGTCGACATCCGAGTGACACGGTCTGCACTTGTCCATTTCGCAATCAGCCAAACATACTAAGCTGTAGGGAAATCAAGGAAAACTCAAGACTGGTAGTGGAGGCATAGTCTGTTACAACTAAGGAAAGGGAGGCCATAGAGGCTATGGCCAATGTTTAGAGCTCTTGTTGGGAGCATAAATTGCTAGAGAGTTAGGGAAACCCCCAGAATACTCTAGGTTTCTTATGGGCATGCTAGAAAAGCTTAGAAACTTTGTAAGTTTAGGACTAAAATAGGGCAGAACCTTCTAGAGGTTCTCACTTGTAAGTAGTAATGGAACGTTCAAGAGGTTAGCAAAAAGTTCTAGAGCCCAAGAGTGGGTATCTTAGGAGTAGAATAGTCTAGAATCATCTTGAATCATTAGGCTTATCTATAATTAGGGCAAGACCTCCTCATTTATAACAAATTGAGCTATAAATCTTTGAGAGTGCAATACAAGAGTTTCCAAGTTCTCTAAGAGCCTTCTTTCTTACTTCCAAACTATATTTTTGGGTGTTTTATCATATACTTCCGCACATTCTGCCCATTTTAGACGAAAGGCTGAACTAGCTTATCTCCTACCTTCTGCATGCAAGTTTGCTAGTGTTGCATGGGCTTTAGTGTATATCAAGTAGACAACCCATGACAAGTAGTATCAGAGTTTGATACCAAGGTTTGAGTGAAGCCATTGGGTCGACATGGCTACCCTAGAAGATAAGGGTGGAATTAGCTGTAGTAGACCATTGGGAAGAGTTGGACCAACACATTGGGCAACTCGATGGGGATGAGTTGCGAGGAGAGATGAAAGGTACTCTAAATTGGGCCATGGATAAGTTGTACTAAGAAAACGAAGCCCTTAGGCTCGAGGCTATGTCACTCCATAAAAAGGTTGCGAAACTTAGGGAGGAGCTTGAGGCATACCAGGTGCAACTAGCAAGGAGTGCTTAGTATGACAACTGGAGAAATGTCAAGTGTTCAGAAGGAGCTATAGATGCTGAGGATTGAACTTGACGTGTTTAGGTTACAAAGGGCAACGGATGCGGTTATAGCCACACTAATAGTAGAGGTGCTGAGACCCGAGGCTTATAGAGTACAATGGAAAGCATAGGGTATTGAGAATTTTCTTTATGTGTTCGAATGGTACTTCGAGGACCTTGGCATCATAGGAAATGGTGCTAGATTAAGAACGTCCCTGCTATACTTGAAGAACTTGCCATTAGTATGGTCGAGATGTAGGTATGATGATGTATGGTGAGGGTCCAACGCCATCACAAATTGGGACACGTTCAAGTTGAAGGAACAATTCTACCTAGCTAACACAGAAGACGAAGTGCGGGTTACTCTTGGTCATCTCCAACACAAAGAAAACATATCCGTGAATATATTGAGGAGTTCTCAAAGCTACTACTGGAAATCCCAGATATGAGCCCGAAGGATGCTCTCTTCACTTTTATGGATGGCTTAAGGCCATGGGCCAAAATTGAGGTGGAATAGAGGAGTGCCGGGATGTGACTAATGGGAAAAATAATGGGTCTAGCCAAGGTTCAAGTTGGGGAGATTGAGCCAAGTCAACCTCATGCTCGAATGAAGGAGACGGGAGCAAGTTTAGCCAGAATAGGGCTGGAAAATGGAATAGTGACAAGACCTGCAAGGAGTTTAAATATTGTATATGTTATGAAATGTCACATTGCTCGAGGGATTGTCCACACCAAGGCAAATTTGTTGCTATTATACAGGAGTCGTGCCAAGAACTGGAACAATGGTGGATCGCGTGTATACAACTCAACGCAGTACATTCAAAGGTGAATGATCAACGAAAGGGGCATACATACGTGGAATCAAATATAGTTGGGCACAAAACTATGGCTTTGGTAGACATTGGTGCAAATGTCAAGTACATGATCCAAGACACCGCACAAACAATGAGGATCACATGGGTTCTGTGACGACCCCACCTCCCCCTAGGGCATACCAAAGGGTTTAGCGGATCGCTTGCCCAGCTCTCACCAGGACTCACTCGCTCGAAACTCAAGAAAATAACTTACATTCATAGCAAATAAGTAACACAACAAGTTCAAACTTAATATATACATTGATGCTCAGATCCAGCTACAAGGCTTATACATGCCCAAATATATTAACGTGTTTACAATCCAAGTCCAATCAACCCTAATTGGGTGCTAGCGCGAGTACAATTCAAAATTTCAAAAGTAGACTACTCTGTACAAGTCTCACACCTCGCTTGTACCCCCTGCTAAGGAAAACAAATGGAATAGGGTAAGCTATATGCTTAGTGAACAATCGGGGGTAAAAATGTAAAATCACATCCAAATAAACATGTAACCAAGATATTTCACATCAATAGACAGAAATGTAACATCATAATGGTAGGATACGGGTGGATTCAAAACCAGTTCAATTCCCCGAGCTTGACCACCTGTTGACACTCCGTCAACCAAAATACTCATAGACCGTAGACTTCACTTAACTTTCCCCGCTCACCTTATCAACCCCCGCTGGCCAGTCAACAGCACACAATAGCTCGAGCGAAACAAAATAACTTAGCTTTAATCAAAGCTTTAACAAAGAACAAAATCCCAAGGTTAGCATGGAACTATCTTCGACCAAGCCCCGGCTAGCTCGAATAGTTCGTCTATCCTTGGAACCGGGTTGGAACCAAGCCCTGAGATATCCAATCTCTCAATAGATGATATCTCTCAACAAAGTACTCACCCCACCAGCACACAACACAAAGGGTTCAACTCAAGTCATGTAATCACCCCAACAGCACACAACAAAAGGGTGTTACTCAGCACAAAGCATGTATTCTCACATATTGAGTCAACAACAGAGAATGGGTTTAGGTCGAGTGAGATAAAGTACACCCTCGCCTAAGTACCCATTCAATATATACAAATCACATCGATAATTTATCATATAAACCAACCCAATTACTCACTCAAAATAGTTAGCGCGCAAATCAAGGCACTTTATACAGGTCCACCGACTCCGTCTGGTTCGTCACTGCCTGTGACAGAAGATTATACTCGACTATCAGTCAACCGACCATCACAAATGGAAGTAAGGACTAAAACGGCCAAGACGGCAAAAACGACAAAGAAATGCATGTGTGCGTGCGCGGAAATGAAAATGGTATAAAAATGGGTTACACGGTTTTGACCATAACCAAAGATGTGGTTATCCGATCAAGGTGTACTAGGTAGCTTCTCGAAGCTAAGACAAAGGGTTACAACTTTCATGAAGACAACTCAACCCAGTTTTCAGTGGATCTGGGTCGAATTTGCAGATTACAGAACCAGAATTCCAAATGCTAGTTTATACCTCTAGTGAAAATTTGGGCGGCATGCCCCTTGTGTTTACCTATTTTTCAGCCATTTATGGCTTTATTATTTTCCCCAAATCAACTCCAATGTCACACATAGGCAATGTTACCACAATAGCCTTCAACTAGGCTCAAAATAATCCAATTACAACACAAGTCTTAACAAGGCATCCGAAAATCAAGTTTAAAGGCAAATAGCTAAATGGCAGATTTGACGTCTCTTTGTGTTTTGGTTACAACTGAAGCTACGTTTCTCAGATTGTTGTACACTTTATACCATTTCGAAGCTAAGACAGAGAAATACAAATCATATGAAGACATCAACGGCCAATTAGTCCATTTTCAAGGTCAAAATGTGACATCGCAGAGGAAAATAGAAACTGTCCGCAACACTGTACATTTGCCAGTCAAGGGTATTTTGGTCATTTCACATGATACAGTACTATGATTGAGCTGAAATTTTACAGGAAACTATATAACATCATTTCCTACAACTTTCATGTTTTGACCTAAGCTTGATTCGGCTCTAACATGGATGAATTAAACAGGTCAGAAGCTAAACAGGTTAGTTCAATTTCTGGAATTTGAACTTTTCCTCTAGAATTTCATATCTAATAAGCAGTCAATCATCAAAACCAACAATTACTAACTCTATAACATCCATTACTAGATAAATAACCATAATCAAGGCTAAAAATGTAAACCCTAGCTAAACATCCACCATATCAATCAAAACTACTTAAATAACCATCATTAGCCAAGAATAGAAGTTTCTATCCAAACTTATACATGATTAAGGAAGAAAAATAAGAAAGACAGCCATGGTACCTTCTAGAAACTCCTTGTAGGTGAGAAACACACCACTATCTTCCCAAAATTTCAGCACACCAAGCCTTCCAAGCACCAAAAGGTAAATTTAATCGGTTTGGTTCGGTTAATTTCAGCTCAACAAGGAAGAATCAAGGTTGGAGTTGAAGTTGTTTTTCTCTCTTTTCCCTCTCTTATTTTCAGCCAAGAAGGAAGAAAATGAAAGAGAGTGGAGCCAAGAAGAAAGATAAGAAGGAAGGAAACTCATTTGGTCAAAGTTCCATGGATTGCCAACAAGTGTCAACTCAAGATGGCTACTTATTTTTTTTATTTTCTCCCTTTTCTTTAGTCCAAAATTTTGACTACTTTAGGAGATATTTTAGGGATGATTTTTCTCAATTAATAACAAGGAGATTAAGGTAATAAAGTGGTGGTCAAGTGGTGCACTCAATCGGTAACGAACTGTACACATCGGTTCAACCCGATTTTCCTTATTTCACACGTATTAGGGTTTTAACTTATAATTCACTAAATTATTATTATCACTTCTAATCACACATATTTCTTATCTAAAACTCACTCTTAATCACCAAATTTAGTACACACACCTCAGCAAGTGATCACACCACCAAAATGCACCAAAGCCACACCAAAAACCCTAATATGCACAAAAACCCTAACTAATACCCTTCATTTAGAAAAATCATAACTTGAGTTATAAATATCAAAAATTCATACAACTTGGCCTACTAAAACCTATACTTCACATACTAATTATCTTTAGAAGACATCTCAAAGAGATTCAACTCATAAGTCAGTCCAAATTGAGCCATAAGCTATTACAACTTTCTTATGTTTACTTGTGCAGGGCAGAATTTTCAGTCAAATTTGCCAATTTCCTAGAATTTATAGAGATGGAATCAAACTCTAAATTTTACACCATAGGAAGCTCTATGAGTCTAGTTTCAAACGCAACAAACGAAACTCAATTCCGACTTTCCTATACGAAGCTATAGCCAATTTCCCAAAGCTGCACAGAGCCTCCAGCGAAAATTTCTAGATTTTCTAACAACTTGAGATTATGAACCTTTTCTTAACAAAATTCACTTCCTTGGCTCAAATTCAACCATTAAAGCAACCAAGAATCAAAGGTAAGTGAGTTCACATAAGGATTATAAAGACAAGTAAATTTTCGGGGTCTCACAGGTTCCCATAAGTGGGAAGTTCAAGGACGTGACCGACGAATGGACGTCACTCGTAGGGGTAGCCACAAACGTGCCTATTGAGTTGGGCAAATGGAAAGGTAAGGCCATCTTCTCTATTGTGCTTGTTGATGACTATACATCCTCTTTAGGATGGACTACATAGAACACTTGGATCTGATAATGGTGCCAAAGCATGACACTATATTGGTAAGGTAAGCTGAGAATACTTGCATAATTGATATATGTTGTGAGAGTGACATGAGCTCACAACAACTTCAAGGAGAAGTTCAAGAGGGAGAACTAACATCTGGGGCCGACACTTGGTCTTCAGTGATTGAGCTAGCATTAAACATGATTAAGAGATCACTCCTTGAACATATAAGGGAGGGGCTTGAAAAGAATCAGCAAACCCAAGTATTCAATGGAAGGTTGAGAAAGGAAAGATGAAGTACTGGCTCAAGGATGGGCTTATATACACAAACGGAGCACTTGGCCCATGCGTTTATGTTTCGACATGGGAGGATTTAAGGCAAGATACTATCAAGCAATGTCACTTAGATAGCTACAGGGGACATATGGAAGGCCATGGCACATCAACAACAGTGTGATGGTGCTACTACTGACCAAGGCTAAGGAGCATTGTGGACGTTTATGTACGCGAGTGGTTTGTATGTCAATATGATAGGCAAGTACGTGAAATAACTAGAGGCATCTGGGACAATGTGATGCCCCCACGTCTCCCAAGGGCGAACCCAAGGGTATCCGCCGGGAAGCCTGCCCAACTTTCGCCAGGACTCGAGACAATTCCAATTCAAACCTAGTCTAATACTAACAATGAAAGTCGGAATAAAGGTACGAAGTCATTTCCATACATAAATATCCAGTCTTACGTCACAATTTCAATTTTTCAATCATTTTCCCCAAAATATACAACATCCAAAAGTGTCTAGTCGATTACAATCAAAACACTAATACAAAAGTGCCTCAAGTCGGCATTTCCTTAACTCCTTCCAATCGGATTCCTGTTAAGGAAAACAAACTAATGGGATGAGCCAATACTCAGTGAGGCCAAGAAACACACATGCAAACACGTAATCCAAGTAGCCACAAATTACATAGTAAGTAAAGCTATATAGTTCGAATAATTTACCTTTCGAATAGGAAAAATAAACAGAAAAAATTCAAGGATACTGTAGCTCTTAGGAACTAAATTCCATGTAGTCGAATCAAAGTCTTGATCACATCTCATGTTGACACTCCGTCAACCACATAAGTATCAAATCCATAGATACACCACTTTTCTTCGAATCCCGTCACCATTACACCTCCTTACCGAGGCCCATCAAAGTTCTGATAATACTCGAGTATATCATGGCAGTACTACGTGAGTATGCTGAGCAAGATCTCTCCAATAGATTATGCTTTATGAATATCTCATGGTTTGCTAAGCTTATCGACCAAGCCCATGTTGGCTCGATTCGCAAAGTTAGCCAACGAGTTTGGGCGTCCGCCGAATACGAATACGAATATGAATACGAATACGAATATAAGTCGATGAGTAACGCTCAAATCGACGATTCCAAATAGGAATCACAATTATGAATCACATATACGAATCACAAATATGAATCACATCCACATTACTATGCACAAGTCGGATATGAATTCACATAGCAAAATACGAATATAATTTCGTTCGAAAGAGAACGAGTACGATAAGTACACCCTCGTCTCAAAATTTCAAATTCACATAACGGATAAGAAACAGTTAGTCACTTAGCAACAAATTCATGCACTTGACACTCACCAATCGAAACAAGAGAGTAAGTGCGTAAACAAGCCTTTAGGTGTTCCCCTCGAGATCCTCTTGAAGGTCTCCTTGAGCACCTGAGCAAACAGTAATTAACTATCACACACCGTTATTTATAAACCCCCTTGTTACAGGAAAGATTGTACTCTTGTACAATATTAAGAAAATGTCGTAAAAGAGAGCCTTAATTACTTGTAAATCGAGACTCTAAAGTGGGGTTTTAAAAACACAAGAAAAATCCAATTTTTATCTTTGATATCGTTGGAGGGAAACAAGTAAGTATAAATCATTTTTCAAACGAATGATCGAAGATGGACTGCAGAAGCCACGTCACAATCCGGCCAAGAATTTTTGAATTTAGGGGCATTCTTTGAAAAATCATAACTTACTCCCTAAAAGTCCAAAATTCAAAAATTTGGTACCGTTGGAAACTACTTCCAAAGTACTAAAAGTTCCTAGAAAACACTTTTTTATGATTCCAATTGGAAGACAATCAAATTTTGGGTTCAAGATGTTGTCTTGGAGTACCAAGACAGTTTTGGGGTTGATTTTTGACAAAGTTTGGAAATTCGGCAAAATTCACACAATGCGAACTAGCCTCTGAAATTTGGAACCCAATTAGAGTTATAATCAAAGTTTAAAACACAACAAGCGGAACACGAATTGAAGTTTTGAGCACCAAGATATAACGGCTCAAATTTACTAAAATTTTCTCCTTAAACAAGGATTTTCCAGATTTAAAAGGTGAACTTTGAGACTTTGGTTGAGTATCGAAATGGACTTGGAATGGCACTAAATTTGGTAGTATTACACTACCATATAAGGGCTATTCCTCTGTCAAATATCATATAAAAATTCGTACAGGAAGTTAGTTAACAAAGTCACTCAAGTTCCAAAAATTTCTAAGGCAAATCTGCCTTGCGCTTCCATTTTCCACTTCTCAAACATTTGGCCAATGAAATCTTTTCAAACATGATCCATTTATGAAGAAAATGTTTAAGAAACATCCAAAATGTGTTTGATAGGTGATTAACACCAAGAGTTTCGAAATAACAACTCCCAATCCAGATTAGCCATTGATCAGCCCAAATTTAGGGTTTTCAACCAATGGGGCAGGTCTGTATTTCAGCCATAACTCACTCAATTCAACTTGGAATTGAGTGCAGTTGGTGGCGTTGAAAACTACATTTATAAGGCTATAATTTCACAGAAGGAATCATTTTAAAGTTCTGTCCACAACTAGCTCATATTTGAGCATCAAGTTGCAACTCATAACAGATTTACCAACACAGTCAAGAAACAGGGCAGGTGACTTTAAAGATTGGTACGGTTCACTCAGGTGGAATCAGGGGATGCATTTTATACCGTTGGAAAACTGGAAGTGTCTAGTTTCTAATGCCACAAAAGGCACTCGATTTTGACATCGGAGCAAAGAGTTATGGTCATTTCAAAATCGCTGCCAGAACAATTCGGGACACAAATTCCAGTTTTGATAAAATTTCAAAATCTCAACATTTGGCCAACCAAATCAAGTGATTTTTGGTGGAAACTTTCCACACAACCTCTAAAACATATATATGTCAAAATAAAGTCAATTGGACCACAAAATTTTGCACCAAAAGGCACGACAAAGGGAGGGGCAGAATCGGTCTTTTTTCTCATTTCACTCCCTTTGAGTTTTCTTCCACAATACAACTTATATCCACTAGATTAAGCACTAATCCAACATAAATAACACCCAATATCATCAAATCAGCTCATCAAGTCCATTATGGGATTTCATAGAGCCCACTCACAAGATTTCCAACAATATAGAGCTACCCACATGCATCTATAAGCTTACAAGTGCAATATAACTTATATAAACCAAGATTCAAGAAGTTGATCATTTGTTACCTCCTTAGATGACTAAAGCAGAAATTTTTGGTCCTTTGAAGTTCAAAAAAAACCGTGAGAAACAAGCTTCTTTCCTAGCTTAGGTTGATCTCCAAGTGGTTTACAAAATGTGTGAAAATTTTGAGAAGATTTGAGCAAGAAATGAGAGGTGAAATGAAGAGGGTTTTGTTTCTTCTTCTCCTCTTGGATGGCCGGCTGCTATGAGTGAAGAGAGAGAGTGTGTTTGCTGAAAATGAAGCTTCCTTGAGAAGCTTAAGTGTGTGGCCAAAAATGTTGCAAAAGTCAACTAGGAATAGTGCACGTTCGCGCGCGTTTTGTGCCCGATTCCTCTCGGGTTCGTTTCACTTGTGCATTAAACCTCCAATGCACTTTCTTAAACATTATAATTATTCACTCTTAATAGTCTAGAATAAATTCCTTAAATCTCCAAGAAATTTCGATTTGCACGTGTTACGGTGAAACTTCCAAAAAATTCTTATAACGATAGTATAACTAACTAATACTTGAGTACTTAGGCATAAAAATACCTATTTTAAGGCTAATGTATAAGTCTCCAATTTTCCAAGCTCATTGTCCCCTCGAATCGATTATTGTCTCCAAACGCGCATTCACTATTCTCACTAAATGAGTTTTCAAAATTTAAATTTTTGTAACAAGCCATTTTAAAAATACATGTAAGCCATAGCTCCATGTAATTGGGTCTAAAAAGATTGAAATGAAATATTCGGGGTAAACGGGCAATTAAATATTTAAATAAGCTAATAATAGGAGTTTAAAATAGATAAATTTGCGAGTCCTCACAGACAATGCCTGAAACAAGTGAGGGAGAATGACACAGTGATAGAGTTGTTCAAGTTGATCACCAAGCTCAAGCCAATTTCGTGGTAGTGGCGGGGGGACCAATGATGCTCGAGCGAAGAGACTCAACGAGTCATTACAAGCCATGGTTCAAGTTGTTCAAGACTCAATTGGAGTGCCAAGTGGAGTTCAAGATGGAGATTCAAGCTTCATTAATCTACTTCAAGTCGAGGTTGAAGAAGGAGCTTGAAGGGTCAAATGTTCCAGCTTATGGTCTTTTTACGTTAGTCATTAGTGTTAGTCAATTGTGGTTCACATTATGAGTTAATGTAACGGTCCAGCTCTTATGCTTGGAGCCGACCTTAGTTAGGGTTAGAATGGTCCAATTAGTTATGTCTTTAGCTAGTCCTAGTTACGTTAGGGTTATGGTGTAAAGAAACATAAAACGTCATTCTTTTTCATTCATCAAGAATCAATAAAGAAAATTTCCAGCAAACACTTGTGTGTTTAACAATTCTCTTGTCTAAGAGATCCAACTTGAATACTTGAGAGATTCTTAGGTATTCAATTGACTTATCAACCAAGAAATGCACTTGGTTGTGGCATCTTCTACCTTCAACCTCTGGCTCACTAAATTATTAGATTGTGGGTTAAGGCTCTCCTTGGTTATAACTTGTGATATAGAAGGGTCAAGGTTAATTCACAAACCTTCAACTTGATTCTTTGTCAAGATTCGGGGTTGCGTGGGATACGAGTTTAGGCCATCTTGGTGGGTTCGTATCACATGGTTCGTACATGTCCATTATGTGACTGACTAGACATGCACTACTGCATATAGGAAAAGTCAGGTTCGATAGTAGAGGCATAGTCTGTTACAACTAACGTAAGAAGGGCCATAGAGGCTATGGCCAATGTTTAGAGCTTTTGTTGGAGAAATAATATGTGTGTGCAAGCATTTAGGAGTCGCTAGAGAGTTAGGGAAACCTCCAAAATGTTCTAGGCTTCTCATGGGCATGGTGGAAGAGCCTTGAAGCTTTGTAAGATTAGGACTAGAATAGGAAGGAACCTTTTAGATGTTCTCACTTGTAAGTAGTAGTACTGGAATGTTCAAGAGGTTAGTGGAATGTTCTAAAGTCCAAGAGTGTGTATCATAGGAGTAGAATAGTCTAGAATCATCTTGAGTCATGAAGCTTACCTATAAATAGGGCAAGACCTCCTTATTTGTAACAAGTTGAGCTGTAAACCTTTGAGAGTGCAATATAGGAGTTTCCAAGTTCTCTAAGAGCTTTCTTTCTTGCTTCCAAACTCTATGGTTGGGTGTTGGATCATACGCTTCTACACATTTCGTGCATTTTAGAGAAAAGGCTGAACTAGCTTATCTCATTCCTTCTGCGTACGAGTTTGCTAGCGCTGCATGGGCTTTAGTGTGTGTCAAGTAGACAACCCATGATAAGTGGTATCAGAGCTTGATACCAAGGTTTGAGTGAAGCCATTGGCCGACATGACTACCGTATCAGACGCCTCTAACCTGAAGGAGGTCGAGGAAGAACATGCCCTATAAGAGCCAGAGAAGTCTAATCGAGGCAAGGGTTGAAGGGACAAATTTATGTACAAGAAATGGCTGGCAAGAGTGGAATCAGCTGTAGTAGACCATCACGATTATTGGGAAGAGCTAGACTCATGTATCGGGCAATTCGATGGGGATGAGTTGCTTGGGGAGATGCAAGGTGCTCTAAATCGGACCATGGATGAGTTACGCCAAGAAAATGAAGCCCTTGGGCTTGAGGTTGTGTCACTCCATAAAGATGTTGCAAAGCTCAAGAAGGAGCTTGAGATGTGCAAGGCGCAATTAGTAAGGAGTGCTAGTATGCTGAATGGAGAAACATCAAGTGTTGGGGAGGATTTGTGGAGGCTGAGGGTCAAACTTGATGTGTTTAGGCTACAAAGGGCAATAGGTGCCATTCTAGCCATACCTGTGACGATCCAGCTGGACCCCAAGGCGAACCATAGGGTTTATCGGACCGTCTGCCTAACTCTCGCTAAGACTCGCTACAATAACTTCCAAAAGTCACAAACATTTCCCATTAAACATCCAAACATTCTATCTTAAGTACATCACCAGCCAGATTAGAATATAAATCTATCCATTAAAACGCAAAATACAAGTTTTAATATCTAAATACAAATTGGACTTCCAAACCAACTATCTCTACTCGATGCTCTCCCAACCTCATCTCCTATAAGGAAAACAAAACAAAGGGTTGAGCTAGAGCTCAGTGAGGTTTAAAAGGGACAAGTAACCAATAAGCGATAGAAAATATTCACTAAATATAGCAATTCAAGTTATCAATTTCAATAAAAGTAATCAATCAATTCAGAGGATACATATTCTGCTCACTGTGCCATTTTTTCCCCTTATAACCTCCAAAACAATAAACAATTCCCTACATTCATTAATAATTTCAATAATCTCCAAACTTTTGAGTAATACTCTAGTTTACTAGACAATTGCCTGAGGGGGCTGACCTAATCGACTAGGTCCACTACTGGCTCGACTAGGTCAACTTGCCAAGGGCTTAGGACCCAATTTGACCGATGTGATAAAGTACATAACGGCCTACAGTTATGTACATTCCATTCAGCAATCATGGTGATAAACTATTGTAGTTCAATAAGGCAAGCGGCGATAAAGTATGCTCTAGCCTTTTTAACAATAATTCCAATAACATAGCAATAACTTCATTCCTTTTCATTCATATCGTTTACCAATATGCAAACAAACCACCAAAATCAAACAACCAAATAAACAAGTATTAACAATTTAAGAACACTCACTGATTTAGGTTCAAATTATGCATGGTCTTTGTGGTAGGATTCTTGATTAAACTCAACACCTGAAATCCAATTATCTCAAATTCTTATTCTAATTTATAACCCCAACTTTCTTAAAATTTACATTTAGTTGTCTACTTCTTTATTAATAATACTCGAATAGCTTAGGCAACTATTTCTAGTTTTGAGTAATTTTTTATATTTAAGCTAAATTTCACCTCAAATCAAGTATATTTCAACATGTATCTCAAAACAAAGGAAATAAAATATACATACAGTAAAATTCCTATATAAAACGTATCAAAATTTTAAATTTAAAACAAGAAAAATCAACTTTATGGTCTTGGTTTAGTCTAGAAAATTTCAGGCAAAGTTTAGCTTTCTTTTTCAACAAAATTCCTCTCCTTGGCTCAAAACTTAATATGCAACACTATAAACTAAGGAAATGAAGTTTAATCCTTCATATGCATATCAAATTTCTTCATCAAAATGTAACAAAAGATCATAAGCTTCAAGTTCTTTTGTGAGGACCCGAAAATTTGTTTAGAATTTCCTCGATTTTTGAAAAATTAATTTATATTTCCTTCTATGTTTCTTTACTTGATTATTTAACTACTTACTAGTGTCGCGCCCCATTTTGTATAATATAAATGAATGGTTTAAAAATTGAATTTTTGATTGAAAAAATGTTTTTTTGATTTAAAAAGGAAAATGGATAAAGAAAAAGGGCCTAAATGGGGTTTGAAAGTGCGACGATTTGGGCTCAAATTGTAGTTTAAAAAGGGTTTTTGAATAAAAATCAGAGTTGCCACTTGGTATAGAGCTAAGGTGTACCAAGTCACCTAAAAATGAATTTTCAAAGGAAAATATAGAAAAACCCCCTTTAAACGACTCCTAGTCTACGTAAATCAAAGAAAAATGTTCGGGAGTCACATTTGAAGAAAGGGAAGGCAAGGATAAAAATCCAAGGCACCCTTTCAACCTAGCCAAGGCTAATTGCGTGATTTAGTCAAAGATTTTCTTAATTTAACCTAAAGATTTATCACATTTGGATGTACTATATGAATGCAAACCCTAGACCTAGGAGGGTGTCGGGGGGTCGAAATGTATCTTCAAAGCTTATTTGGTACCAATCACATTAATTGTGACGCCCAATGAAGACTCTTCGAAGAAGTCACGAATAATACAAAAAATATGAGACTCTAAGAAAAGAAAAGAAATAAAATAATTATAAATATACATGTCTTAAAGGAGTGCATCATGTCGGGTACGGGGGACTAATGTTCATGACTCAATTTTCCCTTTTAATAGAGGGAATACGAGCGTGCTAAGGCTAGAAGAGCCAAACTCGTCCATATCCCATATCCAAGGGGCTATCCCTAATCTAATCAAACAAATGTACTATCCTAATTCTAATTCTTAAATGAAATACAAATCTAATGTTATGTATCACACATAGGGGGAAGGAATATACGTATAAGGGAAAATATGGGATAAGGGCTATACATATAAGGGGAATGTCATGCAAAAATGATAAAAAACCCTAAAAGTAGAAACACATGCACGAGATGAAGTGATTTTATCACACAATCATGATCTAACGCTCGAAGGGCTCCTAAGAGTCTAGTGTTGGACTAGTGAGAAATCGGACAAGGGAACCACAACTAGCGTTGGACTAGTGTGGAGACAGGAAAGGAATCACAGCTAGCATTGGACTAGTGTGATAACATGCATTGATTACAGTCTAAAAAAATCAGTAAAGCAAATAAACAAAATCACATAAGACACATAGCACATAGGCATGATATATAGATGCACGTCCTAAGAAAACGGTAACACCTAACACATAGGCATGCAAATCACACAAAGTAAAAACAAAACAAATAAATCCCTATCTATTACATTAGGGAGGCCCTACTACAATCTAAAAGGGGAGAGGCATAAAAAATAAATAAACAAACCCCTAACTATTACAACTTTGGCATTCAAGTGCCTTTCAAATGATCAAAATTGAACTAAAATCAATGCAAAATTGGATAACTAAAGAAATAAACAAAAATGAAATAAAACAATCAAGGTCATGCAAGTACACACATAAGCCACGTAGATGCACATAGGATCAAATAAAGTGAAAATAAGGGATAGAGTGTACCTCCCTTGAGTTGGAGCCCTAATGGAGTGAAATTACTTATTTATCCTCCAAAAACAAAGAAAAAGGTGAAGGCACCAATTTAATTTGAGAAAATTAAAGAAAATATGCAAACACAAACTCACTTGATCATAAAGCTCTTCAAATCATGAATTAAGTGCAATTTAAACAAAGCATGGTAGTTAATTGAAGCAAACAAGCAATGAAAAGTTGTACAATTAGAGCTGCCAAGGACCAAATTGAGAAAATTATTCAATTGGTTGGGTCATAGTGGAATTATACAAAAAGCAAGAGGCGAGATACAATTTTTGGAAACTACTTCATGCACGCAATGAAGCTTTCTTTGTTTCTGCTAATTTCTTTCATCTGCAACATACGGCATCACAAACCCAGCTTGCAAACACGATCAGATTCCATTTGAACTAAAACAAATGAAACTACCACCTAAGCTTCTCACTTTGCAACATGAAATTTCTGGATTTAAACGCACAAAATTAGGCCAAAAAGGGCATGCAAGCATCGAAATAACATTCTGAAATTTTCCCTGCTACAATTCTCTACCGTTGCCGTGTTCATAATAATGCAATCTTTCCATCCTAACCAAGTTAATATTTCAACCCAACATCAAAGCCTCGATGCCAAAACAACGAATTCACAAAATTCAACGCTCAAAACAAACCAAGAAAGAAAAAGAGAAGCGTAGGAATGGGAGCATGCAACTTTTCTGGAAAATTTTCTGCTGTTGCTGCCCTGAACAGCAAAGCATCAGTTTTAGTAAAAAAACAAGCACAAACCATCTAAAAATGATGAAATGTGCACTGCACATTGAACAAAAGGAGATCAGCAACCAATGGACAATCACAGCATCCGAAATATGCATTTGTCTCTACCTCACTACAAGTGCAACCATAAAAAATAGCAAAAGCAACGTGAGGACTTGCAGCAAGCTGGTTTTCATTTTCCAGCAAGCATCGAATCATGATTCAAGTGTTTTAAGGACTCAAACATGCAAACACAGACCAATCTTCCACTGCCCCTTTTCACACAAGTCTAACTAACAAATTAGAAGAGGCTAAAGCCTGGTGAATAGTTACGGAAAAGGAAAAACAGCAAAGTAGGTGCGGCAACCTTTGCCCTGCTGCAATTTTTTTTGCAGCTTCATACTAGCATGGATGAAATGCCGAGAACATTGTACAAAACTTCATCATTCATCAATCAAACTCATACACATCTGTAAACATAAATCCTAACATAGCTTAAACATGGGTGCCTACCCCTAACTATCCCAAACGAGATGATCCAGGCCCAAAAACAAGAACAACAAAAATGCAGCAAAGAAACTTAGCCGAAACATATGTTCACGCCACTTTAGTAACATGTTCATGCATGCATCGAATGAAGCTTTCTTCATTTCTGGTTGTTGGGTTTCTGCAAACGCAAGGGAGAAACCCATATTTCCAAAGCTTCGGACTTAAGGACGACACCACATTTTATACACTCAAACCCATAAACTACACTTAAAACTTTCATCAACCAGTAGAATCCAACCAAATGAGTTGCAAAAATAAACGACAAAAATTTCAGAAAGAGAGGAAACAAAAAAAACAAGTTGAGCAAGAAATTTTAACAAGTTTGATGCCATAGCAAATCCAGCTGAAATGAAAAACGACGGGATACATCACCTTTGACCCTCCTCTCGGCCACTGGAAGGGAGTTGCTGTCGACCAAGATACATGAACTTCCTTGGCTGTTGAGGCAACTGTCGGAAGCCTTTGCTGCCGCTGCTGCTGCTGATCAAATCCCAGATGAGACGTCGGCACCTAGAAGAGGAGGAAACAGGTGACACCACAGCACTGCCCTGCTTGTTTTTTCTCAGCTTCAAGCTCCCACCTTTCTCAGTTTTCCTTCGGCTATCTGCAAAAACTCTCCCTTTCTATCCCACACCCTCGGCTCTCTTGGTTTCTCTCAAACTCCGCCGCCCATTTCTTTTCCAGAAACCCCCGTAGCCTTCTCTTTTTTTCACTACCCACAGCCGCCAACGAGCCTCTCTCTCTCTCTTTCTTGCCGTCTGTTTTCCATTCACCGCTCCCCCAGATCCTTACGTGCTCTTCCCTTCCCTGCTGTTTTTCCAGATTCTCCCTTTACTAACCGTAGCCCCTCCTTCGCTCCTTGCTCAGCCTTTCTTTCTCTCCCTTGCGCGCCTGCTATCTCCCCTTCCACTGTTAGCTCCTTCGTTGCCGCTTTCTTTTCTTCTCCGCCCCCCACTCCCACTCGGTTTCCTCCCCAGCCGTCCAGTTTTGACCTTACATCAGCCGTCCCCCCCTTCGAAGCTCTCCCTTTTCCTTGCTGTTTTTTCTTGCCGAAGCTTTTCTCCAAGTTTTCCCAGGTTCGCTTTTCTGGTTCTTTCCTCTTCAGCCGCTGTTCCTAAAACCTTTTCCAGCTCTCCTTTTTTTCCCCCTAGCCGTCAGCTCTCCCTTTCATCAGCCGTCCCCTCCCTCTTTTCTTTTCAGCCGCCAACCTTAGCTTTCCTTTTTATAGCCCAAAGATCTTTTAGCCCTAACATCCGATGGTTCCCCTCACTTGATGTCTTCCTCCTGCCTTATAAACCCTTAGATGGTTTGTTGTCCTATGATGCTCTTAGGATAGGGATTAAAGCCAAGTGGAATGATCAAACGGAGCATAAAAAATGAAACCCCGTGGAAAAGGAGCTGGAAATTTCTTGTATCTGCATTTTTACAAATGAAAATGAAGAGCAAAGGTTTGGATCATGTCCTTCTCAAGGTCCGTGAGCTTGCCTTTTCTTTCTTTTTTCGCTTTTTTTTTAACCAAAATGACAATCTAAGTGAAAAATCGGATGCAATGAACAAAACTAGGAATAAAAGATAAAATGCTAAGATTTTTGTGTTTGATTAATGATTTCCCTTTTTTCTCTTTTCCAATTAATAAACAATAAACTTAAATATAAAAGAAATAAAACTTATTTTTTTTGAACCATTTTCTTTTCCCGACGAATTTCAATACTAAAAAGTCTTAAAATAAATTAAACGACTAAATGAGCAACAATAAATATAGAAAAAATAGACAAAAAAAACTAGAATAATAAATAATAATGATCTAAAATACTATAAAATGCTAAAAACAATGCCTGAAACAAAAATCATGAGATTAGTAAATAAAAATAGATAATAATTATCACTAAAATAAAATAAAAATTATTAAAAATTTGGTGTCTACAGTTTGCCCCTCTTTGTCTGAGTTTTGGAAAAACTTGAGACAAAGAAGTAGACACCAAATGCTTGCCTGTTATTTGGCTGCGAACAACTCGAACGATTGACACTTTCTGAAATAGGGACTGACCCTTTTAACAAAATTTTAAAATGGGACTGACCCATATGAGAAAATTAAAACGAGACTGACCCGAACAGGAAATTTAAACGGGACTGACCCGAACAGGGAATTTAAATCGAGATTGACCCGAACAGGGAATTTAAATCGGGACTGACCCGAAAAAATCGGGACTGACCCGAACAAAATTTAAATCGGGACTGACCCGAACAGAAAATTTAAAACGGGATTAAATTTGGGACTGACCCGAACAGAAAATTTAAAGGGACTGACCCGAACAGGAAATTTAAAAGGGGACTGACCCCAACAGGAATTTAAATCGGGACTGACCCGAACAGACAATTTAAACATGGGACTGGCCCAAACAGGAAATTAAAAAAGAACTGACCCCAACAGGAATTTAAATCGGGACTGACCCGAAGGGGATTGACCCCAACATGAAATTAAAATCGGGACTGACTCGAAGCAGGAAATTTAAATCGGGACTGACCCGAAACAGGAAATTAAAACGGGACTGACCCGAACAGAAAATTTAAAAGGGGACTGACCCGAACAGACAATTTAAACATGGGACTGACCCGAGCAGGAAATTAAAAGGGGACTGACCCCAACAGGAATTTAAATCGGGACTGACCCGAAGGGGACTGACCCCAATATGAAATGGCGGTGCAAAAGAAATGCTCACTAGTGGGACTGACCCAACGGCTAGTGGCGGTGCAAATGAAATGCTCACTAGTGGGACTGACCCAACGGCTAGTGGCAGTGTAAATGAAATGCTGGTATGTATGAAGAAACTGTATAAGACTTGCTTGGAAAAATATCCAAAGATTTGTCCCAATGTGATGCATTGGTCAGTGGGATTAAATCCGAGCCTGCCTTAGTTGGTGGCACGAAATCCAGGCCCAACGTGATTTTTGTGATGTTGGCGGCATAAAATCCAGGCCCGACGTGATGTTGGCGGCACAAAGTCCAGGCCCAACGTGACGTTTGTGATGTTGGCGGCACGAAATCCAGGCCCAACGTGATTTTTGTGATGTTGGCAGCACAAAATCCAGGCCCAACGTGACGTTTGTGCTGTTGGTGGCATGAAATCCAAGCCGAACGTGATTTTTGTGATGTTGGCGACACAAAATCCAGATCCAACGTGACGTTTGTGATGTTGGTGGCACGAAATCCAAGTCCAACGTGATTTTTGTGATGTTGCCGGCACAAAATTCAGGCCCAATGTGACGTTGGCGGCACAAAGTCCAGGCCCAACGTGACGTTTGTGATGTTGGCGTCACGAAATCCAGGCCCAACGTGATTTTTGTGATGTTCAGTGGGATAAGACCCAATCCTACCATCCAATTGGTCAAGAAATTAAGTGTGATTGTCAAGAAAAGGGGGGGATGGAAGGGTGCGCGGCATACGCTGAAACTTCGCCCACAAGAAATTAAATTTGAATTTTATTTTTTTTTTGATTTTTTGATTTTTGATTTTTCTTTCTTTTTTTCTGATTTTTGGTCTTTTCGAGAGAACCTTTTCAAAAATAATTTGCCCTAGTGTAGGGCCCTTTTTCCTTTTTCCTTCTTCTCTTTTTTCGATATCGGCCTTCCACATCACTAGTTGTTTCTCCATCGATTTCAGCCATGAATTCTTGCACAGGGGGTTCACCAAAATACAACATGCACTTAAAATTTCTTATTTTATTGACGCACCTACTACTCATGTGAAGAGCAGCATGATTCTTGGACGAAATCCTCAAATGTGTTACAAAATCTACCCCAGTGTGGGCTCCTTTGATTGTAAAAACTTGTTCAGATGATTTCCCATTTATTTGAACAAGGAGAATCTGCACTTTCTAAAATTTAGAAAATAATTATATATACAATGTGAAGAAATTAAAACGTCGAGTTTGAACTCATGCAGAAATTTCATGATGAATCCTTCAGCGTAACACCAAATTCAAGAAGATTTCTTCCTCACTTTTAGCATTGGTGCTTAGGGTAATGGGTCACCACTTCTTGCTGGCTCATCTTTCAGGACCAATCAAGTGGGCGTTATTTCTGATTCGGAAGCGGCTAAAGGAAATGGGAGGTCAAGATTTTGTTTTATTCTTGTGCCCAAATTGTATGTAATCCCTTCAATATCACATCTTAGTGAAAGCAAAGAGTTTATTACTCTTATTTCTTAAGAAAACTTAGTCAACATATAAGCTTTATAAGCTTGCAACATATGGGTAGAAACGATAGCTAAACATGTGAAACTGGTTATACCCTTATGATCACAAATGATTGATGGATTTCTTATGAGCATAATCCTCACTTTGGGTTGTCATGAAGGATAAGTCAGCGATGGACTTTATGAGCTTGTAATGTGGTTTGAAAACGATAGTTAAAGAATAAGTCTTTCAAGGACATTGCACCGAAGATCGCATTTTTCTCAAAATTGCCCTTATTTTGGACTCCAAGATCTTGGGCTTTGTTTGACTTTTTATCATCACTCAACAGGGACTTTCAGCATCAAATCTTTTTGCATTTTTCTTTTGCATTCATTTAGCTCGCTTTTTCCTTTTTCTTTTCCTTTTTCAAAAGTGCCCTCACGGGTTTTCACATGAAAAGCAGTGTCAACCTCACACCTAATCAATTCAGAAATACATTCAAAAAATTTCTTGGCATCAGTATATGAACATCACTTACCAATTAGAAATTTCCTTGACGGAGATATTGCAAAGAACAGAAGCCAGGACTTTCGGTTTTTGTAATGGGGTCTGGTGGGGTGTTTAGAAAAGTTAAGGCTTGAAGGCAGATTTCAAAAATGGCTTAAGTAATCTGAGATCGCATTGTTGCGCCAACCCTATTTTAGGGTTAAATCCAAACTTGCCCCAGTTCATTCTCCATTGAGGCTTTTTCCTTTCATTTTCCTCCTTTTCTTTTCTTTTCTTTCTTCTCTTTTCTGGCCTTCGGTCGTTTCATTCACCGAGGTTTTCTTTTCTTTCGGCCTTCCTTCAAAAATTAAATTTGCCCCAGTTTGGGGTTTTTCTTTTTCCTTCTTTTTCAAAACTCAATTTACCCCAATGTGGGGTTTGCAATTCTCAGGGGTTGCCAAACGAAATAGTTTGTTCTGAAGGTTCAAAAGGGATAACTAGGGATACAATATTTGATTTGAAAGGAAGATGGCCTGACTTTCGTTCCATTCCTCATATTGACCCTGAAAGGAAACTTTCATTAATGCGAAATTTCTTGCATGTATCTGAATTAATTGACTGAGGAAGACTCTTGCTCATCCATAAGTGATTCGTCGGACAAAACTCTTCCTTTTTTTTCCGTCAAAATTGAAGCCCAGATAGTAATGGTAGAATCAAGTTTTTCCAATTTAATTTTAGCATTCATGCCTTTTGTTCCTCTTTTTCCAAATTCTCCAATCTCCCTCCCCATTGTGGGGTGCGATCATAAGTGCCTTTGAAAAGAACCACCCATTTTAGCTCAAATGAGGATGCAAGGGATAAGCAGTGTTTAGGTTGTAGAAACGATGGCCAAAGTATCATTCTTACGCCTCATGACAACCAAAGTAAACGAATTGCTCGTTGAGAATTCATTCCCTTTTGATATTTGAAAATTTTTCCAATGTAGGGTAATGATCATTAAGGCTCTTATTTGAAATGAAATTATTCTTTTAAAGGCTCAAATGGGAGAGCAAATGATAAAAGCTGTATAGATAGAGAAACGAATGTTTAAAGTATCATTCCAAGTTTTCAAAACAAATAAGAATAATGTTCATTTTTTCTTTCACTTAGATGTGGATTGAATCTGATTAGACACAGTGGGCATTTTCAAGCAAAGATTGCCCAATTTACAATTTATCAATCAATGTGGCTGATTTTATTCTGGAGTTAACAGAAATGGGTAAAATATGAATTGTACAGTGGAGGAGAAAAGAATATTGTATCGGGTCTTCCGAAACCAACCAATCAATTGAGTGGCTTCTTTTAATTTCGAGCACTCTTATTGTACAATTTGGATCACCAATCTTGTGTATACACTTGTGAGTTTTCAAGCAAGAGGTGGCAAAATCTCATTTTGGTCTTATCTCTTGAAATTCATCATGAAATCTCCAATGAGCAAAAGAAAGAATGAAATGTACATGATTATATACAAAATAATAATTGTATAAATAAAAACTTTATTGCTGAAAGAAGTTTAAAACAAAATTTCTTGTGCAATTATAATACAAATGAGAAGAGAAAAACTTCTAAAGAGCTCCACATATACACTTTTTTTTTTGCCTCCTTTTCTCTTGGAACAAGAATGTATTAACAAATCCAATAAACAGAATTTTTCTTCGAAAAATAATTATGAAGTCTCTTAGAGGCCTTAGCCTAGCGCTTCCAAATAGATCTTTCATGCTTTCATTGCAAGGTCTGCCCAAGAATCAAGTAATACTTGTAATTTTCAAAATTTATTAGATCAAAAATTGTTATCAGATATAGAAAAATATTTTCACCTTATTACAACATTTTGTTTTTTATGAATGCAGGGGAGGGGGGAAAAAAAAGAAAAGGAAAAATACCCCGAGTTAGTAAGCAAGACTATAAAATCGGTATGCATGTCCTATGGGGGAGCCCTTTTATGTCAAGGGTAGGCCTAGCATGAAAATGCAATCCTCTGGGGTAGACACTATACAATACCCGATGAATCCGATCAGCTGACGGAGTGAAAAATAATTTGAAAAATTTGACCAATTGGAGTGAGAAGAGACATTTGTCCCAAAAATGAGGACAAAGTCCGAATGGATTGCTTGTTTTGATCAACACATAATGTGCAAAAGGGGTAAAATGGTCAAATGCATTGAATGAAATTTGATTATTTATTGAAAATTGAATGGATAACCCTGAAAATGAATTAAACTAATCAAATAAATTGAATGAAATCAATTGATCAAACGGATCGAGTGAAATGATGATTTATTCAAAATCGACCGAATTGTCCTAAAAATAGGTAAACTGGTCAAATGGATCGGACGAATTTGATGATTTATTCAAAATCGATAAGAGTGCCCTAAGAACTAATAAAATGAATTGAATGAAATTGGTGATCTATTCAAAATCGACTAAATTGCCCTAAAATGGGTAAACTAGTCAAATGAATTCAAAATCGACTAGATTGCCCTAAAAATGAACAAATTGATAAAATGGACTGGATGAAATTGATGAATAGAATGTTCCAATGGATTGAATGGAATTGACAACTTATTAAAAAAAATCAATCTATCCATTGGTAGTTCAAAATTTATTGCGATGCATTAGTCTATGAGCCTTCTAATATCAAATTTTGGCCTCAATTTATTTATCGTCTCAACAGTGAGGAAATATTGGTGAATTTCTTCAAATTAATGTCCTTTACGCCAGGGATTTTTACCAATTTTGATAAAGTGGCCAAAAAGTGATTATTTTAGATACTCATATTCCAAAGATCGCTCTATGAAAATGATCGAATCCTACCTTACCTTGTGTACTACCCCTTTGGATGGTACAAAATGTAAACGTGCAAGTCTCCTTGGATTAAGTATCCGAGACACAGGGCGGTTTATTCCTAATACAGGATCCCCTAAATGGCATTCCCTCTATTGGCTCATGCATGATGCCAATTTATCAAAGCGACTAAATATGCAGTACACCAAATGAAACGTGACCTAAGGAAACCCCCCTTTTTATATGCCGGGGTGAGCTTAAAATGAAATGTATTCATGTTACAAATGCGAAGCATTGAATTTAAACGTGTCACATCAAACGGGGTAGGCTCCTAGAGAGTACCATGCCAGGACTCTTATCTTCTAGGGCTGATGAATGCAATAGAGACAAAAACCAATAAAAGTTAGTTCAATCAGATAAATATACATAACACATTGTAGCAAAGCAGTACAAAGAGATAAAGCAATAAAAGGAATAGAGGGGTTGGATCCCTCCCCTCATGAATAGTGTCCCTAATAGGGTAAGGCAGACTCTACCCTAGATAAACTATCATGGATGCATGAGGTATTGGCTCACTAATGCATCTAGACTTGATAGGTTTGAGGTCCCCGAGCCTTCAGACTTGGAAACCAAAGGTCATCAATCCCAAGGTTCTTTGTCGGTGGCTCGAGCGATTCCCCAGACACTGCTACGCACACGTCGTGTCACAGCTACATGTCTGAGTGAATCTATCAAAATCCTCAACCTTCGACTAAAAGCTAAAGGCTATTAACCCAAAGCTTAAAGCGGAAGATTGAGTGACCCCTCGGATCATGCTACGCACACGTCGTGTCGCGATCACACGTCCAAGTGGGTCGCCTAAAATCCTAATAGGGTGGAGTGGCGTGACAAGCCACTAAAAGAAAAATAAATGAGGGGTAAAAAATTAAAGCGTGTGCACGTATGCTAGTGCTCGTTTGGAGGGGAGGGATCGAGAACCAACGCGAGGCTCTAGGGTAATGTCCCCCACCCAAATGCAATGCAAAGCGCGGAATCACATAAATAAACCATCCATCCATCAAAACAATCGTATGCCAAATGGGTGAGGGAGTGAGTTAATACGCGCAAAATGCAAAAACCCTAAACAAGAAAACAAATGCAACCCTAAACATCCAAATGCGATATATGGAAAGGTTAAAAGAAGAAAAAAAATTGACTAAATCAAATTTGCTCGGACTCTCTAAGTTCCCCAGTGGAGTCGCCAACTGTCGCGCCCCATTTTGTATAATATAAATGAATGGTTTAAAATGTGAATTTTTGATTGAAAAAATGATTTTTTGATTTAAAAAGGAAAATGAATAAAGAAAAAGGGCCTAAATGGGGTTTGAAAGTGTGACGATTTGGGCCCAAATTGTAGTTTAAAAGGGGTTTTTGAATAAAAATCGGAGTCGCCACTTGGTATAGAGTTAAGGTGTACCAAGTCACCTAAAAATGAATTTTCAAAGGAAACGATAGAAAACCCCTTTTAAACGACTCCTAGTCTACGTAAATCAAAGAAAAATGTTCGGGAGTCACATTTGAAGAAAGGGAAGGCAAGGATAAAAATCCAAGGCACCCTTTCAACCTAGTCAAGGCTAGTTGCGTGATTTAGTCAAAGATTTTCTTAATTTAACCTAAAGATTTATCACATTTGGATGTACTATATGAATGCAAACCCTAGACCTAGGAGGGTGTCGGGGGGTCGAAATGTATCTTCAAAGCTTATTTGGTACCAATCACATTAATTGTGACGCCCAATGAAGACTCTTCGAAGAAGTCACGAATAATACAAAGAATATGAGACTCTAAGAAAAGAAAAGAAATAAAATAATTATAAATATACATGTCTTAAAGGAGTGCATCATGTCGGGTACGGGGGACTAATGTTCGTGACTCAATTTTCCCTTTTAATAGAGGGAATACGAGCGTGCTAAGGCTAGAAGAGCCAAATTCGTCCATATCCCATATCCAAGGGGCTATCCCTAATCTAATCAAACAAATGTACTATCCTAATTCTAATTCTTAAATGAAATACAAATCTAATGTTATGTATCACACATAGGGGAAGGAATATATGTATAAGGGAAAATATGGGATAAGGGCTATACATATAAGGGGAATGTCATGCAAAAATGATAAAAAACCCTAAAAGTAGAAACACATGCATGAGATGAAGTGATTTTATCACACAATCATGATCTAACGCTCGAAAGGCTCCTAAGAGTCTAGCGTTGGACTAGCCCTTATTTCTATTTTCTCGCTAGCGTTGGACTAGTGAGAAATCGGACAAGGGAACCATAACTAGCGTTGGACTAGTGTGGTGACAGGAAAGGAATCACAGCTAGCATTGGACTAGTGTGATAACATGCATTGATTACAGTCTAAAAAAATCAGATAAACCATAATAAAGCAAATAAACACATAAATCACATAAGACACATAGCACACAGGCATGATATCTAGATGCACGTCCTAAGAAAGCGGTAACACCTAACACATAGGCATGCAAATCACACAAAGTAAAAAAAAAACAAATAAATCCCTATCTATTACATTAGGGAGGCCCTACTACAATCTAAAAGGGGAGAGGCATAAAAAATAAATAAACAAACCCCTAACTATTACAACTTTGGCATTCAAGTGCCTTTCAAATGAGCAAAATTGAACTAAAATCAATGCAAAATTGGATAACTAAAGAAATAAACAAAAATGAAATAAAACAATCAAGGTCATGCAAGTACACACATAAGCCACGTAGATGCACATAGGATCAAATAAAGTGAAAATAAGGGATAGAGTGTACCTCCCTTGAGTTGGAGCCCTAATGGAGTGAAATTACTTATTTACCCTCCAAAAACAAAGAAAAAGGTCAAGGCACCAATTTAATTTGAGAAAATTAAAGAAAATATGCAAACACAAACTCACTTGATCATAAAGCTCTTCAAATCATGAATTAAGTGCAATTTAAACAAAGCATGGTAGTTAATTGAAGCAAACAAGCAATGAAAAGTTGTAAAATTAGAGCTGCCAAGGACCAAATTGAGGAAATTATTCAATTGGTTGGGTCATAGTGGAATTATACAAAAAGCAAGAGGCGAGAATACAATTTTTGGAAACTACTTCATGCACGCAATGAAGCTTTCTTTGTTTCTGCTAATTTCTTTCATCTGCAACATACGGCATCACAAACCCAGCTTGCAAACACGGTCAGATTGCATTTGAACTAAAACAAATGAAACTACCACCTAAGCTTCTCACTTTGCAACATGAAATTTCTGGATTTAAACGCACAAAATTAGGCCAAAAAGGGCATGCAAGCATCGAAATAACATTCTGAAATTTTCCCTGCTACAATTCTCTACAGTTGCCGTGTTCATGCTAATGCAATCTTTCCATCCAAACCAAGTTAATATTTCAACCCAACATCAAAGCCTCGATGCCAAAACAACGAATTCACAAAATTCAACGTCCAAAACAAACCAAGAAAGAAAAAGAGAAGCGTAGGAATGGGAGCATGCAACTTTTCTGGAAAATTTTCTGCTGTTGCTGCCCTGAACAGCAAAGCATCAGTTTTAGTAAAAAAACAAGCACAAACCATCTAAAAATGATGAAATGTGCGTTGCACATTGAACAAAAGGAGATCAGCAACCAATGGACAATCACAGCATGTGACGCTCCAAAAGAATGAGAGCGAGAACCCGAAAATTTTCTAAGTTTCTAGGGTTTATTTTATTGTTCGCCCGCCTTTTCGACATTTTCTTTATTAGAAAATTTCCCAGATAATTTTATTGAGTAAATATAGTTTTTAGATGATTTTTCTAGTATCAGTTAGTTTTTGAGAAATTAAGAACATATATCGGACGTGGGACCCAGTAGTGCGAAAAGTTCGGTAAAATTCGGCCAGTTAGGTTAAGTTTTGGATATCGAATTTATTTTACCAGGTGTTAAGAGATAATTAGAGGTTGTTATATGGTGAGAGTGGAGAGACAAAAGGATAATTATAAGCCAAAAGAGATGCTAGGTGTCGCGTTTTCATTGGACCTTGGTTTTGACCACTATTCACCAACTTTACTAAATACCAAAAATTGACCAAAATGAGCTTCATTTTCCCTTGCTCTTGGCCGGCCATGGAGGAGAGAAAGAGAGAGAGAGTTTCTTCAATTTTCCTTCATTTCTAGCTTGAATCTTACAAACCTACCGGTTAAATTCCAAATTTCTCCACAAAAGTGAGTTGCTAAGCTAGTTTAAGGTGTTGAGTGGAGCCATTTGTGAAGAACAAGCTCTAGTTGTCTTGTTTCTTGGAGTTGCAAAGGTGAGGTATTAAATATCTTCCCTCTCATGCTAATAATGATCAATTAAGGATTTCTAGTGGTAGAGCATGTCATTTTATGGATGATTTCATGACCTATGGGTGAGATTGATGAATTTTTCTTTTGTTCATGAATTTTTCTGATTTCATATGATTGTTATGGTGTGGCTATGTATGATGATTGGAAATGATCTAGAATGAAGCTAGAAGGTGGAAAAAGTGGTTAATTGCTGGAAATTTCTGTTTTGGAAGGAAAATTGGAAAACTAGGGTTTATGTTCCTACATTCTGCCAGGTTTTGTAGCTCATAGTTAGAGGCTGAATTGGCCTTGGGTTAAAACATGAAAGTTTTAGGGAATGATATTTTAGAGGTGCCTGAAAAATTTCAGGTCAATCGAAGCAGCGTACCTTGAGAAACAATGGAATTACCCTTGCTGTCCTGGTTTTACCCGAATTTGAGAATTGCGTCTGTAATTGGTAAATTTGGTTGGGAATGCTTCCGAATGGGTTGTTGAGGTCTTCTGATGAATTATATCCCTGTTTCTTAGCTTTCTTATGGCTTTTGAATTACTAGATTTGGACTTAGGTATCCTGATTTATGATGTTTGCACCAGAATGCGATTTATGAATCTGTTTTTACGGTTCTGGTGTAGTATCTTGCATTTTTGACCTGGTTACACTCGAAACTGGGCTGAGTAACCTTCTGAAATATTGTAGCCCTATTTCCTAGCTTCGAAACAGTGGGTCTTGCACCTTTATCCGATAATCGTAGTGCCAATGGTGCCAAAACCGCAAAATGATGTCAAAAACTATTTTTTTTTGGGTTAGAGCTAATTCCATTTCCGGATTTTTCTGGTTTCCTCTAATGCTTATGTATGCTTATGGAGCCCTATTTTGGTGGTATTTGGAATTGGTTTATGACATGTAATCGAGTCTTATTGTGCTTATTTGAATATCTTAGGGCTTGACTTTCATTTCCGGACTTTTCCCTAGCTTGAATTGTACTTGTACTACTTGGAGCTTAATGACCGGCTATTGAATGAACTTATTTGTGTGACTTTGGGACTGGCTGAGGAAATAATGAAGCCATGATGGCTGGAAAAGTTAGCAAATTTAGTGGAAGTGCTGTCCGAGCTTTGAAAGGACTTGATTGCATTGAGTTTGTGATCTAAGACTTGGATTTGAGCAAGGCAATGATATATGATGGATGGTTTTTGAGCCATGGAGGTGAGTGACACTAAACTGTTTCCAAAGTTACTTTTGAACTGTTTTCTTGCATTATTTACTCGATTGCATATCATGCGTGCTTGTATGTGAGTGTTCCTTGTTTGTTGTATTTTCTTGATTCATGACTTGTATTATTGTTTGATAACGTGTTAAGTGCTTTCAATGATTTCCAAAACGAGTTTTCTAGGCGAGTGTGTACTTTATCGCACTCGACCTCGATAAATGTGAAATTTTCAAAGATGGAACGATTGAAATGTTACTTGTGCATGAATGTAAGCCTTTTGGCTGAACTAGCCACTGCCCCTTGTTACCGATCGACTCGAGCCAGAAGCGGACTCGGTCGGGCAATATGGTGACCTGGGTGAATGTTTGGTATACTCGAATATTACCTTATAGGTTGGTAGAGGTTGGTGGAGCCTGGCCGATGTCCAGGAAAGGTTGAATGAACGAACAAACGAACGAGGGTTTTATTGATAAATGAAAATGCATTTTCAAATGAATGAAGGAAAGGGGAATGACAGGAGAACGAACGAATGAACGAATGAACGAACGAACGTATCCTTTTTATGTATGGTTTCTTGTAAATGTTGTAATTGTTTCTTGACTTACCGTTTGATATATGACATCATTGAAATGAACTATTGTGAAACCGATTTGATTACTGATTTTACTGGTTACTCGCTGAGTTTCTAGCTCACCCCAAAACGATTTTATTCCCCTCCACAGGGCTCAAGGCGAAGGAAGGACTTGTAGTACTTATTCCTGTGATCGGATGGATTATCTTATGTGTACTTTAAATTTTGAAATTCCTCCTGTATCATAGTTGGTATCAAGGATCAGAGTGGCGCAGCGGAAGCGTGGACGCTTCACTTTTGATATGTAATTATTGGAGAATTAGATGTAATATTTGAGATTTATATTGTAATTTATTTGAGGACTGTAGTGACTGACTGAGCCCCGGCGAGAGCTGGGCAGGCGGTCCGCCGAACCCTTTGGTTCGCCTTAGGGGGAGGTGGGGCTGTCTCACAGTATTCGAAATATGCATTTGTCTCTACCTCACTACAAGTGCAACCATAAAAAACAGCAAAAGCAACGTGAGGACTTGCAGCAAGCTGGTATTCATTTTCCAGCAAGCATCGAATCATGATTCAAGTGTTTTAAGGACTCAAACGTGCAAACACAGACCAATCTTCCACTGCCCCTTTTCACACAAGACTAACTAACAAATTAGAAGAGGCTAACGCCTGGTGAATGGTTACGGAAAAGGAAAAACAGCAAAGTGGGTGCGGCAACCTTTGCCCTGCTGCATTTTTTTTTGCAGCTTCATACTAGCATGGATGAAATGTCGAGAACATTGTGCAAAACTTCATCATTCATCAATCAAACTCATACACATCTGTAAACATAAATCCTAACATAGCTTAAACATGGGTGCCTACCCCTAACTATCCCAAACGAGATGATCCAGGCCCAAAAACAAGAACAACAAAAATGCAGCAAAGAAACTTAGCCGAAACATATGTTCATGCCACTTTAGTAACATGTTCATGCATGCATCGAATGAAGCTTTCTTCATTTCTGGTTGTTGGGTTTCTGCAAACGTAAGGGAGAAACCCATATTTCCAGAGCTTCGGACTTAAGGACGACACCATATTTTATACACTCAAACCCATAAACTACACTTAAAACATTCATCAACCAGGAGAATCCAACCAAATGAGTTGCAAAAATAAACGGCAAAAATTTCAGAAAGAGAGGAAACAAAAAAAACAAGTTGAGCAAGAAATTTTAACAAGTTTGATGCCATAGCAAATCCAGCTGAAATGAAAAACGACGGGATACATCACCTTTGACCCACCTCTCGACCACTGGAAGGGAGTTGCTGTCGGCCAAGATCCATGAACTTCCTAGGCTGTTGAGGCAACTGTCGGGAGCCTTTGCTGCCGCTACTACTGCTGATCAAATCCCAGATGAGACGTCGGCACCCAGAAGAGGAGGAAACAGGTGACACCACAGCACTGCCCTGCTTGTTTTTTCTCAGCTTAAAGCTCCCACCTTTCTCAATTTTCCTTCTGCTATCTGCAAAAACTCTCCCTTTCTATCCCAAACCCTTAGCTCTCTTGGTTTCTCTCAAACTCCGCCGCCCATTTCTTTTCCAGAAACCCCCGTAGCCTTCTCTTTTTTCACTACTCACAGCCGCCAATGAGCCTCTCTCTCTCTCTCTCTTTCTTGCCGTCTGTTTTCCTTTCACCGCTCCCTCAGATCCTTACGTGCTCTTCCCTTCCCTGCTATTTTTCCAGATTCTCCCTTTACTAACCGTAGCCCCTCCTTCGCTCCTTGCTCAGCCTTTCTTTCTCTCCCTAGCGCGCCTGCTATCTCCCCTTCCACTGTTAGCTCCTTCATTGCCGCTTTCTTTTCTTCTCCGCCCCCCACTCTCTCTCGGTTTCCTCCCCAGCCGTCCAGTTTTGATCTTACATCAGCCGTCCCCCCTTCGAAGCTCTCCCTTTTCCTTGCTGTTTTTTCTTGCCGAAGCTTTTCTCCAAGTTTTCCCAGGTTTGCTTTTCTGGTTCTTTCCTCTTCAGCCGCTGTTCCCAAAACCTTTTCCAGCTCTCCTTTTTTTTTCCCCCTAGCCATCAGCTCTCCCTTTCATCAGCCGTCCCCTCCCTCTTTACTTTTCAGCCGCCAACCTTAGCTTTCCTTTTTATAGCCCAAAGATCTTTTAGCCCTAACATCCGATGGTTCCCCTCACTTGATGTCTTCCTCCTGCCTTATAAACCCTTAGATGGTTTGTTGTCCTATGATGCTCTTAGGATAGGGATTAAAGCCAAATGGAATGATCAAACGGAGCATAAAAAATGAAACCCCGTGGAAAAGGAGCTGGAAATTTCTTGTATCTGCATTTTTACAAATGAAAATGAAGACCAAAGGTTTGGATCATGTCCTTCTCAGGGTCCGTGAGCTTGCATTTTCTTTCTTTTTTCATTTTTTTTAACCAAAATGACAATCTAAGTGAAAAATCGGATGCAATGAACAAAACTAGGAATAAAAGATAAAATGCTAAGATTTTTGCGTTTGATTAATGATTTCCCTTTTTTCTCTTTTCCAATTAATAAACAATAAACTTAAATATAAAAGAAATAAAACATATTTTTTTTTGAACCATTTTCTTTTCCCGACGAAACTCAATACTAAAAAGTCTTAAAATAAATTAAACGACTAAATGAGCAACAATAAATATAGAAAAAATAGACAAAAAAACTAGAATAATAAATAATAATGATCTAAAATACTATAAAATGCTAAAAACAATGCCTGAAACAAAAATCATGAGATTAGTAAATAAAAATAGATAATAATTATCACTAAAATAAAATAAAAATGATTAAAAATTTGGTGTCTACAACTAGCCCTAAATTTTATGGTTATTTCATTAGTTGAGTCAAGAGTTTTACTTTTACTTTTCAAGTTAGAGTAAGTTAGGGTTTTGGTGTATTTTGGTAGTGTGATTAATTGGTGAGGTGCGTGTATTAAATTTGTTGGTTAAGAGTGAGTTTTATATAAGAGGAAGTGTGTGATTAGACGTGAATTCCCTCCAATTTTTGAAAAATTAATTTATATTTCCTTCTATGTTTCTTTACTTGATTATTTAACTACTTACTAGCCCTAAATTTTATGGTGATTTGATTAGTTGAGTCAAAAGTTTTACTTTTATTTTTCAAGTTAGAGTAAGTTAGGGTTTTGGTGTATTTTGGTAGTGTGATTAATTGGTGAGGTGTGTATATTAAATTTGGTGGTTAAGAGTGAGTTTTATATAAGAGGAAGTGTGTGATTAGACATGCTATTAATAAGTTAGTGAATCATAAGTTAAAACACTAGTACACGTGATTTAAGGAAAATCGGCTTGAATCGACATGCACCGTTTGCTATCAATTGAGCGCACCACTTGAACACTACTTTATTACTTTAATCTCCTTGTTATTAATTGAGCAAAATCAGCCCCAAAATATCCCTCAAGGCAGCCAAAATTCTTGACTAAAAGAGAGGGAGAAAAGAAAGAAAAATAAGAATTATTCTTGTGGTGACACTTGTTGGAAGCCTAGGAAACTTTGACCAAGCAATTATCTTTCCTTCTTATCTTCCTCTTGGCTCCATTTCCTTCCATTTTTCTTCCTTGTTGGCCGAACCTAGTGAGGAGAAAAGAGAGGAGAAAGCTTGCAACTCCAACCTTCAATCAAGCCTTGTTTGAGTGAAATCAACAAAACTAAATCGATTAAACTTACCTCTTGATGCTTGGAAGGCTTGGTGTGCTGAAATTTTGGGAAGATAGTGGTTTGTTTCTCACTTGCAAGAAGCTTTTGGAAGGTATAAGGCTTGAACTTGCTTTTCTCTTGTTTAATCTTGCTAAAGTTGGTATAGAAGTTCTTAATCTTGGCTTGTTATGGTTGATTTCCTAGTTTTTGATGGTGTAGTGGAATGTTTAGCTAGGGTTTGCATTTTTTCAGCTTTGATTATTGTTGTTTACCTAGTAAGTGATGTTATTGAGCTAGGATATGGATTTGGTGAAGTGATTAATGGTTTGGTTGGGACTTTTTAGAGTAAAAGTTGAATTGCCAGCATTTGGTGGTGAAATTTCAGTTCTGCCCTATTTTTGGACTCAACTTGGGCTGTGAATTTCTCCATGTTTTTGATTGAATCAGCTTTTGGACAAAACATGAAAGTTATTGGGATTTGAGTGAAATTTCTACCTGAAAAATTTCAGATCAATTGGATCATTGTAGCTTAAGATTTGGCCAGAGCACTTCTGACTGCACAAAAACTCTAATATTCCTGACTTGTTTTCATATGCGTCTGACAGTTCACTTTTGACCTTGAAAAAGTGAGAACTGGGTGTTGATATCTTCATAGGAAATGTAGGTCTATGCCATAGCTTAAAAACGCCCTAAAATTTACCTTGATCCGATGTACCTAGCTACAGTTATGACCAAAACACCGAAGGATGACAAAACTGCCATTTATCAGTTCTTCTTTAAACTGGCTTCCAGCTTTGGTCCATGGTGATAAATTATTATTTGGTTTGTTTGGTTGGTTTTGAGGCCTTGAATAGATGAATATTGTTGGTTATCACTTGTGGTTGGATTGGAGGGTTGTTGGCTTATGAATCCAAGTTGTACTTGGATGGGAAAAGTAATAAAATAGGGGAAATTGTGAGGACTTGCAAAATTCCTTATATTTTTCTTAAAATTTTCCTTTTATTGGGAAATTATTACTTTATAATGGCCCTACTACCCAATCACCCCACAATAAGTGCAAATGAACATAGAATTAAGGGTTTTCCCTTTCCGTTTTCAAGTTAGCGCGAATTAGGGTTTTTACGCTTATCCGTAGTGTGACTATCCGGTACGGATGGTGGATCAAATTGGGTGATTAAGAGTGAGGTTTAGATGATATTAAGTGTGTGATTAGAAGTGATAATAATAAGTTAGTGAATTATAAGTTGAAACCCTAGTATACACGATTTAAGGAAAATCGGCTCGAACCGACGGGTATCGTTCACTACCGATTGAACGTACCATTTGACCACCATTTTATCAAGTTAATCTCATTGTTATTAGAGCCTAAATATCAACCCTAAATCTGATCAAGGTGGCCAAAATTTTTGACTTCAAGAACCAAGAGAAAAGAAAAAAATTGAGATGGAAATTGGTAGTGACAAGTGGCATCAATCCATGCATCTTTGACCCAAATTAGGACTAAGCCTTATAACCTTCTTGGACTTCATTTTCCCTTCATTTTTCATTCCTCTTGGCTGAACCTAGGAGAGAAAAAAAAAGGGGAGAAGAGAACTTCAATCCATCTTGGGTTTTGCTTGATTGAGTCAAAAAATAAGAAAACTAAACCGATTAACTTGCAAATTGAGAGTTTGGGAAGCTTAGGGAGCTAAATTTCACAAGGAAAGGTGAAGGATAACTCTTGCAAGCCCTTTTATTGAGGTATTATGGCTGACCATCCTTTCCTTTTCCCTTACTCTTGTTTGAGTTATGTAGTAACTTGAATTCATGCTTGGTGATACCTAATCTAAGTGATTTTGATTATTGTAGTGATGAATTTTGAGTTAGGGTTTTGAATGGTTCACTTGTAATTCTTGTTGTTTGGATGGTATATGGTGTATGCCGGCTTGTATAGGAGGTAGTAGTAGTGGTTTTAAGCTAGAAATGTGAAGTTACACCTTGAATACCTTAAATTCCAGAATTGAGATTCTTCATTGCTCTGTTCTGCCCGGTTCTATTTGATCATGATGGAGGCCGAATTAGGCTTGGTACAAAACATGAAAATTGTATAGAATGATGTTATATAGATACCTGTAAAATTTCACCTCACTCTGAGCACTGTAGCATGTGAAAGACAAAAATACCCCTGACTGCCATAGGTAGAGCTCTGTGGACAGTGTTGACATTTCACCAATCTGACCGCATCTGTTCACCCTGATCCGTACTGAATTAGCATTTGGCCAAAACATAGAAGTTGTACTGCTATGTCTTAGCTGTCCAACGGCCCTAAAAACGCCTCAATCGGACTTCTGTAGCCTGAGTTATTGTCATTTAAACATAGTACAGTTAACTAGCCTGATTGTGAGATTCTGGTTCTGTAATTTGAAATTTTGACCTGGATACATTACGAACTGGACTGAGTGGTCTTCATAAAAGTTGTAGCCTGTTATCTTAGCTTTGAAATGGTATAAATTACACACCAATTCAATAAGCATAGCTTCGGTTGTGTCCGATACGCTAAGCGACATCAAATCTGTCTTTTGTTTTATGACTTAAACTTCATTTCCAAACATTTTCCTAGCTTGATTTTGTACTTGTACGACATTGAGCCTATTGAACGGCTATTGAAATGAGATCATTTTGTGTGTGACTTTGGGACTGATTGAGGAAAAGAATGAAGCCATAAATGGCTGGAAAATAGGTAAATACAAAGGGCGTGCTGCCCAAATTTATGCTCGAGAGCTAGGTAGATATACTTGCGACTCGAGTAAGGCTTAAGAGCGAATACCACGTGAACCATCTAGGATATTTGCGTCTTCTTTTATCGAGGTATATAAGTTAGAATTTGACCGAACTTGTACCCTTGGGAAATGAAATAACGACTACTAAAAATACGTCTTCCTCGTTCTTTTGACTCAAATGGTATTTCCAAGTATAATTGTTATAAAATTTCCCAGTTTGAAAAGCGAGCAAGTGTTTCACGAATATTCTCCAAACAAATTTCAATTACTTGATTCTTATTGAACGAAACGTGTAAGTTTCAAACCTTAGTCGCTTTTTCATGTTCTTAAACAAAGTTTTATCGCAGATTTAGACTCCAAACCCAGAGTACAACCCAGACGTGATCACTAGAGGCACTACATTTTGGTGAGTGCTTCCAAATATCTGATTGAACTTGACATTTGTGTTTAATACTTGACCAATATAATTACATGATATATAAGTGAATTGATAGGACAAGAGTGTACTTTATCGCACTTGCCCTAATGTGATTTGTTCTTGTTCATCGATTGCAATTGACTTGCTATACATGCATATGAATTGTATCTTGCCTGCAATTCCAGAAACCCTGTGGCTAGTTAGTTGAGTCGAGCCGACAAGGGCCTAGTCGATTAGATAACTAACCCTGGGTAGTTAGTGATGTCGAGTGGAGTGTTATCTCCTCGACTAATCGGTATACTCGAGTATTACCATCAGTGTTTATTATGGAGTTCGGGCCCGGTAAGGGGTTTGGTCGATGGACGGAGATTGGAGTTAAGTGGTGTTCTACAGGAATAGTTTCTCACTTGAAAGTTGACGGAGTGTCAACTACCAATCGATCAAGTTATGGTGGAGCCGATATATGAGCAACTGTATCCTTATATGTGAAATACGGAATATTTATTGTTTGGCTATATGAACTGTTGTTACTCACTTCTTGACTTGTTTTGCTCGCTATTTCACTATTATGCTACTTTTACTTTATTTAATGGACAGTTTGATATTTGGAACATCACTGAGTTTTAGCTCACTCCATTAGTTTTGTTTTCCTTACAGGGGTACGAGCGAGGCGTGAGACGTGTACAGACTAGCGTAGTCTAGTTATGTTGAATTTCGAAATTGTACTCACGCTAGCACCCGATTAGGGTTGTGTGTACTTGAATTGTAAACCTGTTAATGTATTTGGGCATGTATGAACCTTGTAGTTGGATCTGAGTACTGTTGTATATATATTAAGCTGAAGGGCTTGTGTTCTTTATTTTTCTACATTTGTAAGTTATTTTCGCGAGCTTTACGTGAGTGAGTCCTGGCGAGAGTTGGGCAGGTGACTCGCTAAACCCTAGGGTACTCCCTAGGGGGAGGTGGGGTCGTCACAGAAATGCTGCCCAAATTTCTATTACTTGCTCTTATGAACATTAGTGAGATGTAAGGTTTGATTTTAGGGTTAATTGGATCTTAAGTTACATATGTATCCTTGAATGCACTTCAATAGTAGTATATAAGTTGTTTTTGACCAAGATATGGTATCAACTAAGATGAAAAGTGTTAGTTTTATCTCGAAAGCTTTGAATTACATTTCCTCACTTCAATGTGGGATTGGTTGTTCTTTAAACTACTGATTCCTGGAATTTTCTTTCGATATGTTTGAATTTGAGAAATGACTCAATATTTTTCGTGATTTGGAAGTTCAAATGTTATTATTCACTCTAAAACTGTATTTTCATATTTGTACTAGTAATTTCTGGATTTTTTATGGTTCATTTAGATTTTGATTAGTTGAACCATGATACCTTATTTTGACTGATCTAGGTTTCTTTGGTGATCCGGAGTACAACTCGAAAGGAAACTTTTGACATTGCTCATATTGGTAAGTATTCTTTGCATGTTGTGATTCCAATGACTATGTGAATTGTTGTGAATGTTTGCTTGAATGTTAACTATTTTTCAATGATTATTAAATGAAATTTTGATAGGCGAGTGTGTACTTTATCGCACTTGACCTAAGGTAACGTGAAATTTTCAATGATTAAATGATTGAATGCTACTTGTGCATGAATGTAAGCCTTTTGGCTGAACTGGGCCCTTGCCCTTCGTTGCCAGCCGACTCGAGCCAGAAACGGACTCGGTCGGGCGACTGGTGACCCTAGAACAGTGTTTTGGTATACTCGAATATGACCACGAAAGTTGGTGGAGAACTGGCCAGTGAATTGGCTAGTGGCGGAAAATGAAATCAATGAATGAATGTCAAGAACACTGGAGGAATTTTCACTTGCAAATGTTTTTCTAATAATTGGAGGGATAAGGAAAATGGTTGGCGAATGAATGAACGAATGGTTCCACGTGAGCATGTATCCTTTTAATGAGTGTGTTCTTATTGCTTTTATATTGTGAATGTTTTCTCAATTAATTGTTCTTCAATGAATAATGTCCTTGTCTAAATTGCTTGATTACTTGTTTGGGAATCTCACTGGACTTTTAGCTCATTCTTTTAGTTTTTGTTTTCCTTACTGGGGATACGAGCGAGGGCGTGAGACTGGTACAGGCTAGCATAGTCTAGTTTTTGACTTTTTGCTATTGTACTCGTGCTAGTGCTAGGTAAGGGTTGAATGTATCTGGAATTTACAACTTTTGTTATATTTGGGATGTATGAATGTTTGAGATAGAAATGAATGTAAGTATACGTTCCAAGTTTGGGAACTATTATTTCACTTATTCTTGAGGTTATACCTTATTTTATTTGAAGAGAGTGAACAAGTCCTGGCGAGAGTTGGGCAGGCGGTCCGCCAAACCTTGGGGTACGCCCTAGGGGGAGGTGGGGTCGTCACAGGTGGTATCAGAGCTGCTTCGCGTGGTCTCTGCGCGGGGTGAGATTGGGCCAAGTAGTGTTATGGTCCCTATTATGTGAATGAGTAAAGGTTTAAGTACTCTTCTAGAGCTTAAGTTGTGAATCATGAATGTGATAGGTATAAACCCTTTATCTTGTTATTTGGAGAAAATTAGATATGTATGTTGGGTAAGAATCTCAAATGTGGTGATTTACTCATGGGACCGGCTGGCTCGAGTTGTGAATTATCTTATTTCGGATTCTTGTACCCGAGTACTCAAGAGTTGAGGGCAATGCTAAAGACTTGAGATCTCCATTTGCGGGGAACAAGAACGGGCTAATGTTTTGCAAGAGCATGTGCAAGAGGTCAACGGATGTCTAGTTTGGGTAGTAAGAGAAAGGAGAGATCGGACGGAGAATATTTTAACCGAGTGTGGGACAATATCGGCCAGAGAGAAGTGGAATGTAGTTGAGCTTGAAAGAGAAGTGGAATCAGCTGGTTCAGTGATGACCTAAGCTAGAAACATAAGACCTTAAGGTTGTAGGAAGTAAGTTAGCGTGGCTGGGACGGCATGTCGTGTTTTTCTTCTTGTTTTGCCACTGTATTGCCACTGTATGTATTTTGCTTGTGACATGTCAAT
Source organism: Coffea eugenioides (assembly GCF_003713205.1). Lineage (NCBI taxonomy): Eukaryota > Viridiplantae > Streptophyta > Magnoliopsida > Gentianales > Rubiaceae > Coffea > Coffea eugenioides. The sequence continues at coordinate 29,102,796 of NC_040043.1, forward strand.
GCTCACATGTATGGTACTTGCTGCACTTGATTTTGTTCAGGTTGATATGTATCTTTGTGAACTTAGTGTTATAGATATACTAAGCATGTTTCTTCATCCTTTGTTTTATGGTTTAAAATTGTCTTTATCTTGCCGTTTTAGCCAATTTATTTTGTTTACGTACTATATCACCTTTTGAAAAAAAGAGAGAGAAAAGGGTATGGAGGGGAGACGTGGTCGCGGACGTGGAGCTAGTCGTGGCCGTGGGGCTAGGCAATCACAAGAACCAAGGAATGAAAGAGAAACAGCAGCTGAGCAAGATCGTGGACCAAGGGTTGAAGCAGGGGACCAAGTGGCTACAGCGATGCAACAAATGACCAATATCTTAGCACAATTGGTAGAACAACAAGCCCAAACTCCAGTGAATCAACCTCGAAACCCTGAGATAGGAGAGGATAGGGCCCTGGAGCGGTTTCAAAAGTTTGTTCCTCCTAAATTCCTTGAAGGGCCTGATCTAGAGACAACTAAGCAATGGTTAGAGGCGATGATTAATATCTTTGCAGCTTTGAACTACACGGAGCAAAGACAGGTGAACTTTGCTGTATTTCAATTCGAAGGACCGGCCCGAGCATGGTGGAATGTTATTAGGGCAAAGTGAAAAAGAGAACAGACAGCGTGGACGTGGGTAAACTTTATAAGGGAGTTTAATGAGAAATACCTCCCACCTTTGGTCAAAGAAAAGAGAGAGGATGAGTTTATTAGGTTGCGTCAGGGAACCCAGAGTGTGGCTGAATATGAAACGTAACTCACTAAACTGTCTAAATTTGCTCCTGGATTGGTGGTTACGGAGCAAAGGAGAGTGAGACGGTTTATCCAAGGATTGAATTTGGAGATCCAGGAAGCTTTAGCGGCGGTTCAACTTAATACTTTTACGGAAGCTCTTGAGAAAGCTCAAAGAATTGAGAATGCAAAGGCACGGGTAAAAGCTTTCCAAGCACGAAAAAGAAGTGCATCTAGTAGTACATATGAGGAACCTAGAGAAAAGGTAATGCCTTCCAAAGTGCAAAAAGTGAACCATTCACCTTACCCACCATGGACACTAGGAGCACTAGATGAAGGGTCTACAAAATAAAGTCAAATAGGGCAAGAGGAAATTTCTCGAGAAGGCCAAAAAGTGGCTTCTCGCTTGGCCTGTGGATATTGTGGGAAGACAAATCACACTGAGAATGATTGTTGGAAGAAGGGGCGAAAGTGTTTGATTTGTGGGAGTAGCGACCATCAAATTAGCAACTGCTCGAAGAAACAGCCACGAGGGAATAGTGCTCAACAAGCGGATAGAACCAAACTGAAACAAGCTAGTGAAAGAGGGAACCGATCAAAAGTACTAGCACGGGTATATGCCTTAGACAAGCAACAAGCTTCGAAGTCATCTGAGGGGATGAAAGGTAAAAATTTCGAGAACAAAATTTTCTTAAGGGGGAGAGAGTGTGAGGACCCGAAAATTCCTTTAGAATTTCCTCCCATTTTTGAAAAATTAATTTATATTTCCTTCCATGTTTCTTTACTTGATTATTTAACTACTTACTAGCCCTAAATTTTATGGTGATTTCATTAGTTGAACCAAGAGTTTTACTTTTCAAGTTAGAGTTAGTTAGGGTTTTGGTGTATTTTGGTAGTGTGATTAATTGGTGAGGTGTGCGTATTAAATTTAGTGGTTAAGAGTGAGTTTTACATAAGAGGAAGTGTGTGATTGGACGTGCTATTAATAAGTTAGTGAATCATAAGTTAAAACACTAGTACACGTGAGTTAAGGAACATCGGCTTGAACCGACGTGCACCGTTTGCTACCGATTGAGCGCACTACTCGAACACTACTTTATTAATTTAATCTCCTTGTTATTAATTGAGCAAAATCAGCCCCAAAATATCCCTCAAGGCAGCCGAAATTCTCGACTAAAAGAGAGGGAGAAAAGAAAGACAAATAAGAATTATTCTTGTGGTGACACTTGTTGGAAGCCTAGGAAACTTTGACCAAGCAATTTTCTTTCCTTCTTATCTTCCTCTTGGCTCCATTTCCTTCCATTTTTCTTCCTTGTTGGCCGAACCTAGTGAGGAGAAAAGAGAGGAGAAAGCTTGCAACTCCAACCTTCAATCAAGCCTTGTTTGAGTGAAATCAACAAAACTAAATCGATTAAACTTACCTCTTGGTGCTTGGAAGGCTTGGTGTGCTGAAATTTTGGGAAGATAGTGGTTTGTTTCTCACTTGCAAGAAGCTTTTGGAAGGTATAAGGCTTGAACTTGCTTTTCTCTTGTTTAATCTTGCTAAAGTTGGTATAGAAGTTCTTAATCTTGGCTTGTTATGGTTGATTCCTAGTTTTTGATGGTGTAGTGGAGTGTTTAGATAGGGTTTGCATTTTTTCAGCTTTGATTATTGTTGTTTACCTAGTAAGTGATGTTATTGAGCTAGGATATGGATTTGGTGAAGTGATTAATGGTTTGGTTGGGACTTTTTAGAGTAAAAGTTGAATTGCCAGCATTTGGTGGTGAAATTTCAGTTCTGCCCTATTTTTGGACTCAACTTGGGCTGCGAATTTCTCCATCTTTTTTATTGAATCAGCTTTTGGACAAAACATTAAAGCTATAGAAATTTGAGTGAACTTTATTCCTGCAAAATTTCAGATCAATTGGATCATTGTAGCTTAAGATTTGGCCAGAGCACTTCTGACTGTACAAAAACTCTAATATTCCTGACTTGTTTTCATGTGCGTCTGACTGTTCACTTTTGACCCTGAAAATGTGAGAACTGGGTGTTATTATCTTCATAGGAAATGTAGGTCGATATCTTAGCTTCGAAACGCCATAAAATTTACCTTAATCCGATGCACCTAGCTACAGTTACGACCAAAACACCGAAGGATGACAAAACTACCATTTATCAGTTCTTCTTTAAACTGGTTTCCTGCTTTGGTCCATAGTGATAAGTTATTATTTAGTTTGTTTGGTTGGTTTTGAGGCCTTGAATAGATGAATGTTGTTGGTTATCACTTGTGGTTGGATTGGAGGGTTGTTGGCTTATGAATCCAAGTTGTACTTGGATGGGAAAGGTAAGAAAATAGGGGAAATGCTACCCAAATTTCTATTACTTACTCTTCTGAACATTAGTGAGATGTAAGGTTTGATTTTAGGGTTAGTTGGATCTTAAGTTACATATGTATCCTTGAATGCACTTCAATAGTAGTATATGAGTTGTTTTTGATCAAGATTTGGTATCAACTAAGATGAAAAGTGTTAGTTTTATCTCGAAAACTTTGAATTGCATTTGATTACTTCAATGTGGGATTGGTTGTTCTTTCAACTACTGATTCCTGGAATTTTCTTTCGTTATGTTTGAATTTGAGAAATGACTCAAGATATATCGTGATTTGGAAGTTCAAATGTTGTTATTCACTCTAAAACTGTATTTTCATATTTGCACTAGTAATTTCTAGATTTTTTATGGTTCATTTTGATTTTGATTAGTTGAACCATGATACCTTATTTTGACTGATCTAAGTTTCTTTGGTGATCCAGAGTACAACCCGGAAGGAAACTTTTGACATATCTCTTTCTCATATTGGTGAGTGTTCTTTGCATGTTGTGCTTCCAATGACTATGTGAATTATTGTGGATATTTGCTTGAATGTTAACTATTTTTCAGAGATTATTAAATGAATTTTCGATAGGCGAGTGTGTACTTTATCGCACTCGACCTAAGTTAACGTGAAATTTTCAATGATTAAATGATTGAATGCTACTTGTGCATGAATGTAAGTCTTTTGGCTGAACTGGGCCTTTGCCCTTCGTTGCCAGCCGACTCGAGCCAGAAGCGGACTCGGTCGGGCGGCTGGTGACCCTGGGACAGTGTTTTGGTATACTCGAATATGACCACGAAGGTTGGTGGAGAACTGGGCAGTGAAATGGCTAGTGGCGGGAAATGAAATCAATGAATGAATGTCAAGAACACTGGAGGAGTTTTCACTTACAAATGTTTTTCTAATAATTGGAGGGATAAGGAAAATGGTTGACGAATGAATGAACGAATGGTTCCACGTGAGCATGTATCCTTTTAATGAGTGTGTTCTCATTGCTTTTATATTGTGAATGTTTTCTCGATTAATTGTTCTTCAATGAATAATGGCCTTGTCTAAATTGTTTGATTACTTGTTTGGGAATCTCACTGGGCTTTTAGCTCATTCCTTTAGTTTTGTTTTCGTTACAGGGGATACGAGCGAGGGCGTGAGACTGGTACAGGCTAGCATAGTCTAGTTTTTGACTTTTTGCGATTATACTCGCGCTAGTGCTCGGTTAGAGTTGAATGTATCTAGAATTTACAACTTTTGTTATATTTGGGATGTATGAATGTTTGAGATAGAAATGAATGAAAGTATACGTTCCAAGTTTGGGAACTGTTATTTCACTTATTCTTGAGGTTATACCTTATTTTATTTGAAGAGAGTGAATGAGTCCTCACGAGAGCTGGGCAGGCTGTCCGCCAAACCCTGGGGTACGCCCTAAGGGGAGGTGGGGTCGTCACAGGTGGTATCAGAGATATTTTGCGTGGTCTCTGCGCGGGGTGAGTTTGGGCCAATTGGTGTTATGGTCCCTATTATGTGAATGAGTAAAGGCTTAAGTACTCTTCTAGAATGTATATGTTGTATATTTTGTGTACAAAGTGCCTTGCAAAAATCATTTCAATTGGTTGCTCAAAATTAGAGTTTTCGAAAAGAAAGAAATCTGGAAATGGTAATCTGGGCAGCCGAACAGTACCTCTTTGTTTGAACGTATCTCTTTGTACGAAAATCGAAATTGAGTGCCATTAGCGAAATTCAAAACTAGACATTCATACTTTCTAATGGTGTAAAACTCATTTGCTAGTTCTCACTGAGTGAACCGTAGTGATTCAACAAAGTTGACTGTCTTGTTCTGATTGTCTGTCCAAGAGGAATGGAGAAGCTTCATCTTGTGGCTTGAGTTTCTCTCACTTGTGAACTGATTTTGGAAACGTTTCCTTCTGATGAAATGTGGTATTTTGAACCTAGTTTCCAACGCCGCCAACTATTCCCAATTTGAACTTGTATTGAGTGAGATGTGGCTTGATTTCTAAAGTACGACCAAGCTGGAAAACTGGACAGTTTTTTTCTTTTCTTGTTAGCCGAATGGTCAAACTTGTTTTGGGATGTTTTATTTCAAAAATTTTGATGTCAATTACCTCTCAATTGCTCATCAAATGTTTATGGAACCTTGGTTTCAAAAATGGATTGAATTGAGACTGATTTCATTGTGCAAAACGTTTGGAAAAGAAAGAAAGGCAAGAGGGCAGATTAGCTTTGGAATTTTTCCCAAACTTTGGTCATTTTGTTAACTGCCTTTCAACGTGAGATTTTATGTGAAATTTGATAGAGAGGTAGTCCATATATGGAAGTTGAAGTGTACCAAATTTGGTTTAATTTCAATACCATTTCGATATCCAAAAAAGGTCCCAAAGTTTGCTCTTCAAATCTGGAAAATTCCTGAACAGTGTACAAAAGTCAGCCGACTTTAAGCTACTATATCTTGACACTCAAAAATCCGAATTTAGTTCCGTTTATCGTGTTTGAAACCTTATTTTGAACTCTTATTGTATTACAAATTTCAAGGGTTGATTCACTTTCTGGGAATTACGCCGAATTTCCAAAGATGACTGCAAAACCAAGACTGGTTCAAACCTTTCCTATTGGAACTGAAACTTTGAGTTGAAAAATGAGTGCTTTCCGTTTAGGATCTTGAAAAAGTGTCTTCTTGAAACTTTTAGTACTCCGAATCTATTTTCCAATGGTGTAGAGTTTTCCATTTTTGGACATGTCAAACTTAAGATTTGATTTTTCCAAGTTTGTCACTTAAAGCTGAAATTTCCGATTTCTTATGAAATGAGCTTTTGAGGACTCGTCACCTTATCTTGATATTGATGAACCATTTTAATCCCGATTTCACGGGAGAGGCAAGTCTCTCTTGAACTTTAAATCCCCACTTTTGAACTTCAATTTTCGAGTGATTAGGGTTCTCTTTCATGACATTTTCTTAGTTTTGCACAACTGTACATTCTTCCTTGTTAACAAGGGGTTTGTAAGTAATAGTGAGTGACAGTTAATTATTATTTGCTCAGGCACTCAAGGGGATCTTCAAGAGAATTTCTACGCGGACGCCTGAAGACTTATTTGCTCACGTACCCACTTTTGACTTGGTGAGTGTCAAGTGTATGAATCGTTGTGTCTACTTGATTTACCTTGCTTAAATACGTGAATATCATTTGATGAAACGAGTGTATACTTTACCGCACTCGCTCTCCTTCACTCAATATGCTACTTGACTTATTACGTGATTACTCGAACTCAACTTGTATTAAACTTGGTTCTAAAGTCGATTGGGGGAATCTCATCGACTATTATACTCGTAATCGTTGTGTATGTTGTGTTGTCGAGCGGAGTGAACCTCCTCAACTTATATTCGTATTCGGGGGACACCCAAACTCGTTCGCTAACTTTGCGAATCGAGCCAGCATGGGCTTGGTCGATAAGCTTAGCAAACCATGAGATATTCGTAAAGCTTGATCTATTGGAGAGATCTTGCTTGGCATACTCGCATAGTATTGCCCTGATATACTCGAGTAATATCAAAACCTTGATGAGCGGGCCCGGTAAGGAGATGTAACGGTGACTCGAAGAAAGTGGTGTATCTACAGGATTTGATGCTTATGTGGTTGACGGAGTGTCAACATGGAATTTATCAAGACCTTGACTCGGTTACGTGAAATTTAGCTCCTGAGAGCTACAGTATCCTTGAATTGTTTCTGTTTACTTTTCCTACTTGGAATGCTAAATACTCGAACTTTATAGTTTTTACTTACTGTATAAATGTGGTTGGTACTTGGACTACGTGTTTGCATGTGTGTCTCTTGGCCTCACGAGCATTCGCTCACCCCGTTAGCTTTGTTTTCCTTAACAGGAGCTGAATTGGAAGGAAGTATGGAAAAGCCAACTTGTTGGACTTTTGATTAGGGCTTTGAATGTAATTGTTTAGACAACTTTTGGAGGTTGTATATTTTGGAATTGTTGATGTACTTCTGGTATCTTGTGATGTAAGACTTGAATGTTTATTAAGGAAACAACCTTTCTTTATATTTTTGACTTTTAGTATCAATTGTTTACCCATGAGTTGAATTCGTCTCGTAGTGAGTCCTGGCGAGAGCTGGGCAGGCGTTCCACTGATACCCTTTGGTTCGCCTTAGGGAGAAGTGGGGGCGTCACAGTTGGTATCAGAGCACTAGGTTAGAGATCTATTTTGGAGATATATTAGAGACTTACCCTCGAGAATAGGAATGAGATACCTTAGTTATATCATAAGTAATGTTTGAGCGAGTTAGTGACTTTAAGTTCTAACTCGAAAATTGTGGTTGTTTTGCAGGGATGGAGAATGGTGATGGAGGACACGCTGCTGATGGTAATGGTCATGTTAATGGCCACGTGGAACCTCTTAGGCCTATTTACTACCGAGCACTTGGTGGAGGAGCTCGTGTGCGTTACTCGCCTTCTACTAGGTTTCCCCGATGTCCCTGTAGGGTGACGTATGCGTACCCTAATGACCTAGAATAGTTTTCCCTAAAGTTTGACGCGTGAAAACACAAAATCAAAGGCAAAACAGTCTCGAATTCACCATTGCTACCCGGATAGTTTTTAGCCCAAAAATAGTGAAATAAAGTGACTTGTAACCGTTAAAGTTCCAAACTCTCAACTCCAATTCAACATATAAACATAGTTTAACCTAATACCAAGTCACTTGAGTGAAATTTAGTCAAAAGGAACACAAAAATTTCGAAAATGAAGGTGAAAATTTAACCCTCTTCATTTGGCTAGCCCATCCAAAAATTCCTCAAGAATTTCACCAATAAAACAACCTTTTAGCCAACAAAAACTCACTCAAATCCATATGGGCTTCATCAATCATTAGCCTTTGGTTATCAATGGGAAAATTTCCAAGTAAATCCAACCCATAAATCAAGAGCTATGCTAGTATTTTAACCACTAGAACATCTAGTGGTATAACTTCAAGAAATTTACTAGATCAACCATAGATCTTACTCAAATCAAGTGAATCTAACATTTCATGGCTAGAAATTAAAGATTAAGGGTGCTTTTTGGTTCTTACCTCAAGATATGACTAGATCTAGTGTGATTCAACCTCAAAACTTCCTTCCAAAATTCACCCTTTAAGTTTCCTCAAGAAAGGTTAAACCTTCTAGGTTGCTTGGTGATTTCTTCCACAAATCGACAAGGAGTAAGATGGATGGTGTCCCTTCTCTCTTGGTTGTTCTCTCTCTCTCTCTCTGTGTCTCTCTCGACTTTCTCTCTCTCTCCCTCGGTTCTCTTTCTCTCTCGGCCCTCAACAAGAAAAGAAGAAAAAGAAAAAGAAAAATTGTGGTGGTTGATGGGTTTTCAAGTGATGTTCAAGAGCAAGATGGAGGAGGAAATGGAGAGCTCTCAAGTCTCCCTCTCTCTCTCAAAATTTCAAGGGGGAAGAGAGAGAATGAACTCTCAAGTCTAGTTTCTTCCTTTAAAGTGTGGTAGGGGACCACTTGGCCTACTCGCTTATGTGTCGCATTCTCATGCAACATCTTATCCATAACTAGATTTCCCTCAACCAACATTATCCTATCATTTTTCTATTTTTTTAAAGTCTCTACATGCTCTAGATTTCATCTTAAGACTAAATTCAACGTCACCACTCCAAAGTTTCACACTTAATGCTAGCCAAACGATAATCGGGCAATTAATAATAAAAATTCAACTAAGATATAAAATGACCTTTTGACAGATAAGGATACCAGAATTTTGGTAAAAATCACATAACATAAATATTTTCATCGTTATTATTTACCTTTCAAAAATAGTAAAATTTTTAGAGCCCTCACAAATTGGATTTTGATGTCCTCATAAGAATTGTAGCCCGACGTCTTAGATTTATAGGGCTTAAGAATCACCTCAATCCAATTCTTATAACTCAAGATAGAGCCAAAATATCAGAATGTGTAAAAATTGTGAAACTTGCCTTCCTTTGCACTTGAATGCATTCACGCTTTTGAATGTTTTGCACTTCATGTTCACTTTAAATCACTTCAAATCATCCAAATGTTTTCTCATTTCACTTCATTTGATGATTGAATCATTAAATCCTAGAAAACATGAAATTTTCATGTTTTCACCACTATAATCCACAGAAATACAATTATTTTACAATTTAATCACAAAATAGAAACTTCACCAGAAACCTAGTTATTTAACTATAAAAAGACTAAAACATGCCAAAAATAAATAATAAAATGCACTTAACTCATGCAAATAAACACTTATTAGTGGGAGCTCACTAGGGAAGAAGTGGCAAAAGGTGGCATTGATGATCAAGAGGTTCTATTCATTTTTTACTTTTCTCCGGAACTCTAGAAGATTGAGAGTTGGATAGATGGGTTTAATAGGGTTTGGTTGATTACTCAATTACACCTATTTAATAAATGGGTACAGTTTGGTAGCCCATTTAAATCCAAATGGACAAGTTTAAGATACCTATGACCACCTATTTATGGGTAGGTGCCGGTAGATCTAGTTAAATGGTTTTCTTTTGACACTTATAGCAAGTCGATAATTCAGGGTAATGCAAAATCCCTTATTACTTTATTGATTGCCTATTTAGCCATGGTATGCATCATTGTTGCTCTAGTAATGTTTCATCAATACCCTCAGTTTCTATATCCTCTTATAGTGCACCTCACCTTGCTTTCTTCAATATCCTTTCAATTTTCAGGTCTAAAGGAAATATGAGTTGCAAAGATTGTGCACACACTAGAAGCAAGCAAAATGAGAAATTATATAGAAATTACAACAAATGTTTATAAAACTAGAACAAACTCATTAGATACAAGAAAAGTATATACAATCACAAATCAAAGCAATGTCTAGACTTATTTATCCCTTACATTGATGTAATTCCCCACAACGATGCCAAAAGCTTGAAGAGATTCTATCCTATGCACAAAAGTTTAATACCTAATTCCCTTTTTCTAGAAATAGAAAGTTCATTTCACGAGAGGAAGTATAATGGTTGATATCACGAGAAGCAACTACCAATTACTGAGGTTAGAACTCACTCTATTATCTATATTAATAACAAATACATGAAAAAATTTACCAAACACAATATTATAGTAAAGGAACGGAAATCAAAGAGAATGGAAAAAATCAACTAACAACAAGTGTCCTAGGGTATTAGAATTCCCTATTTGGTCAAGATTGTGAATCTAGTGATTAAACCATGATATTATTTCCAAATGTAATTGAGACTTGCTTTTGCCAATGAATCAATTATTACCAACATTAAGTTTCCTTATACTCACAGTGAAATTGCTAGGTGTCAGCTCACGAAGATCTATGAAATGAGCAACATATCCACTTAAGCTTATCACTACTTTCGTATAACTACTTCTTAGTTATTTATTCCATGTCCATAATTGTTAACAACTCTTATTGAGTAACAATAACTATGTAATTGGTATCAAAAAACCACAAATGTTAAAAAAAGGAACAAATGGACTAGCAAGTAAAAGATTTATCAAGATTCAACCACAATCAATCCATAATCAAGATGCAAATAGTTTCATAAAATCCTAGGAAAAAGTTATTTAGCTAGACATCAGAGATATAACATCAAAGATCATGTCTTTCATGTAACAAATCATAAATGAAACAAGTAATAAGAGAGAAAGAGTGAAGAAATAGAAACAAATTACAAGGCTCCTCAAGTTCCTCCCTTGCTTGTCTTCAATAGATGAAAGTTACAAGAAGAAGTTCTCCTTGGAAGAATGAAACCTAGAAATAACTAAGAACTCACTAACTTAGACTAAAATGATCTAAATTATGTTTTCATTTCTTCATGATAAATATTTAAAAAGAGAAGTCCTAGAGTCCCCAAATGTAGTTGCAAAACGTCCTCTGACAAGAGATCAAAAGTGGAGAGAGAGTGTACAAGTTATGCAAGTTGTGCAACTTGCATAAGTTGCAGCACACTTTCTCACTCAAGATCTAAGAGGTGATCCATGGATCACCTTCTTTAGGGTCCATGGATCTAATGCTTTGTTTTTGTTCTTGAAGTGTTGCCATTGGCCTCCAATCCGTGCTACAATCCAATCTTACATACCTTAATCCAATGACTGATTATTTTCCTTTCTTCTTCATTTTGAGGACACATAGCCTTTGAAACTGTGAGGACCCGAATTTTATTTATTTATTTATTTATTTTACTGGTTTATCTAATTTTTTATTTATTCATTTGCTCCAATTAATTTATTTCATTCATTTTAATTGCACCTGCATGGTACAATGCCTCATTTTAAATTTTTTTAACTCAATTTTTTTGTTGCTCGATTAGTGAAAATTAGTGAAACACGTTTTCTGAGACAATATATGGTCCGAGAGTGTAGGTCTTAGAGAATTAAGGATGATGAATTGCAGACTAAGAAAAGTTAATTGAGGGGTTAGAGGTGAGTGAGTTGAATTATGTTCAATTAGGAGCACTAATGGGCCACTATTCAAATGTTGACTTTTGCACCAAAAGTTAGCTTTATGTCCCATCTTTCTTTCATCCAAATCACTTCACAAAAGTCACACAAAAACCCTTTCTCTTCTCCCTCCCTTGGCCGAAGCTCTCATCCTCCATTGAGCCAAGAAAGTTTCAATTTTTCCTCTTCATTTTTGCTCACTAAACTTGCTCCAACTTTGCTCATACCCTTGGATCATCCTCAAGCTTGGTAGAAGACTTGATGGAGGAAAGATTCTTGGTGGTTTAGAGCTTGATTTCTTGAAGTTTTCCTCACTACCATTGGAGAAATGTAACCCCTCAAAGCTCCTATTTTTCTTTCATCTTTTAGTTAGTTTTAGCTAGATAAACTTGGGTTTGTTGATGGGTTCTATGAACCTTGACATTAGGTAGATGCCTTGAGGAAGATTATTAGGTAGTGGCCTTGAGGATTTCTTGTTTGCTTGGTTGTTGTTTTAGTAAATTCTAGCTTGGTTTTGGGTTGAGAGTTGGAGGAAAAATTTTGAGAGAAAGAATCTAGGGCTACTGTCCGAATTTTTGAGGGAGTGATTCTCTTGTTTTAATTTCGAAATTTGTGGTTATATTGATGCAAAAATTCTTGCTACATGTTGGGTTATGTGTGTGTAAATTGCCTTCCAAAAATCACTTTATTTGAATGAGTTAAAGTTAAGTTAAAGGGAAGAAATCAAACCTGAAAATTTCTGACCAGTGCAGCCGACCAGTGTGTACTAAACAACACATAATTTTTTGTACAGGAGTCAAAATCAAGTGCCATTTGTGGCATGTAAAACTAGACTCCAAGAGTTTTCTAACAATATAAAATGCACCTGCTAGTTCATTTTCTATGAGTCACAGTGAACCGGCAAAGTTGGCTGTTTTCACTCATTGTTTTAACCGCAAGACTAGCACAACTACAGTTTGTAACTCATTTTCACTCCTCTTGCGAAATGAATTTGAAGACAGCTTCTTCTAATGATTTTTAGTACTTTAAATCTAGTTTTCAATGCCATAAACCATGCTAATTTTGGACTTGTGTAGCCTTAGTTATGACCTGATTTAGAAACTGTGTCGAGTGTTCCAAAGCTGAAATTTCGTGAACCGGGTTTCAAAAACCAGCTTTCGAAAAACTGTTGTATTTTGGTGTAGAAAATCCAAATTGAGTTCTGCTTGTTGCATTTGAAACAAGACTTGATTTCTTTCAGTGGTATAAATTTTAAGGGCTGGTTCGATTCCTATGAATTTTGACAAATTTCCAAAGTTCACTGAAATTCAAGACTGTTTTGCCCTGTTCTTACTGAAGCAGCGATTTGGAACTAAAGTTTGACTGGTTTCTGATTTGAATCTGGAAAATGTGTCTTCTAGAGAGTTTTAGTTCATTGATTCTATTTTTCAACGGTATAAGATTTGTAATTTTTGGACTTATGGAACTCAAGATATGATTTTTCAAAGAACATTATCAAAACTGAAACTTTCCTTATAAAGTGATAAAAGCTCCAAAATGGCTTGGAAGCATTTTCTAGGTTTTAAGCCTAACCTACTTGATTATTTGCATCTCATTTCATACTTGAGAAATGGATTTCACCTTCAAGTTTTATGCCCTTGGTTTCCATGAAAATGAACCATAAAATAGAGCATTTTAACTAGAGTAATTCTTGTCAAATTTCACTAGTTTCATATTTGAAACTTGAAGCTTTTAACTCCAATATTTACTATGAAATAAGTAACGTTTTGATGGATTTTGACTTCATAAGTTTAGAAAACGTGAACGCTCATTTATATTCTAAAACTTGGACATAGGATTAGAAGTTTTAAGATAGGAAAATTAATTTTTCCTTTCCTCGATTTTCGTGCCAAAAAATTAAGTATGGTACTTCTCTTTTAAAATTGAAATTTCTTGCCATGACTTGACTCGAAAATGACTTTTGAATCCCCCTTGAGTATTATTTCAGTAATTAAGCGAGAAAATCTATGAGGACTCACATTATCATATATATATATATACATGTACATTTCAATTTCCAAATCAATTTTATTGATTTCATTTAGAAATTTATTTGATTTTACTAAGTCAACTGCATCGGCACGAAAATTTTCAAAGTACATTGTGCACATTTGGATTTTTCGATAATTGCTTTAATTGGATGTTAAATTTCGCACCCGAGTCTAGGGTTGACTTTTAGACATAAGTTTCGAGTGTTAGGACATGTATTTGAGATATATAAGTGAGAGAAACCAGGATCGTAGTGTCTCGTCGCGCAACGCGACGAAAGGTTACTTTATATCATTCGAGTGTCTCTCTCTTCTTTCACATCAATGCCCCAAAAGTCAAAATATCACATCACTCAATTTTCCCTCCCTTTTCTTTTCCCTCTTGGCCGAACCTCCCTTGGCCATTTCTTCTTCATTCTTGCTCCCCAAGTTCTTCTTACTTTTCCATCCAAAATCCCCAAGAGAACTTGCAACTCCTTTCTAGTTTAACTTTGAACTTGAGGACATCTTGAAAGGAAGAGAGGGCCAGCTGTTTGGGACTGTTTTGGGGAGTTTCTCACACCAAAAATCTAGGGTTTCCTCTTGTGTTTGGAAGGTATACACATCTCTCACCAAAACTCTTGCTTTCTTGTCTTATTTCTTGGCTTTAAAGCTTGTAGCTTCCTTCTTGTTATTGTTGGTTGGATTTGGTTGGTTGAAGTGGGCTCTATGAACTCCCATCTTGGTTAAATGAGGGCTGCCATGATGTTTATGTGTGTGTTAGTATGTTTGTGATGAGTTTTAATGGTAGAAACTAGAAGAGGAAATAGAAAGAGAGAAACCGAGAGGAGAGGGAGAAGTCCTGGCCAAAAATTTTAGTTTTTGTTACTCTATTTTGATGCCATATTTTCATGAATTTCTTGGCCATTTGAGAGCTGATATGTTGAGCTTTAAGTGGACAAATTTATAGCCAAAAACTCTTTCATTTGGTGCTTCAAAAATGCATGAAAAGATTGGCCAAAAATATGGAAATTTTCCTTTCCCCTGCTGACCGAATGGTCAAATCTGTTTTAGGGTGTTTTGTTCCAAATATTTTGGCACTATTAAACCATCAATTACTCAATAAATGTTTCTGGAATCTTGGTTTAAAAAATGGAGCGAATTGGGGCTGATTTCGTTGGACAAAACTTTTGGAAACGAAAGAATGATAGGATTGGTAGATTGGCTTTGAAGAATTTCACAAACTTTGGTCATTTTGTTAACTATCTTCCCGTGCGATTTTTTACCTAAATTTTGGTAGAGACCTAGTCCATATATGGAAGTTTAAGTGTACCAAATTTGGTATAATTTCAATACCATTTCAATGCCCAAATGATGCCCCAAATATTGCTCTTCAAAACTGGGAAACTGTATATTTTGGCTCAATTTCGTCTCGCTTGTGAAAAGAGTTTGAAAATGATGTCTTCTGATGAATTATAGAATTTTGAATGTAGTTTCTAACACCATAAACCATTCTCAATTTGGACTTGTGTAGAGTTAGATATGGTCTGATTTCAAAACTGTGTCAAAGCCGGTAACTGAAAAATTGTTGAACAGGTTGTGAAATCCAGCCATCTTCAAACTGTTGTATCTTGCTGTTCAAAAATCCAAATTTAGTTCTACTTGTTGTGTTTGAAACTTTACTTGAAACTCTTGCTGTGTTATAAATTTTAGAGGCTAATTCAATTCCTGTGAAGTTCGCCGAATTTCCAAACATTACTGAAAAATCAAGACTGGTTCTGCCCTGATTTCATGAAACAACAACTTTGGGCTGGAATTTGAATAATTTCTGGTCAGAATCTGGGAAAAATGTCTTATGGAAAGTTTTAGCACTTTGAATCTAGTTTCCAACGGTATAAAGTTTCCTATTTTTGGACTGACCCAACTCAAGATCTGATTTCCAAGTTTTGTCGCGTAAAGTTGAAAATTTCTGATTTCTTAGGAAATGAACTTTTATGAACTTCCCACTTCCTTTTGAGATTGATGGTTCATTTTAAACTCGATTTTAGGGATGAAACAAGTTTCCCTTGTGACTTTGAATCCTCATTTTTGAATCTCGATTTTCGATGAATTAAAACTCTTTTAAGGCGTTGTCTTAAACTTTAAACAAGTGCATTTTTTTCCTTGAATGTTGAGTGGTCTAGAGTGTATGTGAGTGATGGTTGGTCACTATTTCTTCAGGTGCTGAAGAGGATTTTGAAGGGAATCTTGGAGAGGACAACTGAAGGGCCTTATTTGCTCACTTACTTTTGAATTAGTGAGTGTCAAGTGCATGAATTGTTGCTAAATACTTGAATTGTTTCTTGTTCATTAAGTGATTGCGCCTTGTCGAGATAAGTGTGTACTTTATCGCACTCATTCTCTTGTACTTAACTAGACAATTGAATTGTGTGAAGTAAAGTGATAATTGAATTGTTTGAACTTGGCAAAGTGTATTTGTACATCTGGGGATGCCCAAAACTCATTGGCTAACCTTGCGACTCGAGCCGGCATGGGCTTGGTCGAGAAGCCTGGTGAACCATGAGAAAATCATAAGTTTGATCTTTTGAGATCTTGCTTGGCAAACTCGAGTAGTAGTGCCCTTTCGTGCGTGTTTGGTTCCGGATTCGAGAGGGTGAAATGGTGGATGGAGGAAGTAAGCGGGGTTTTTATGGACTTGCTACCTACCCAATTGACGGAGTGTCATCACGTGGAGGTATTAGATCAAGCCTTGGCAAAACAATGAAAATTTAGCTCCAAAGAGCTCCCGTATCCTTATTGATTGTGCTTTACTGTTATTTGTGAATTGCATAAACTTTCTAGCCATACTTCTTGTACAAGCGTTATTGTTACTTGAACTTATGTGTTTGCATATTTTTTCTTGGCCTCATTGAGCGTTAGCTCACCCCCCATAAGTTTGTTTTCCTTAACAGATTTTGAAGTGGAGTTCGAAACTCGAGGAACTTAGTATCTTCATAGGATTTCCGTTCTTTTGTATAAGAATGATTTGATCTGTGCATCTTATGGACTATTGTACTTGGGATATTATTACTGTATTATGGATGGAAGATTTGGGCTTGTATTTATGTAAGTTTGACTAGTAGGTATAATAGACCCCGTCTATGGTTAAGAGTGAATGCTTGTATTTATATTTCGGGTTTTGTAACGAGTCCTGGCGAGAGCTAGGCAGGCGTTTCGCCGATACCCTTGGGTTCGCCCTAGGGAGAAGTGGAGCGTCACAAAATCTCTTTTAATTCGACTTGAACTTGTGGCTTTTGAGTGTGGGTAGCAAGAGGATATTTTCTTATTAGCCTTGGTCGAATACCTAGGTAACCATGATTGTGCATGTCTCAGGTGGTCACGTGAACACCGAGGAGCTCGTCTGACCTCTTGCTTTGCCCTTGACTTTTGGTGAGTGTCAAGTGCTTGCTTCATGTTGCTATGATTGAAATAATATTTATACAAGTGCTATGTGATTCTTGTGAACTTGTCGAGATGAAGGTATACTTTATCGCCCTTGTTCTCTCCCTCCTGAATGCTTGCTACTCAAAATTTAAATTTGTATGACTTGCACTTGTACTCGAACATGTTTTGACTTGTGAACACTGAGCGGCAGCATATATCACACTCTATTCGGGCGGGAGGTGTCTTTCATCCCGACTCAGTGCTATGATCGATTCTAAGTTGATTGAAGCGTTGTGTCATAGACCAATTGTACTTGTGGGGATGCCCCAACCCATTGGCTAACCTTGTAACTCGAACCGACAAGGGCTTGGTCGAGAAGCTTGGTGAACCTTGAGAAATGTTATAGCTTGATCTTTCGAGATCTTGCTTGGCATACTCAAATAGTATTGCCACCTCGTGCTTGTTTGGTTCCGGATCCGAGTGGGTGATATGGTGGATTGGGGAAATAAGTGGAGCTTTACGGATGTGTTGCTACTTGAGTTGACGGAGGGTCAACCAAAGATGGGTTGAACCGGCCGAGACGTTAAAATAAATCCTGAGAGCTCCTGTATCCTTTCTTCTTGTATTTTACTTTCTTTTTGTGCACTTAAATGAAATTTCATATTAAGTCGCTTTTAAGTGTGATATTTGGTTTAATTTGTGCTACTTTCTTGCTTGTTTGATTTTCTTGGCCTCACTGAGCGTTAGCTCACTCTAAGTTGTTTTCCTTAATAGGTTTAGGAAATGAAAATTGGGGACTCTAGACTAGCGATTTTTGGTCAAAGCTAGTGACCCTTTTGTATGATATTGGAGATATTTGAAGTATAAATTTTGTAATACTTGGGGTTTTGGATTGTAATTGCGTGACGCCCCCAGCTCTCACCAGGACTCGCTCAATCATTTCAGTAAAACAAGTTACAACTTCAACAGTAAATGAAACAATAGTTCCCAACCTTGGAATGTACATTTATGGTCAAGTCTATCTTAAACATTCATACATTTTCTCAATATAACAAAAGATTCAAGTTCTAGATAACTTCTAACCCTAATCGAGCACTAGCGCAAGTACAACCACAAAAGTCAAAAACTAGATGACACCGGCCTGTACCAGCCTCACGCCTATACTCGTATCACCTGTAAGGAAAACAAAACAAATAGAATGAGTCAAAACTCAGTGAGGTTCCAAAACATCATGCAAACCCAAGTAGCGAGTTGACCATTGTATAAAACTTGAAATATCAAAGTAGCGAGTATAAGAGTTCATAAAAATGAGCAATAACACTTCAAATAGCAAATTATTAGATATCCAACATTTCCAAGTAAAAGGATACAATCTGCTCTTAGGAGCAGGTTCCATGACCACTTGTTCAAAATCTGTTGACACTCCGTCAACCAGGGAATTATAACAAGTTCAGTAGAGTACTACTTAACTCCAATCTCCATCCACCATTCAAACCCCCTATTGGGTCCGAACGTCAAGATAAACACTCGTGGTAATACTCGAGCATACCATTTAGTCGAGAAGACAACACTCCACTCGACAGAACTCGAGACCCATGGTTCGTTAACTAATCGACCAGGCCCTTGCCGGCTTGACTCGATTAACTAACTAGTGGAGTTTGGGTTCCCAAGAAGTCAGTATAGTCGATGAGATAACATCTCCAATCGACTTAATCAAGACAAAAGTACGGAGACAGAATGAGAGGCAGCTCCCACTCGGATTGAATGTGGTACATGCTACCGCTCAGCACTTACAAGTCAAGCACAAGTGCAGGTCAATCAAGTTCAAACAAATACAAGATCATTCAAGAAGGGGAGGACGAGTGCGAATAAGGGCACACTCGCCTAGCCCTGACCAAGTCAAAATAATGCCTAGCATGTCATATTTCCACGCATTTCAAGTCAATATACAGGTAACATGCAAATCAAGTTACTTATGTATAAATGAGATATCAAGTGTTTAGTTGAGTTATGTCAAGTGCGATAAAATACACACTCGCCTATGAATATCAAAGCAGGTGTTTAGTAAATTTCTAGCAATAATAAGCAAGGAACATGCAGTTGGAACACTCACCAATTAATTGCAACCCTTCACTTTATCCCCGATTCGTCCTCTTGAACTCTCTCGAGTCCTGTGGTCATATACTATATTAAAAGACTAGCAATACAAAACCAAGATACACAAAAATATTAAGGTTTCAAGGACTTCATTTCCTTTCACTTAAACCTCAATTCCATTCATAAACCATACCCAAAATGATTTACCAACTCCAAACTTAAAGTAGGAAATGAAAGTAAGAACGGTTCTAAGAGAATAGAATTTTCTAGTTTTGCGCAATGCTATTTGAAAAATTGTATTTCAAGTTTCTTAAGTCCAAAATTGATAAACATTATACCGTCGGAAAATAGATTCAAAGGGTTATAATTTTTCAGAAGACACATTTATAAGATTCTGTCCATAAGTCAGTCAAATTCGAGCCTCAAGTTGCTGCTTCATCCAGTAAAAGACAGAACAGGTGTGGAGAATCAGTCAACTTTGAAAAATCACAGATATTCATGAGAATTGAGAAAAATTCTGAAATTTTCACGGTTGATAGTACTCTGAATCTAGTTTCGAACGCCACAAACGGAACTAAATTCTGAATTTTTTACATCAACCTATAATAGATTTCCCAAGACTGCCCAAGGTTCCCTGCAGACAAATTTTCAGCAGCACTTCCTTTGTATTTACCAATTTTTCCAGCCATTTCAAGCCTTCATTCTCGCCACAAAACAACCTCAAATCAAGCATATACATACCAAGCCAACAACTCACTAAGTCAAGCATATATATAGCATGTAACCCTCAATTTGTTAATGTGACAGTCCCACCTCCCCCTAAGGCGTACCAAAGGGTTCGGCGGACTGCCTGCCCAACTCTCGCCGGGACTCAGTCGAACCTCAATTAAATCCGGAATGCAACCAAAGGAATAACATACAACAATCCAAAACTTAATCGAAACTTATATACATTGCTATCCCAAAAGGAAGTACAACCATCAAATGTACAAAGGTTCTCACTTCACCATACAACCAGCCCGTGCCAAGCACTATGGCGAGAACCATTACAAAACCAAAGAAACCAGTCTAGGCTAGACTCTATCGAGCTCTCGTCCTTGCTCGCCGTCCCCTGTTAAGGAAAATAAAACTAAAGGAATGAGCTAAAAGCTCAGTGAGGTTCCGAACACGTAAGCAGCAATCCATCCAAAACATTAAATATAGAATTTCAATAATTCAAGTAACATTTACAATGGAAAGCGATAATAACACATACATTAAAAGGATACAGGCTCACAAGGAGCCATTTGTTCGTTCGTTCGTTCATTCGTTCTCCTGACATTCCCCTTATTCCTCCATTCATTCACTTGAAAATACATTTTGTAAGTAAAACCCTCGTTCGTTCGTTCATTTCATTCACCCCCTTCCCAGACATTGGTCGGGCTCCATCAGACTTCAAGGTAATACTCGAGTATACCAAACGTTCACCCAGGTCACCATATTGCCCGACCGAGTCCGCTTCTGGCTCGAGTCGATCGGTAACAAGGGGCAATGGCCAGTTCAGCCAAAAGGCTTACATTCATGCACAAGTAACATTTCAATCGTTCAATCATTGAAAATTTCACAATCATTTAGGCTGAGTGCGATAAAGTACACACTCGCCTAGAAAACTCGTTTTGGCTAATCATTGAAAACGTTTACATGTTATCAGTCTTATATACAAGCCATATAATCAAGAAACATAACAAACAAGGAACACTCACCTATTTAAACAAAATAATGTCCAAGGTATCCTCCCGGATAACACTCTCAATCGCCAAGAAACCCTAATAATAGCCATGAGAAAATATTACAGTTAAACCCCTCTAAAGTTTAAGGGAACTCAAGAAAATCCGAATAACTACTAGTACAAAATATAAGTATAGTTTTGGAAGTGAAAAGAGTACATTTAAACCAAAGGCTATGAGTAAAATATTTGTAAAACTTATGCTTGCTCGTAAAACTTTGAAATCTCCATTTAAGTCGAAGTGACAAAGAAAACGTACTCCGAACAGTCATTATTTTATTTCTCAAGGGTATAAGTTCGGCCAAGTCCTTACTTATATACCTCGGTAAAAGAAGGTGCAAACATCCTAGATGGTTCAAGTGATATTCACTCTTAACCCTTACTCAAGTTGCAAGTATAGTTCTCTAGTTCTCGAGCATAAATTTGGGCAGCACGCCCTTTGTGTTTACCTAATTTTCCAGCCATTTATGGCTTCATTATTTTTCTCAGCCAATCCCAAAGTTATACACAATATAAATTCATCACAATAGCCATTCAATAGGCTCAAAGTCATATGAGTACAAAATCAAGGTAACAACATGTGCGGAAATGAGCTTTAGTAAAAGACAGATTTGACAGGTTTTGCGTAACAGACACATTCGAAGCTACGCTTATCAGATTGGGATGTAATTTATACTGTTTCGAAGCTAAGACAGAGGGCTACAATTTTGATGAAGACCACTTAGTCCAAATTCCAGTGTAACCTAGTCAAATTCCCAATTCCCAGAACCAAGTTCCAACTAATCGGCTAATTAACCGTACTACCTTTAAATGGCCATATCGCAGGCTACCAAAGTCCGTTTAAGGCATTGTTAGAGGCATTGAAAATCTAAGACAAAGCCCTAAAAATTTCATGAAGACCACTCAGTCCACTTCTCACCCTAACTAGGTCAAAGTTACCAAACCAACTCCAGATTTTCCAGTTCGAAATTCACTGCAGAAATCAACTAGCAGTCCTGCTTTATTCACTCATACCTCAGTACACACAACTCCAATTCAGGTAATTCCAAATCCATTTGAAAGCTAAGATATAAGGCTATAATTCTTAAGAAGACATCATCAACCAATTCGGTAATATTCCTGGTCAAACTAACCACTTACAGAGGCTGATTTTCATTTTCGGACAGAAACAGGGCAGTAGGGGTATTTCAGTCTTTTCACAGGCTACGTTGCTCCGATTGAGCTGAAATTTTGTAGAAAACTACAAAACATCATTCTCTACAACTTTCATTTTTTGTGATAAGGCCAAATCGGCCTCTAACTAGGTGTAACAGTACCGGGCAGAATTGGGAAAAAAATGAAACCCTAATCTGGAATTCATGCATGCAAGTGCTAATCTTCCACAAAACAACATCTAAAACAACTAAAAACCACTAATAAGAAATTAATTGAAGTAAAGAGGATGTTCTTGGCAAAATATCTTAAAACCACAAGAAAGTTGGTAGCTTAAAGCTTCCCTTTCCAAAACAACTCCACCAATCCTTCTTAATCCTTTCTAGCAAGAAGTTTTATGGAGTAATTTAAGATGCTAATGGTTGGAACTCAAGATTGGGCAAGAAATTGAAGATGCAAGATGAAAGGTTTTGCTTGATGTTTCCTCTCCAGGGTTCGGCCAAAGCAAGCAATAAAATGGAGGAATTTGGTCAATTTTGAGTTTTAGTAAAGTAAAAAGGTCTTGGTCAAAGTCCAACACTTTTGATTAGCCAATCACAATTAACCTTAGGAACTTCATGGAACCTTTAGGAAGTCTAGCAATTTGTGATTCACCAAAAGTCACACTATGGCCCCAACTTCTTTTAATCTTTACAATTAACTCCAATGAGTTGTCAAAAATATACCGCATTTACCGCACTAGCGGGTCCCACGTCCATAATACACTTCAAAATTAACGTGGACTAACTTGTACCAAGAAAATGATTTGAAAACTATATTCCCTTACAAAAATGTATAGGAAATTAATATATTGAAGGAAAATATAAAAATGGAAGCAAAGAAATAAAATAATACTAAGAAAATGTGAAAATTTTTGGGTTCTCACAGTTAAGCTGGAAAATTATACCCTAAGCTGAAATTTCATTAATCAACACCAAAACTAGAGTATTATCCAATATATTTCAAGATTCAAGACATCTACTCAATAGTTTGCTAAAATAAGAAAGAAAAAGGAATTTTTAGACTTATACCTTCCAAAACAGTTGAAGAAAGTGAAAAACAAAAGTTTTCCTCTCCAAACAACTCCACAACAAGCTTCCTTAGCTCCTTGGTGCTAGTTTAATCGGTTTAGATTTTGAGATTTCAACTCGAAAAAGGCTAAATCAAGATGAAGTTGGATGTTCTCCTCTCTTGTTTTTCTCTCTCAATTTTCAGCCACCATGAAGAAATAATGAGAGAAATGTTGCCAAAAGAAAATATAAGAAGGAAAGAATTGTCTTGGTCAAACCCTCTTGGATGCCCGACACTTGTCGCTCAAAATTTGCTTTCTTTTTTTCCTTTTTCTTAGTCAATAATGGTGACTGACTTAAGGGTTAATCTAAGGAGGATTAGGTGAATAAAAATAAGAAGATTAGGGTAAGAAAGTAGTGGTCAAGTGGTGTACTAAATCGGTAACGAATGGTGTACGTCAGTTCAAGCCCATTCTCTTTAACTCTTTCGTACTTGTGTTTTAACTTATGATTCACTAACTTATTATTAACACTTCTAATCATACACTTCCTCTTATCTAATACTCACTCTAATCCACCAAATTTAGTACACACCTCACAAAGTGATCACACTACCAAAATGCACCAAAAATACACCAAAAACCCTCATATTCACCATTCCGTTAGAAAACTCATAGCTTGAGCTATAACTATAAAAAAATTCATACAACTTGGCCTGTTAAAAACTAGACTTCAAATACTAATAATCTTTAGAAGACACCTCAAAGAGATTCAGGTCATAAGTTGGTCCAAATTGAGCCATAAACTACTACAACATTCCTACTTTTACTTGTGTAGGGCAAAATTTTCAGTCAACTTTGCCAATTTTCTGGAATTTATAGAGATTGAATCTGTGATACCCCGAATGTTAGGAAATTGTTTCGTTTTGGTTTTGATTTAAACCCTTAAATTTGTTTTGTTTAAAAACTAGAAACCCTAAATCCAACAAAAAAAAAAGAAAAAAAAAACCCTAGTTACTTGTGACTAATCGGTTTTCTTAAATCTCTCATATTTTAATCGAAACTCTACGTTTAATGGAATTGTAAAATCCCACACATTTTTCTTTAAATTCCTTTTATTTGGAAATTATTACTTTATAATTGCCCTACTACCCAATCACCCCACCATAAGTGCAAATGAATATAGAATTAAGGGTTCACTCTTTTCGTTTTCAAGTTAGCGTGAATTAGGGTTTTACGCCTATCCTTGGTGTGACTATCCGGTACGGAGTATGGATCAAATTTGGTGATTATGAGTGAGTTTTAGATGATATTAAGTGTGTGAATAGAGGTGATAATAATAAGTTAGTGAATTGTAAGTTAAAACCCTAGTATACGCGATTTAAGAAAAATCGGCTCAAACCTACGGGTATCGATCACTACCGATTGAACACACCACTTCCTTACCACCACATACCTTTGATATTGTTGCAAAATATCTCCCTCATCCTCAGCCTTTATAGCCGAAATTATTGACCCAAAATGCAAGAAAAAAAGGAAAAAAAATTTGGATGGAATTGGTGGTGACAAGTGTTGGTCTTTCATGGTTCCTTGACCAAGCCAAAGTCCTACCTTCTTATCATCCATTTTGCTTCATTTTCCCTCATTTTTTTTCCGGTTTGGCCGAGAGCAAGGAGAGGGAAGAGAGTGAGTAGAGTTTTTCAATTTTTAACCTTGAATCCAACTTTTTGAGTGCAAACAAGAAAAACTAAACCAATTAATCATTAGTTTGAAAGCTTGGGAAGCTTAAGGAACCAAAAATTTCAAAGAGTGGTGGAGGATCACTCTTGCAAGGTCTTGTCTTGAGGTATATTGGCTGATCACTCTTTCTTTCTCCATTAATCATGATTAAGTTGGGTATTAATGTTAGAGTTGTGCTTGTGATGCTTGTTTCAAATGGTTTTGATGATTGGAGGGAGGAATATTGAGTTAGGATTTTGATTGATTCACTTATATTTCTTGTGGGTTAGGTGTTAAATGATGTATATATATGGTATATAATCTTGTAAAAGAGAAAGTAGTGGTACTTTTAAGGTAAAAATGCGAATTATAGCTTGCACATAACAAAATTCCAGATTTCTGGAAATTGTAGCTTCAGTTCTGCCCGGTTCCAGTTCGTGATGTTAAAAGCCGAATTAGGCTTAGCATAAAACATAAAAGTTGTAGAGAATGATGTTTTATATTGCCTGCAAAATTTCAACTCAATCGGAGCAACGTAGCCTGAAAAGACCGAAATACCCCTGACTGCCATAAGTAGAGCGTTAGGGACAGTTTTGACATTTCCCCAATCTGATCGCATCTGTTCACCCTGATCTGTACTGATTTAGCCTATGGCCAAAACATAGAAGTTGTAGTGCTATGCCTTAGATTTCCAACGCCCCTAGAATCGCCAAGATTGGAGTTTAGTAGCCAGAGTTATTGTTGTTTAACCATAGTGCAGTTAGTTAACCCGTTTGTGAGATTCTGGTCTTGTACATTGATATTTTGACCTAGCTACACTACAAACTGGACTGAGTGGTCTTCATCAAAGTTGTAGGTCTTTCTCTTAGCTTCGAAATGGTATAACTTTCACCCCAATCCATTAAGCGTAATCTCGGTTGTGTCCGTTACGCAAAACAACATCAAATCTGTCTTTTGTTTCTTGACTCAAACTTCATTTCCGCACATGTCCTTAGCTTGATTTTGTACTTGTATGACCTTGAGCCTATTGAACGGCTATTGAAATAAGATTATTTTGTGGGTGACTTTGGGACTGTTTGAGGAAAATATTGAAGTCATAAATGGCTGGAAAATAGGTAAATACAAGGGGCATGCCGCCAAATTTTCACTAGAGATATAAACTAGCCTTTGGAGTTCTAGTTTTGTGTTTTGCAAATTTGACTTGTATACACTGAAAACTGGGTTGAGGTGTCTTCATGGAAGTTGTAACCTTTTGTCTAAGCTTCGAGACACTACTTAGTACATTTTGATCTGATAACCACAGCTCCAGTTATGAGCCAAATCGTGTAACCCGTTTTGTACCATTTTCATTTTCGCGCACACGCACGTGCATTTCTAAACCGTTTTTGCCGTTTTGGACTGTTTAAGACTACTTTTGTTATTTTGTTACCATTCCGGCCGTTTCGGCCAATTTCGACATTCTTTTGGCCGTAACATCGTTTTTGACCGTTTTCGACCGTTTTCGATTGTTTAAGTTATAAACTGCTATTGTATGACCGTTTCACTTATATGTGTACATAATATGTCAAAACAGACTGTGAGGCTTTTGATGGTGACGGTCAAACTCAGTGAATTCTATCATTTTTCGTGCCAAGCTTTATCAAGTGAGTAATTGGGTTGTTTATTGATGTGAAATTGTTAAAGTGCTTTGTATATGTTAAATGGGTACTTAGGCGAGGGTGTACTTTATCTCACTCGACCTAAGCCCATCATTTGTTTTGATTTCATATGTGAGAATACATGTCTTATGTTGAGTATCACCCTCTTGTTGTGTGCTGATGGGGTGGTTACATGATTTTAGTTGAACCCCTTTTGCTGTGTGCTGTTGGGATAAGTACTTTGTTGTGTACCTTTTCAGAGATACCATCTATTGAGAGATTGGATATCTCAGGGTTTGGTTCCAACCCGGTTCCAAGGGTAGACGAACTATTCGAACCAGCCGGGACTTGGTCGAAGGTAGTTCCATGCTAACCTTGGGATTTTGTTTTTTGTTAAAGCTTTGATGAAAGCTAAGTGATTTTGTTTCGTCGAGCTGCTGTGTGCTGTTGACTGGCCAGCGGGGGTTGATAAGGTGAACGGGGAAAGTAAGTGGAGTCTACGGACCACAGGTACTTTGGTTGACGGAGTGTCAACAGGCGTTCAAGCTCGGGGAATTGAACTGGCTTTGGAGCCACTCGTATCCTGCCATTGTGATGTTACTTTTCTGTTATTGATGTGTAATATCCTGATTTACTTGTTTATTTGGATGTGAGTTTACATTTTACCCCCTGATTATTCACTAAGCATATAGCTTACCCCATTCCATTCGTTTTCCTTAGCAGGGGGCCGACGTGGGGATCGCTCGGGAAGGTGTTTAGACTTTTGGCTATAGAATAGTTGAGTTTGTACTTGTTATAAGTTGACTAGTAAGATGTATATAATTGTCGTGGTGGTTGTAGTTATCAGCTTTTCTAGGGTTTACTTTCTGGTACTCGTGGTATGTATGACTTGATGTACTAGTTTATTCAACTTTTGAAGATGTAATAGAGTACATAGAACTTACACTTGGCGTGAAATCTATTTTCTCATGATAAGTAGTGAGTCCTGGCGCGAGCTAGGCAGGAGTTCCGCCGATACCCTCGGATTCGCCCTTGGGAGAAGTGGGGCATCACAGGTGGTATCAGAGCTCCAAGGTTAGAGGACTTGGGCAGTTGGGATATGTGTCTTAGAACATATAAGTATTCGATTGTCTTTAAGATGAATCGTATCTCTTAAGTTGAAATGCCGAAGAACTGATTCGGTAATATTTTGTTGTGTAGGTATGGAGGCTGGTGGACCTAGCAATACCAGTGGACCCAGCGGTGCCGGAGTACGAGCTACGGGTGTAGGCGGTCCGGTGAACCGGGTGGTACGCCGACGAGTACTCAGATACCAGAGGAGGGTCGGGGAACCCTATAGGCTATATTCTCTTTTTGGCCAGATGAGTCGATTGTGTGAGTGTCGATATACGTATGGATACCCTGACGAGGTAGTTATGGCTATAGATAACGAGCGTCGTCACCTAGGTTGGACGGTCGACACTTTGAGGGCACAGTTAGATGAGGCCAAAGGGGTGAGTCATGCACAGGCCATGCGCCTGCGTGACCTCGAGACGGGGTTACGAGTTGAGGAAGAGTGAACGCATACCCTTGGTCGCCAGCTTGAGGAGACCCACCGCAACCTCTTCACTTTGAAGGAGCAGATGAGAGAGATAGCCCGGGGTATTATGCTAGACTGTGAGGTTCTCCTAGATATGGCTGCCGAGGCGCCACCTAGGGCTGGCGGAGCGGGGCCGATGGATGCGATAGATTCTATAGGCTCTGTGAGGGATTTCCGCTAGGGCCGTTATTCTGAGTTGTTTTGTTGATTTGTTTTGGAGCCGGTGTGCTCATGAACGAGCATGTTTTGTACTGGCTGGATATTAGCTACTATGTGAACTGAGGTGTATATTTTTGGTGTGATTTGTATATATATGTACATATTTTGATCTTTTGATTATTTCGTGCATTTTATAACTTTTCACCGCTTTGATCTCATACCATATTTTGTCCCAATTATAGAAGGTATAAAACAGTCAAATGGAGACTCGTGGTGGGGGTAGAGGACGAGGACGAGGAGAAGGAACCGAAGGGGTAACCAATGAAAATGCGAATACCCAAATCGAAACCCAAGTAGCTACAGCCATACAGCGAATGGCTGATTTATTAGAACGAATGGTCAACCAACAGGGTCAAGGCCAAGTACATCACCCTGGAAATCATGAGGGAGAGGACCATGCCTTAGAACAGTTCCAGAAGTTTCTACCACCAAAATTTTTAGGTGGACCTAGCCTAATATATCGGAGAATTGGTTGGAGCGAATGTTAGATATTTTTGCTGCGTTAGGATACCCGGAGGAGCGGCAGATAGCTTTCGCCGTTTTTCAATTTGAGGGAGCGGCTCGTGCCTGGTGGAATGTGATTTGAGCCAAGTGGGATAGAGAGCAAACCCCATGGACATGGGTTAACTTCACTCGTGAGTTTAATGAGAAGTACTTACCGTCACTTGTTCAAGATAGGCGAGAGGATAAGTTCATGCGCCTACGTCAAGGGACTATTAGTGTGACGGAGTACGAGACGCAATTTACCAAACTCTCCCGTTTCGCTCTAGAGTTAGTATTGACCGACCAAAGAAGAATTCGCTGGTTTGTCCAGCGTTTGAATGTGAAAATTCAAGAGGCACTGGCAGCTGCTCAATTGGAGACTTATAGTCAAGCGATTGAAAAGGCACAAAGAATTGAAAGTACTAAGAGTCAAGTAAAGGCCTTTCATGATAAGAAAAGAAGACAACCGGATACAAGTAGTTATAGTGATGGACAAAGCTCGAGGAACGAGCCACCATCTAAGATGAGAAGAGGAATAAGTGGTCCCCGATCCACAGGGATTCCAAATCAGGGAAATGTTGAGAAAAGTCAGGTAGGGAGAGAGACCCAAAGGGGTACCTCACGAGGAGGTCTGAAATCAGGACCTAGAATGGCATGTGGATTTTGTGAGGCTGCTAACCACATGGAAGATAATTCTTGGAAGAAAGGACAAGTTCAGAAATGCTACCGCTGTGGTAGTGCTGAGCACCTGATTGCTCAGTGCCCGCACCTGCCAAAAGAAGAAAATTTGCCAAGGGTAGAAGGGAACACGTCTAAGTCGACCAATGCCACGGGTAATCGACCAAAAGTGCCGGCAAGGACCTATGCAATGGGACATCAAGAGGTGACAGACCCATTGGCAACCATCAAAGGTATTCCCCTATCGTCCATCATATTGAGGTTTTTCTATTCGTTTTAAACAATTACTACCATTAAGGCCGATCTACGAGACATTTGGAGTTCATTAAGACCAAAGACCATTGGGACTTTGAGCTAAGGATTACACGGTTGGTTGGTTCTTGGATTGAGGTAATCTTTACCACTCCTGATGAACTCGTTAATGAGGTATTAGAGTAGTCCAACCCTTACTCGTGAAAGGATTAAGAAGATTTGACTTAAAGGTTGCAATTTCGAGGACAAAATTCTTTTAAGGAGGGGAAATTGTGATATCCCGAATGTTAAGAAATTGTTTCGTTTTGGTTTTGATTTAAACCCTTAAATTTGTTTTGTTTAAAAACTAGAAACCCTAAATCCAACAAAAAAAAAAAGAAAAAAAAAACCCTAGTTACTTGTGACTAATCAGTTTTCTTAAATCTCTCATGTTTTAATCGAAACCCTACGTTTAATGGAATTGTAAAATCCCGCACATTTTTCTTTAAATTCCTTTTATTTAGAAATTATTACTTTATAATGGCCCTACTACCCAATCACCCCACCATAAGTGCAAATGAATATAGAATTAAGGGTTCACTCTTTTCGTTTTCAAGTTAGCGTGAATTAGGGTTTTACGCCTATCCTTGGTGTGACTATCCGGTACGGAGTATGGATCAAATTTGGTGATTATGAGTGAGTTTTAGATGATATTAAGTGTGTGAATAGAGGTGATAATAATAAGTTAGTGAATTGTAAGTTAAAACCCTAGTATACGCGATTTAAGAAAAATCGGCTCAAACCTACGGGTATCGATCACTACCGATTGAACACACCACTTCCTTACCACCACATACCTTTGATATTGTTGCAAAATATCTCCCTCATCCTCAGCCTTTATAGCCGAAATTATTGACCCAAAATGCAAGAAAAAAAGGAAAAAAAATTTGGATGGAATTGGTGGTGACAAGTGTTGGTCTTTCATGGTTCCTTGACCAAGCCAAAGTCCTACCTTCTTATCATCCATTTTGCTTCATTTTCCCTCATTTTTTTTCCGGTTTGGCCGAGAGCAAGGAGAGGGAAGAGAGTGAGTAGAGTTTTTCAATTTTTAACCTTGAATCCAACTTTTTGAGTGCAAACAAGAAAAACTAAACCAATTAATCATTAGTTTGAAAGCTTGGGAAGCTTAAGGAACCAAAAATTTCAAAGAGTGGTGGAGGATCACTCTTGCAAGGTCTTGTCTTGAGGTATATTGGCTGATCACTCTTTCTTTCTCCATTAATCATGATTAAGTTGGGTATTAATGTTAGAGTTGTGCTTGTGATGCTTGTTTCAAATGGTTTTGATGATTGGAGGGAGGAATATTGAGTTAGGATTTTGATTGATTCACTTATATTTCTTGTGGGTTAGGTGTTAAATGATGTATATATATGGTATATAATCTTGTAAAGGAGAAAGTAGTGGTACTTTTAAGGTAAAAATGCGAATTATAGCATGCACATAACAAAATTCCAGATTTCTGGAAATTGTAGCTTCAGTTCTGCCCGGTTCCAGTTCGTGATGTTAGAAGCCGAATTAGGCTTAGCACAAAACATAAAAGTTGTAGAGAATGATGTTTTATATTGCCTGCAAAATTTCAACTCAATCGGAGCAACGTAGCCTATGAAAAGACCGAAATACCCCTGACTGCCATAAGTAGAGCGTTAGGGACAGTTTTGACATTTCCACAATCTGATCGCATCTATTCACCCTGATCCGTACTGATTTAGCCTATGGCCAAAACACAGAAGTTGTAGTGCTATGCCTTATATTTCCAACGCCCCTAGAATCGCCTCGATTAGAGTTCGGTAGCCTGAGTTATTGTCGTTTAACCATAGTGCAGTTAGTTAACCCGTTTGTGAGATTCTGGTCTTGTTCATTGATATTTTGACCTAGCTACACTACAAGCTGGACTGAGTGGTCTTCATCAAAGTTGTAGGTCTTTCTCTTAGTTTCGAAACGGTATAACTTTCACTCCAATCCATTAAGCGTAGCCTCGGTTTTGTCCGTTACGCAAAACAACATCAAATCTGTCTTTTGTTTCTTGACTCAAACTTCATTTCCGCACATGTCCTTAGCTTGATTTTGTACTTGTATGACCTTGAGCCTATTGAACGGCTATTGAAATAAGATTATTTTGTGGGTGACTTTGGGACTGTTTGAGGAAAATATTGAAGTCATAAATGGCTGGAAAATAGGTAAACACAAGGGGCATGCCGCCAAATTTTCACCAGAGATATAAACTAGCCTTTGGAGTTCTAGTTTTGTGTTTTGCAAATTTGACTTGTATACACTGAAAACTGGGTTGAGGTGTCTTCATGGAAGTTGTAACCTTTTGTCTAAGCTTCGAGACACTACTTAGTACATTTTGATCCGATAACCACAGCTCCAGTTATGAGCCAAATCGTGTAACCCGTTTTGTACCATTTCCGTTTTTGCGCACACGCACGTGCATTTCTCAACCGTTTTTGCCGTTTTGGACTGTTTAAGACTACTTTTGTTATTTTGTTACCATTCCGACCGTTTCGGCCAATTTCGACATTCTTTTGGCCGTAACGTCGTTTTTGACCGTTTTCGATTGTTTAAGTTATAAACTGCTATTGTATGGCCGTTTCACTTATATGTGTACATAATATGTCAAAACAGACTGTGAGGCTTTTGACGGTGACGATCAAGCTCAGTGAATTGTATCATTTTTCGTGCCAAGCTTTATCAAGTGAGTAATTGGGTTGTTTATTGATGTGAAATTGTTAAAATGCTTTGTATATGTTAAATGGGTGATGTGAGACGGATCTAGACGAACACCAAGTTGGGATGATTGGCGGAACTTTGACCCTTCTATAATCACGAGCCACGAACTAAGGAGATTCCTTAACCCACGACTAGCAAATTTAGTGAACCAAAAGTATGGATAGAAGAACGCCACAATCAAGGAGACTACTTGATTGATAAGTTCGATGAACAACTTGAGATTAATTCTCAAGTATTCAAAGGAAATTCTCTTGAGGCAAGAGAGAGTGAAATAACTCACATATATCTTATAAAATCTGAATTATCCTTTAATGAATGAAAACCTAGGCTATATATAGCCTTACAGGACTCAAACCCTAGAATGTCCAATGGACGACCTTGCCCTTCATTAAGGGCGAAAATGTCTAACAACTAATTGACTAAAATTAAGACTCCAAATTCGGCCAACGTGAAGTGAAAATTGACCGAAATTATTAATGCTAACAAACAACTAATAATGGAAACTAAAACCCTAATTAGCAAGCTAGTACTCCGCGAACTAGTCTTTACTTGAATCTTCCAATTCCTCATGTGCTTGAATGGAATGGGCCTTGGTCTCTATATTCTCATCATTCCCCTCCTCTTAAAGGCGATTTGTCCCCAAATCATGACTCTTCTTACAAAACAAAGGTGATGAGAGCATGTGTATAGTCACCAAGCAGCCTGCATGTCGCCTTCTCAAGCGAAGAAAGATCAAGACACCCTTGTGGGACACCAGGAAAACTTGTGGTGGTGGTAGATACATGTTGCGGACAGCAAGAGTTCCATGATAATGGCTACACAAGTGACGTCTCAAGCCTATGGGTGGACCGTGAGCGGACGCCCGGTGAACCAAGGTTTGGTTGGGCTGCGCGTTGTACGCATCAAGACGTGCAAAAGCGGCATCAAAGGCCATTGTAACCCGACTAGTGCTGGTTGGAACAAGTAGAACTGGTACAGCACAAGGGCTTAGATTCTCTTGAATCCAACCCTTACCAAGCAACTCCTCCACTTGTCGTTGTTGCTCCTTGGTTTCCTCAGGATTGGTCCTATATGGTGCCTTGTTTGGAAGGGAAGATCCAGGAATGAAATCAATTTGATGTTCAATTCCCCTTAATGGAGGCAATCCATTAGGTATATCCTCAGGAAAGACGTCTTGATACTCTTGTAAGAGGTTAGTAATAACACTAGGCAAAGAAGCATCAAGAGCATTAGTGAGTAAGGATTCCTTGCCAAATAAAATAAATAAAACCTGATTAGAATGCAAGGCCTTTCTCACATCTTTCACCTTGGCAAACATGCTGGGTTTTCTCTCCTGTGCGGGTTCGAAGACCGAATGAGAGTGATCCAACTTGCTTGAAGAAGGGTCGGCCAACACTAATTTCTTAGCTTTGGCGTTGTCCTTCTTGGTGGTAGCATGCAAGTCATACTCTTTTTGTAGACTAACTTGATCCTCATGTACTTGTTGAGGTGTAAGAGGTGCAAGTGTAATCTTTTTACAATTATGCATAAAAGAGTATTTGTTCAAGAAACCATCAAAAGTGACTCTTTTGTCAAATTGCCAAGGACGCCCTAAGAGTATATGTGCAGCTTGCATTGGTACTACATCACACATAACATCATCTTCATACCTACCAATGCGAAAAGTAACCAGAACTTGTTTAAGAACACGTACCTCTCCACTGTTGTTTAACCACTGAAGCTTGTAGGGACGGGGGTGCTCACTAGTTGGCAAGTTTAGTTTCTCCACCATCAATGCACTAGCAACATTAGTGCAACTTCCGGGGTCAATCACCAAGCTGCATACCTTGTTGGTCA
Organism: Coffea eugenioides; assembly: GCF_003713205.1. Taxonomy (NCBI): domain Eukaryota; kingdom Viridiplantae; phylum Streptophyta; class Magnoliopsida; order Gentianales; family Rubiaceae; genus Coffea; species Coffea eugenioides. The sequence continues at coordinate 29,137,058 of NC_040043.1, forward strand.
CATGGCACCTAGTGTAAAAGATGTTGTCACGTTGAAGTTCATCTTTACTAGCTTGCGTAGCTAGTGCCCTTCTTGCTACCAATCCAACTTTGTCTTGAGTTGGAACTTCCTCTATCTCATCTTCCTCTTCAACCAAGGAAGGCATGTCTTTGTACTCCTCCTCTTCATCATCAGTGACAATGTCTCCATTTGGTAGCACAAGCATGGTTCTTGGATTTGGACATTGGCTTGCAATGTGCCCAATTCCTTGACACCTCCAACATTTGGTGTCACGATTCCTAGGTTTTGAAGTTTCAATTGTTGGTTTTGAAACAACCTTGGAGTCGGATTTAGTAAAAGGTGGCCGTGAGCTTGACCCTTGATCTTGCTTCGGCTTTGGAGTGGTCCAAGTATTCGAACCTCTCTCTTCCCTGCTAGGCTGGAATGGTCGAGTAAATGTTTGTGGATGAGGGTTAGAATTTCTGGTTGTACCCCTCCTCTTGAGCCTTTGCTCAATCTTGATAGCCTTCTCCACCATATCTTCTATCTCCACATAGTATTGAAGCTCCAGTTGATCGGCTATGTCAACCCTCAGACCATTGAGAAATCTTGCCATTGTAGCCTCTCTATCTTCTTGAATATTAGCTCTCAACATGGAGATTTCCATGTCCTTGTAGTAGTCCTCAACTGAGCGTTGACCTTGTGTCAAGGTTTGAAGTTTTTGGTACAAGTCTCTATGGTAGTGACTTGGTATAAATCGCTTCTTCATCAGTCTCTTGAGCTCAGTCGAAGTGGTTATAGGTGGCTCTCCACACCTTCTTCTGCTTGTAGCCACTTGTTCCCACCAAACTATGGCATAGTCGGTGAATTCGACTACGGCAAGTCTCAATTTTTGTGCATCGGTGTAGTCATTACAATCAAATACTAGCTCTACTCGACTCTCCCATTCAAGGTATGTATCCGGATCAGATTTGCCTTGGAATGGAGGAATCTTCATCTTAATCCCCTTGATGGCATCACCGATTGCTCTTGTGTTTCGCTTTGGTCTTCTTTGCTCGTATGCCTCATGTTCCGAATCAGCATTGGAGTCACTAGATTCCCCCAGGGTGGATTGTCCCCTAGATTTCCTAGAAGAAGCCCTAGACGAACTTAGTTGATCAATTTGCTCATGGATTGTTTCCAACCTTTGGTCAAATCTCCTCTGCATTTCCTTCCACATATTATCCATTTTAAGTGATAACTGAGCAATGGTAATTTCATGTTCCTGAGACATGGTGAAACCTGCAAAACTTGACAAATTGTTAGTAGAAAATGCCTCACTTGCTCCCTTAAGTGTTTCACTCCTCTCGTGTTTTCACTCAAGTGTGTATGGCACTCTAATGCTCTCACCAATTCACTTCTCAAACCACTTGTTTGTTTCCTTTGAAGAAATCAGAAATTTTCTCAAGGAAGTTCAATCAAACTTTAATCAAAATAGCTCCCAATTGTATCAAAGGAACAAGGAAACAAAAAGTAGAAATAGAAAGCTCAAGTAATGAATAAGGGATGGAAGAGGAAAGAATTGATGTACAAAGAAAAAGAAAGTCCAAGTACGATGATGGAGTTCCCAAGTGCTTTACTTAATTGCCCAATTGATTTTTGGAAACAAGTTAGGTGTTGGACTTATTTGGAAATTTCCTTAAAGTCGGCTAACCAAACAGAATTATTACCAAAATTTTTCCAGATTCCCTCTCCAAAAACCTTCCAAAATTTTTCCAGATTCCCTCTCCAAAAACCTTCCTAAAGTCAGCTATAACAAATCAGAATTGTTCCCAAAAAAAATTCCAGATTTCCTTCTCTTTTGAAACCTCCCAAAGTCGGCTGCAAAACAGAATTTGGTAGCTAAAAAAATTTCCAGATTTCTGCTCCTTTTAAACCTTCCAAAGTCGGCTGCAAAACAGAATTTGGTAGCTTCCTAACCGCTGAAAATTTCCAGATTTGTTACCTTATCAAATCAGAATAGCTTCCACGAAAAAAATTCCAGATTTCTTGTCTTCTTAAATTCCCCTCAAAGTCGGCTGGAATTTCCTAAAAAATTTTCCAGATTTGGTAGCTTCCTAACCCCAAAATTTTCCAGAATTACCTCTTCTTAAATCCCCTCAAAATTTTCGTCCCTTACTCTCCCTCAAGAACAACAATTCGGCCCTCCCCTCTTTGCTCCACACAAGGACAGTTTTGACGCTTGGTGCTAACAATGGCTTCACAAGATGACACAAGCAACGTCACCCAAGAATACCCCAAGCGGCCTGCTCAAGAAACTCCCAAGAGGTTTACTCCTAAGCCAAGAAAGCCCCGTATGGATGCAAGGACGTACAAGAAACTGTTTATACGTAGGGAAGTACAAATCTTCAAGAATCAAGATGGTCAAGATCCTCAAAAGACTCAACGGGTGATACAAGTGATCAAGGCTCAAGGTGTGCAAGATTTTCAAGAGGAGGTTGGTCAAAACTTTTGAGTAGCCTTTTTCTTGATGTAATTTTCTGGTTTGTTGAAACAATTGCAACAAGACAGAATTTGGCAAATAAAAGTGCGGCTTCCTTCTTTGTTGTTTGCTACCCGAGTGCCCTTTCTCTTTTTCTTTTTTTCTATTTTTTTTTTGACTCTAAGAACACACAATTACTCGGCTGTTCTTGGGTAAAATTCCAGAATTTAATGTCAAACCAATGTTCTCCTTCAATCCTCCAATAACTATCAAAACATGTATCAAGATTTTGAGACTTCAAGATTAGTTTCAAGAAACTCAAGAATCCCTAGATTATTGTAGTTCCTCTTCAAGATTCCAACCCCAAACAAGTTTAACCACAAAAATCAGTTTAGGAAATTAATGAAAACAACTTGGTGGAATAAACTAAAGTTTGACAGATTTGTATTCGGATGAACAGTAACTATGAACAGTGTCGATGAACAGTGTCGATGAACAGTAACGATGAACACAGCTCCAGTTATGAGCCAAATCGTGTAACCCGTTTTGTACCATTTCCGTTTTTGCGCACACGCACGTGCATTTCTCAACCGTTTTTGCCGTTTTGGACTGTTTAAGACTACTTTTGTTATTTTGTTACCATTCCGACCGTTTCGGCCAATTTCGACATTCTTTTGGCCGTAACGTCGTTTTTGACCGTTTTCGATTGTTTAAGTTATAAACTGCTATTGTATGGCCGTTTCACTTATATGTGTACATAATATGTCAAAACAGACTGTGAGGCTTTTGACGGTGACGATCAAGCTCAGTGAATTGTATCATTTTTCGTGCCAAGCTTTTATCAAGTGAGTAATTGGGTTGTTTATTGATGTGAAATTGTTAAAATGCTTTGTATATGTTAAATGGGTGATGTGAGACGGATCTAGACGAACACCAAGTTGGGATGATTGGCGGAACTTTGACCCTTCTATAATCACGAGCCACGAACTAAGGAGATTCCTTAACCCACGACTAGCAAATTTAGTGAACCAAAAGTATGGATAGAAGAACGCCACAATCAAGGAGACTACTTGATTGATAAGTTCGATGAACAACTTGAGATTAATTCTCAAGTATTCAAAGGAAATTCTCTTGAGGCAAGAGAGAGTGAAATAACTCACATATATCTTATAAAATCTGAATTATCCTTTAATGAATGAAAACCTAGGCTATATATAGCCTTACAGGACTCAAACCCTAGAATGTCCAATGGACGACCTTGCCCTTCATTAAGGGCGAAAATGTCTAACAACTAATTGACTAAAATTAAGACTCCAAATTCGGCCAACGTGAAGTGAAAATTGACCGAAATTATTAATGCTAACAAACAACTAATAATGGAAACTAAAACCCTAATTAGCAAGCTAGTACTCCGCGAACTAGTCTTTACTTGAATCTTCCAATTCCTCATGTGCTTGAATGGAATGGGCCTTGGTCTCTATATTCTCATCAATGGGTACTTAGGCGAGGGTGTACTTTATCTCACTCGACCTAAGCCCATCCTTTGTTTTGATTTCATATGTGAGAATACATGTCTTATGTTGAGTATCACCCTCTTGCTGTGTGCTGATGGGGTGGTTACATGATTTGAGTTGAACCCCTTTTGCTGTGTGCTGTTGGGATAAGTACTTTGTTGTGTACCTTTTTAGAGATACCATCTATTGAGAGATTGGATATCTCAGGGCTTGATTCCAACCCGGTTCCAAGGGTAGACGAACTATTCGAGCCAGCCGGGGCTTGGTCGAAGGTAGTTCCATGCTAACCTTGGGATTTCGTTCTTTGTTAAAGCTTTGATGAAAGCTAAGTGATTTTGTTTCGCTCGAGCTGCTGTGTGCTGTTGACTGGCTAGCGGGGGTTGATAAGGTGAACGGGGAAAGTAAGTGGAGTCTACGGATCACAGGTACTTTGGTTGACGAAGTGTCAACAGGCATTCAAGCTCGGGGAATTGAACTGGCTTTGGAGCCACCCGTATCCTACCATTGTGGTGTTACTTTTCTGTTATTGTTGTGAAATATCCTGATTTACTTGTTTATTTGGATGTGAGTTTACATTTTACCCCCTGATTATTCACTAAGCATATAGCTTACCCCATTCCATTCGTTTTCCTTAGCAGGGGGCCGACGCGGGGATCGCTCGGGAAGGTGTTTAGACTTTTGGCTATAGAATAGTTGAGTTTGTACTTGTTATAAGTTGACTAGTAAGATGTATATAATTGTCGTGGTGGTTGTAGTTATTAGCTTTTTTAGGGTTTACTTTCTGGTACTCGTGGCATGTATGGCTTGATGTACTAGTTTATTCAACTTTTGAAGATGTAATAGAGTACATAGAACTTACTCTTGGCGTGAAATCTATTTTCTCATGATAAGTAGTGAGTCCTGGCGCGAGCTAGGCAGGCGTCCCGCCGATACCCTCGGGTTCGCCCTTGGGTGAAGTGGGGCGTCACAGAATCAAACTCTAAATTTTATGCCAAAGGAATCCCTATGAGTCTAGTTTCAAATGCAATAAATAGAACTCAATTATGACTTTTCTATACGAAGTTATAGCCAATTTCCCAAAGCTGCGCAGAGCCCCCTGCGAAAATTTCCAGATTTTCTAACAACTTGAGATTATGAAACTTTTCTTAACAAAATTCACTCCCTTGGCTCAAATTCAACCATTAAAACAACCAAGAATCTAAGGCAAGTAAGTTCAAATAAGAACTATAAAGACAAGTAAAATTTCGGGATCTCACACTCTCTCTCCCTTAAAAGAATTTCGTCTTCGAAATTCTAACCTTTGCTCGCACAAAACTTGATGTTACAGGATTTTCCTCCAATTCTTAAGTGGCTTACCTAGATGGAAAATCTTATCACGTAAGGGCTAAGCTAATATACTAAAGAAGTTTAATAAAGATATTAAATGTGTAGGGTAATATAGGCTTAAGAACCTGATGAAAAGAGAAAACGATAACTACAAAATTTGGTTACTACTTCTGCTAGATTTTGAAATTAAACACAGTACACTAGCAATATGCTATTTTCTTTAATCGAACTGCCTTCCTTCATTATTAACTAAAAAAACATTCTTGTTCAAATCCAAAAACATGGTGCAGAATTGAATCACGGATAGGGATTTAACTCCAAACAAATTCAGATGTTTAATATCACTAATCACAACATCAGGCACCATGTTCACTGTTTCTAACGGAGATACAACTTATATATAAATCTTTCACTATACATAGTCTAATAAATACAGCTATTTCAAGTAAAAGATTGCTAATTGCTAATCTTAACTATTATAACAGTTTCACCCTCATGAATTCATTTATCTTGGGCAATTCCTCATTTGATGTCCAAGTTGGCCGCATTTGAAACATGCACCAGTTTTTAAATAACATAATCCAGTATGAATTTTGTTACAGGTTTCACACTTAGCAGCCATGCATGTGAGAACCCTGAAAATAGACATATAAATATCAGTGCATATTTTATTTGCATTTTAATTCTTTAATAAATTTTAGCACGAAGTCCAATTGTTTTTAAATAAGTACGTAGAAATAAACGTTAGGTGCAAAATAAAAGAATTGTGCTAAACTACTAAACTTCTTAGTTTTGTTACATTAACTTCATGTTTCTATGGTAAACTATTTCATTGATCTAATAATTAATTTCTTTGAATTCTAGTATTGTAATTAATTGTTTTGCAATAAAAGTATAAAGATAATTTCTATGTAATAAATAATATAATTGTGCCAATATTGAATTATTCGGTTTGCTATACTAAATTAATATTTCTTGAGTTGGATTAATTCTATTACTTTAAAATAAATTTTTTGATTTCCGATAACTAGTTTTAATCGTTAAAAATGTTAAAGGTTAATAGGAATTTCCGCGATAAGATGAAAACCAATGAATTTTAGATAAATATGATACTAATATACTAAACATACTTAAGGCATGAAAATTTCGACAACTATAGTCTTATCCTTCTTTGTTTTCGTAATAAGTGCGTAAAAATAACTTTTTATGTGCAAGCTGACACACTTGTATTAACTTTGACTTTATTATACTAAATCGATAAATCTTAGACAAAAACGACATAAGTACCCTAAGTAAACTTAGGACGTAAGGATTTCGATAATTAAAGCCTTGCAAGATTAGCGTGTAATTAGGCGATCAAATCATACTTGGGATTAATTTTTGGGATCAAATTAGAACCAAGGACTTAAGTGTTCGTTAGAAGGAATGTGTAAAGACTAAACTACCCTCCACTACCCCACAAATTACCATGCAATTCAAAACAGATTTACGGACAACATTATCAACCACCACCCTATCCGGCCAATGCACTCTCTTCTCCAATTCCACACTCAAACTCTCTCATGCACTCAACCTTCCCCATCCGCAAGCCATTCCCTCTACTCCCTTAAAACCGCAACTCCATTCCACTTCAGACCACAGCAACGGACCATCTCACTCCACTTACCTCGTGAGTATCGACCAAGAGTGGGAGTGAGAGAGACCAGCTTCATCCGAGAGCTACAATCCGTGAGCTGCAGCAACTCTGCTGCTGTCCGTAGGTCTGAGGAAGGAAAGGGGAAAAGCTGTGCGTAAGTCCCACCCATTCTGCACTTCCATTTTTACCAGTTGCACCCAGTTTTCCGACCACAACACCACCAGCTCCACCGGCTGCGCAGCCACGCAAACCATCGCTTTAGGCCGTGCGTGAGAGCCGTGAGGAAGAGAAAAATTTCAGATTCTTGTGCGTAAGCTTAGCTTGCTACTGAGGTAATTGCTGAGCTAGATTAAGCTAATTAGTGGTAGATGATAGTGTTTAAGAAATTGCATGTTGGTTTTATGCGTGTGGATGATGAATTTAGAGAAGAAGAAATCTGATGTACACAAATTTTGGGTCTGCCGAGTCTTGAATTGGAAATGCAGACCTTAACCTGCTATATCACGATAATTTAAAACTGATGATGGGGATTAACCAAGTAAAAACAAGAGGGTTACGGCTTTGCATGTTGGATTAAGCATTCGGATAATGAAATTTGGAGCTTGAGAAAAATCTGCCTTGGTAAAATGGAATAGCCGTGAGCTTTAATCAGAAATGCAGATGTAACCCTGTTTAGTCATAGTAATCTGAGCTTGTATTGGTGCGTAATCAACTAATCACTAGCTGATTAAACTGGTTAAAGCTTTGCATGATGATTTTGAGTAATTAATACATTATGTTGGCCGAAGAAATATTGGATCTATGAACATTTAAGTTCTGGAAAATTTTGATGGCCGTGAGTTTGAGCTGGGAATTGTATGGATGTTGTAGTATGAAATTTACTAGAAAAGTATTTGACTCTCTTGGTTGTGTGTTTAACTAGCTAAATATTGGATGATTAAGCCCTGCATGAGATCAATTAGTTGTGTATAAGCCAGAAATTTGAAGGGAAAACAAAAATCTGCTGCATGCATGTCATCAGCGAATAGTGGAATTAATTCTGGAATTCTGGATACATTTGTTGGTGACCGACCCTGTTTTAAACTGGAATTGATAGTGATTTCATTTATTAGTCTTGCATGTCAATTTTGGGTGCCTAATATAATGATCCAGCCAAGGAAAAGCTTACATCTTATGACCATTAGCTGCTGGCATTTTTTTTTTTGTGATAGCCGAGTGCTTGACTTGAATAATGCAGCCTCAATTGGTTTAATCCTGTTGTTCTGAGCTTATAACCGTGATTAGCTGGGTAATAACAAGATAAGTAAGCTTTTCATATAGTTAATTAATTGGGTTAAAACAGAAAAATTAATTGAAACAGAAATCCGCTGCATGCTTGATCATCTGAGGATAGCTGGAAAATTTCTGGAATTTTGGAGATAATTATAACTGTGATTTGAACTCGATTTCTGAACTGGAAATGTTTATTTTCTAGCTAAGTAATTGCACGAGGAAGTTGAGAGTTTAAAAGCATGTTTTAACCAAGAAAATAAAATGAAAACAGAAAGTTTCTTCATGCATGTTCAACCGTGACTAGTTGGACAGATTTCTGGATTTTTCTGGATGATTTTAGTTGCTGTATGAATCTGGTTTTGAAATGGGAAATTTTTAATAACTAGCTAAGTGTTTACATGCTGGACTTGAGTACCTAACACCATGTTTAAACCAAGGAAAATTTTTAATACAAGATAAATGGTTGCTGGAAAATTTAGCTAACCAAACGTTTGAGCAGAAAATATTGAATTGTTTCCGGATTTCACTAGTTGATGTTTGAATATTTTCCTTAGCATAAAATGGTTTCGAAACACAGGAAAATGGTGTATCTTAAGATATACGTGTTGTTTAGCAATGAAACATTTGATATCACGAATGATTTAACCAAAAACGTGGGTATACGAATGCTGGAAATTTTCCTTGTAGTTGCCAAAGTTTGAGTAAGAATTCCCCAGCTTGAAAGTGAAATTATTCTTTGAGTTCATAATGGTTGAAATTGCCTAGAAAATGTGGTGCTAAAATTCTACAAGAGTTGTATGGATGGTTAGAATAAAAGCCTTATGGTTTTAAAAAGAGAAAAAGGAGCTTTTCCACAAGTGAGCAAGAGCATCCAGATTTTCGGATTTACTGATCAGTCTAGGCAAAATGCTTATATCTTGGTGTAGGAAAATCCGATTAAGGTGCCGTCAGTGGCATTTGAAACTAGATTCATGAGCCTTTGTCCTGTAGAAATTTCCTATTTTTCCTCCATGTATACTGCTGTCTGTGAATCCTCAAAGTAGACTGTTTGGTATAAATGTCCTGTTTTCTTCGTGAAACTAAATTTTGATTTGGATTGAACTTGTAATCTCCTTGTGGCTTAAATTCTTGATTAAATTGTGGTTGGGAGTGATTGATGTTGTCCAGGGCTAATGATTGATGAAGCCCTTGGCCATTTGAATGATTTTATAAAGTATTACTGGATGATGGAAGTTAATTGCTGGAATGTCTTGGGGCTTTACCTTTATTTTTATTTGTTTATGATGGGTTTGCTGAAACCAAGTGCTAATGATTGATGAAGCCTTGGTTGATCACTTTATTTTATTCAGTAATGCAATTGTTGAAAGCTAGGGCTAATGATTGACGAAGCTCTAGTAATTTGCTATGTGGTTATTTGCCATATTTTGATCCATATTATGATCTCGAAATGGAATCGGAGCGGGGGGAAATTGTATAGACCTTGCGAACTCGAGTAACTGCGTTCAAAATTAACCAAAAATATTTTCCAACTAGTATTAAATTATAAAAACTCAATATCTAGTGTTTTGCCTAAAACTTTCCAACTCGATAATTTTCTTTAGCTCAATCTAGCCTTGATAGCTATAGTAAATAAGCTCTATAGCTTTTGAAAACTCTAAGTCTTATTTTAATTCCTTTTCTTTCCTTAAGCTTTGCACTTGGATAGTTAACTATAGGAAAAGTTCCAAAATGCGAGTTTTACTAATCTTAGTGAAAAGCTTGGGAAACTTGCTCGGCAAGAAACCCTATTTTAGGAAAAATAGTTTTTAAGGATAATTTTTGCAAAAGCCGTAACTTTAAAGAAATGTTCAAAGTAACTTCCTAACGTGGATATTAAGAGGTTTGTCGACTTATTTCAAGAAAATAATATTAGTTACCCTTTTATAAGGATAAGTATCTTAAGGAAAACTATAATAAACATTTCTTCTATTTTTGTCAAGTTTTAACCTAAGGGACTCTTGATTCTTCTAAGAAAAGTAGACTAGTAGTATATTAAATATACCTCGATGTCTATAAGCTTAAAAGCTGAGTAGAAACTTAAAGTTTCAAAATTTGGTTTTTAGGATATTGCGAGGACGCGGAATTCGATTCCCAACTTGATAACTGAACTCCACTCTTGGTGAGTGTCCCTGCCTATTCTTTTCCTACCTGAATTAAGTGCTTTCTTGACTCGATATGTGATGAATTGTAAAATGAGTTTTGATCCATCGAAGTGAGCAGTGTGTACTTTATCGCACTAGCCGTTCAAGTGGTGACTTGCGTGAATCATTTTTCTCGTGAATCCTTAATCTAAGAGTAGTTACGTCGTTGGGTGAATCCCTCGGCACTTGAATCAACTACAATAATCCTTGAATCTAAAAGTAGTTACGTCGTTGGGTGAATCCCTCGACACTTGAATCAACTACAAAAACGTCGATTCGTGAATCTCTCGACTAATTCTATTACGGGTATATCTCGAGTATACTGCGTCGGTAGACGAAGTTCGGGCCCGAAGCGGAGGTATGAATGGTGACGGGTTAGGATTAAAATGAGTGGATCTACATGGACTATAAGTAGTGAGAGTTGACGGAGGGTCAACTACGATGAATGGTGATCAAGCGAGGAAAATGGCTCCTGAGAGCCCCTGTATCCTACCTTGTGTTGTTATACGCTTTCCTAACTGTTCAATTTGTTTAAGTTATTTCTCGCTGTTTGATTTACGTGAATGCATGTTTTGGGGCACCACTGAGCTTTAGCTCACCCCACGTTTATTTGTTTTCCTTACAGGTCTGGAAGTTGAAAGAATTTGAGCTGCTTATATTTCCTATGAATGTATTTGAATAGCTTGAGTTTAGATTTCGGTTTGTAATGAATTCTATGTTAAGTACTGTACCCTTTCGTTTTGGATTGCCACTTGAAGCTGGAAAAGTGTAATCTCTATTTCTAATACTCAACTTGTACGCTTGTATTAGTATAGTATATCCTTAGCTTTTGCGAGCGTCGCTGGAAGTGTTTAAGAACTGTCGATTGGCTAAGTTTTGTACTGTTATCTCTGAAGTTAATGTGGTGGTAGAAATCGATTTATTTTCGGAAGGATCTTTATTGTAATAGCTTAAGTTAATCGTCGGAAGATTTTAGGTTGGATTGCTTGCGTGAGTCCTGGCGAGAGCTGGGCAGACGGCCCGCCAACCCTCTGGTTCGCCTTATGGGGAAGTGGGGTCGCCACAATGCATCTCTTCTTGAAGTGTCCATTCTTTGTTTTCCCCTTCTCTTTATACTTCATAGCTAGTTTTTCTTCACTAGTCGCTTTACGTTTCCCTCTAGTATCGTGAGAACTTCCTTTACCATTTCAACTTGATTACTAGGAAGGTCTTGAGATACTACTTGACTAGGCGAATGTACCAATTCAAACTTAGTCCACACCTCTTCTAGGATCCCTTTATATTTCTTTTCCAATTCTACGTTCTTATGTAGCAAGCCAATTTTCTCCGCATACTCTTGTTTCCAGCGTCCTTCCCTGTAGTCAACCAATTTCTTTTGGAATTCCACCTCCATTCGAATGATGTCTATTTTCTTGTGCATACCTTTCAAATTTGTCATATCACCGATTCCCTTAAGGTCAAATGATAGCCTGCCAGGAAAATCAAAGGATCGGAATAAATAACTAATCACAATTGGAAACTCTGGCCATATTACTCTTTCATTCTTTTGCTTGCAAGTCACCCAGTATATATGAATCTTAACTATACTCTATTGAGGTAGATACAAAATCTAAAGATAAGTACTTACTCCTATTATTGGGTCTTTTCACGAGAATTACTGTCATCGCTTATCCATAAATCAAAATGCGGACTTATATTCCTTAAAGTAGAAGTTCTGCACCCTAACTCACTCTCTATTATACACTCACTTATAAACTTGCTCAAGAAGAAACTATAACCTCCTACCCCTCAATAGTGCCTTTTTCATTCTCCATCAGGGTGGTGTAGTTATCCTAATTTCACCAAATTCGTATACAAGTATAGAACTCACATTTTTGTCACTAAAATCCCATATATAATCCAAAACTTAAATGGGATCAAAGTCAAGTTCCTATGCGGTATTGTAGAAGGGTAGAAAATAGAAAAAAAAATAATTAATCAAGCAAGAGTTCAAAAGAAATACATGTATAACCGTAATCATAGACAGAACAAGGATACACAGGTACAGGAAAAATGAAATAGGCTACAATACTAGCGCTTTAAAGTGCACGACGACCACAAAACTAGCCATCATCCATAGAAACCCTAGCCAGACATGCACGAAACTAGTCCATGACGACACTCACTGATCCACTCTCCTTGATCAGTTCAATCTCAAGTCCAATACTAGAATCTTTCAAGCCCTGACTTTTACCATCCAAATTTATCTCAAGTTCAATCGAGATATCGATCCTTATTGTAGTGCTCTCCACTTTTGGTACTTGGGTACAAGAATTCGAAATTAGGAGAATTCACACCTCAGGTCGTACGAATCATCCAAGTTTAAGATTCCTACCTGACATACATATCAAGCTTTCTCAAGTATCATAATAAAGATTTTACGCCTATAACTTTCATGATTCACAACTTAAGCTCATGAAGAGCACTTAGTCCTTTATACTTATTCATATAATTGGGACCACATCACTACTTGGACCAAGCTCACCCCGCGCAGAGACCACGGAAAACAGCTCTGATACCATCTGTGACGCCCCTACCTCTCTATAGGGCGTACCCCAGGATTTAGCGGACCGCCTGCCCAACTCTCGCCAGGACTCGCTCACTCACTTCAATAAAACAAGTTACAACTTCAACGGTTCCCAACCTTGGAATGTACATTTATGGTCAAGTCTATCTTAAATATTCATACATTTTTCCAATATAACAAAAGATTCAAGTTCTAGATAACTTCCAACCCTAATCGAGCACTAGAGCAAGTACAATCACAAAAGTCAAAAACTAGATGACACCGGCATGTACCAGCCTCACGCCTATGCTCGTATCACCTGTAAGGAAAACAAAACTAATAGAATGAGTCAAAATTCAATGAGGTTCCAAAACATCATGCAAATCCAAGTAGCGAGTTGACCATTGTATAAAACTTGAAATATCAAAGTCGCGAGTATAAGAGTTCATATAAATGAGCAATAACACTTCAAATAGCAAATTATTAGATATTCAACATTTCTAAATAAAAGGATACAGTCTGCTCTCAGGAGCAGGTTCCATGACCACTTGTTCAAAATCTGTTGACACTCCGTCAACCATGGAATTATAACAAGTTCAGTAGAGTACCACTTAACTCCAATCTCCATCCACCATTCAAACCCCCTATCGGGTCCGAACATCAAGATAAACACTGGTGGTAATACTCGAGCATACCAATTAGTTGAGGAGATAACACTCCACTTGACAGAACTAAAGACCCATGGTTCGTTATCTAATCGACCAGGCTCTTGCCGGCTCGATTCGATTAACTAACCAGTGGAGTTTGGGTTCCCAAGAAGTCAGTATAGTCGATGAGATAACATTTCCAGTCGACTTAATCAAGATAAAAGTACGGAGACAGAATGAGAGGCACCTCTCACTCGGATTGAGTGTGGTACATGCTGCCGCTCAGCACTTACAAGTCAAGCACAAGTACAAACTCAAGTACAGGTCAATCAAGTTCAAACAAGTACAAGATCATTCAAGAAGGGGAGGATGAGTGCGAATAAGGGCACACTCGCCTAGCCCTGACCAAGTCAAAAATAATGCCTAGCATGTCATATTTTCACGCATTTCAAGTATTTCAAGTCAATATATAGCTAACATGCAAATCAAGTTACTTATGCATAAATGAGATATCAAGTGTTTAGTTGAGTTAGGTCAAGTGCGATAAAGTACACTCGCCTATAAATACCAAAGTAGGTGTTTAGTAAATTTCTAGCAATAATGAGCAAGGAACATGCAGTTGGAACTCACACCAATTAATTGCAACCCTTCACTTTATCCCTGGTTCGTCCTCTTGAACTCTCTCGAGTCCTATGGTCATATACTATATTAAAAGACTAGCAATACAAAGCCAAGATACACGAAGAAATTAAGGTTTCTAGGACTTCATTTCCTTTCCCTTAAACCTCAATTCCACTCATAAACCGTACCCAAAATGATTTACTGTAAGTCCCAAAGATAACCAAGAGGGGGGGTGAATTGGGTTATTCAAAATCTTAATCAGATTTAGGCAATTTTTGCTAAATGAAAATTTCCTTCTTTTCTAGTAATGATCAACCAAGTGGATTAGAAGACAAGAGCAATATTGATCAGAAACACAAGTATAAACAAGCAATGAGAATTTTATTAAACATAAAAGTAAATTGGGGAATCAAACCAAGTGTCTACCAAGCTATCCTCAAACTTGAAGACCACACACTAGGAAGAGCAACTTCTCTTTGATGGAAGACGATCAACTAGATGTACAATGGAGGGAGCACTTCCTCCTTGCCCTAAGCCTCACTTAGTCAAGCTAAGAAGTTTTACAATCACTCAGAAAACCCTCAACAAAGCTACACTAAAGATCCTTTCAATCACAAAAGAAATGCTCACCAGAAATTCACACCACTTTAAAACAAATCTAGCTTTGGAGACTATTTTCTAGCTAAAATATCTCTTGAGATCTTGTAAACAAAGTGTGCAAAAGTCCTCCCTTCGTTCAGAACAGTTTGTTTTTAAAGGGGAACAGAAATGAGCTTCATTAAAGCTTCCAACGGATAGAAGGCAGATGAAGGGTCAGCTAGCCGTTGGGGCTTTCGGACGTCCGACGATCAAATCATCGTCCGAACCAATCGTCCGAAAATAGCCAAGTTGAAGTTCGGACGTCCGATGAGATTTTTGTCGTCCGACAGCACAGCGTCCGATCGTAGGCCGAGAGCTAGCAAGTTATCTTGGAATTTTTCGGACGTCCGATCTGGTTGATATGCGTCCGAGGTGTGCGTCCGATCCTTCCGGACGTCCGACAGTTTCCTTTCGGCCGTCCGACCTGATTGTCCTGTTTTTGCTTCTCATTTTGGTTGTCTTGCATTTCATGACATATTTGAACCTGATTCTTGGATAGACAGAAACACTTGTATTTGAAGGAGGTTAGATAAACATTTCAAAGTACCAAGAATGACAAACTAGACATACTTAAAAGACAGTATCTTTGATCGGAACAAAACAATGACTAAATTCATTTATATTATTTCAATCTTGTTTGCCACATCCAAAGCATCGTAGACTGGAGTCAATCAAACATATGCTTTCCTTGTTCCATCAGGCCTGATCAATCTTGGTCAGTATAAACGAACTTTTGTGATCATCAAAACCAAGAATAACAT
This sequence comes from Coffea eugenioides, assembly GCF_003713205.1. NCBI lineage: Eukaryota > Viridiplantae > Streptophyta > Magnoliopsida > Gentianales > Rubiaceae > Coffea > Coffea eugenioides. Next base: position 29,152,639 of record NC_040043.1, read on the forward strand.
TCTCCCCCTTTTTGATGATGACAAAACAAAAGTTTGAAATGAAATTTTATGATTGCAATGAAAACTCCCCCTTTCAAAATAGACAAGAACTCCCCCTGTCTTAGTGAATCACAAAATTTGAAAATTTTGAAAAACTCCCCCTCACAAAGCTGCCCATCCGAGTTAAACAATTAAGCATATCAGCCACTCCAAATTTAAACAATCAATCCAACATATCCTAACATCACCAATCATCAATCATGCCAACATCACCAATTATCAATCATCACTCAATCCAATCATTTGATACCATATCTCCCCCTTTTTGTCATCACAAACGGGCAACCAATCACATCAACATATCCACAAATTCACAAATTTAGACAAGTTCACACATCAAAACTTAGACCATCAATCAGAATAGACAATCCACAAATTCATTACATTCACATAAGCAGAATAGACAATCATTCATCAAAATATTCAGACATCCATCAAAACAGTACTTAAACATCCAAAACGAAACTTAAAATATCCATTACATTACATATTCATTGTTGAATACCACGAAAACATAAAAGAGACAAACAAAATGCAAATGTCCTAAATGATGAACTAAGTGGATCCAGGTGTCCTCCGAGAGAGCTGATATTGATCAAGATCCTCCTCTTCAGTTTCTTCATCATCTTCAGCAGCCTCTTCAACTGGTGTCTTGCCTTTATCTGATGTAGAGGTGCCATGAGGAGTCACAGGGGTTGAAGAACCAGGATCCGGAATTGATGAACTTGGATCAGTGGGGTGTGACTCTTTGTCATGGGAAACTTCCTCAACTACAGGGGGGGGGAAACAGGAGGTTCTTTTTGTCTAGGAAGGCAGTTTGTTGCTCAGAGGACATAGTGAGCATTAGACCATGTTCTAGAAGAAGAACATGCTGTTTGAGTTCACGAAGGAGCTCAATTACTTCATCACTGGAAGAGGAAGATGCCTTAGAGGCAGATTTCCTAGGATGAATGGGAGTGAGTGGAATAGATGAAGGATCATGTGCAGCCTTAGACCTAAGTTCACTAGAAGATGCACCCTTATAAGCCCACAGATTATCTTTGAAAACAAGATTTTTCCTTTCAAAATACCCTTTTGTAAAGGCATAAGAAGATGCTTCTTTAGGACAAACACCTAGAATAGGGACTTTGTAAAACTCAAAAATCTTTTGAAGAAACTTTCCATAAGATAATTTTCTGCGAGAATCAGTGGCATAGCGAAGTAAGAACTTGCACATGACAAAACCAAAATCAATACGAATTTTTTCTTGAAAACAATAAAAGAGGTACAACTCCATTTTGTTTGCATCAGTTCTATGGCCATCAGTAGGCACAAGAAGGTTTGAAATGATAGAAAAAGCAATTAAATTCACAGGGGCCAGATCATTCAATTTAGCATCAGCAGGTGAGGAAAAACTTCTTTTGAAATAGGTTAACATTTTTGTCCCATCAAAATGATTTGCCACAGTCGGGAGCTCTTCATAGGAAAAGAAATTAGCAATCTTATCTTTGCATAAACGTTCAATGGTAGTATTTAAAATGGAGTTCACAATTTCAGAGTCAATGATTAAGTCAACCCCATTAACCCTGGAAAATATTTCAGTTGGGTCAGAACCTTTCCTTAGATTGGCAAAAAATTGATGCAACATATCAGGATAGTAGACATTTGGCATAGAAATAAGATGTGACCATTTCTGGAAAGCAAATAGACTCAGAATGGATTCTAAACCTATGGAGCGAAATTCAGAGGGGTTTACAGTTCTTTGAGGGATGACACCCTTCTGGGATATCCAGGAGTATTTGTCTTTCGCAGCATCATCAAAGAATGTAGGAGGAGGGGCTGATTTTGGAGGCGGTTGAGAAGATGTCCCCTGTCCAGATTCAGGCTGAGAGGAGGGTTGTGGTGTAGGCCGTGACATTTGACCCTTGATAGCTCCTCTTTTGAAGCGTTTGGATGTCCGTTTGACAGTGGGAAGACTCTCATCCTCATCCCTGAGTGGATGCTTGCGTCCGGCAGTAACTTTTCCTCCCCTTAGATTCACCATTGTGCGAAATGTGTGGAATGAGGGATGCAAATGATGCACACAGTAGTAGGGAAGTGAATCGCACAGAAATTTTGGGACACAAAGTCCTTGAACAAGATTTGACAGAGCGGTTATGAGAAAGTAGGGTTTTGAGGAAAATTTGGGAATTTACGAAATGTTTTGCGATTCGATGAAATAATTAGGAGAAATGAATCGCAATCAATCAGGAAAAGTTTTGTTTGAGTCAATTTGGGAATGAGAGCTTCAGAATGGTATGAATTTGAGAGTGAGAAATGAGAGGGTTTTCGTCCGAGAGGAAATAGAAAAGAAGAGTTTGAAGCAAATAAGGGAGAAAGTTAATTTAAAAAGTGAGCCGTTGCACTGTCGGACGGCCGAACGAAGTTGTGCGTCCGACAGTTGCGTCCGAACAGGCGCAATTCTGGAAAATGGCTGAAGAACATCATCGGACGTCCGTTCATCTTCTTTCGGACGTCCGAAGACTTTGAGAAATTTTAGGATGATTTTTCGATTATTCCTAATTTTGATCTTAGATGAATGAACTGATCTAATGGCAGAGCTTTGGTAAAAATATCAGCAAATTTATCTTTAGAACAAACATAATTTACACATATGTCACCTTTTTGAACAAGATCACGAATAAAGTGATGCTTTATATCTATGTGCTTTGTCCTAGAATGATGAATAGGATTTTTGGTCAAATTTATAGCACTAGTATTATCACAGAATACAGGCATGCAGTCATACAACAATCCAAAATCATTCAAAGTGTGCTTCATCCATAAAAGTTGAGCACAACATGCACTAGCGGCAATATATTCCGCTTCGGTTGTAGACAAAGATATTGCATTTTGCTTTTTGCTAAACCAAGAGACTAAACAATTTCCAAGAAAATGACAAGTTCCACTAGTACTCTTTCTATCCACACGACAACCTCCAAAATCAGCATCCGAATAACCGTATAGTGCAAACTCATTAGATCTAGCATACCAAAGGCCATAGTCTAATGTACCTTTCAAATACCTAAAAATTCTTTTTACAGCATTCAAATGTGATTCTTTTGGACAAGATTGAAATCTAGCACACAAGCAAACAGCAAACATAATATCAGGTCTACTTGCGGTTAAATAGAGTAGGCTTCCGATCATACCTCTATATTGCTTTTCATCCACATGATTACCTTCTTCATCTTTGTCAAGCTTTGTAGAAGTGCACATTGGAGTTCCAACTTGCTTTGAGTCCTCCATGCCAAACCTTTCCAGCAACTCCTTGGTATATTTTGCTTGATTTATAAAAATTCCCTCAAGAGCTTGATGTATTTGAAGTCCAAGGAAGAAATTTAATTCTCCCATCATACTCATTTCAAATTCACTTTGCATAGTGGTGGAAAAATCCTTGCATAGATACTCATTAGTAGCACCAAAAATAATATCATCAACATATATTTGCACAATAAGAAGGTCATTCAACACTTGCTTAGTGAAAAGTGTGGTGTCCACAACACCCCTTTTGAAACCATTTTCGATCAAAAAACCACTTAGTCTTTCATACCAAGCTCTTGGAGCCTGTTTTAGACCATATAAAGCTTTAGATAGTTTAAACACATGACTTGGAAATTTTGTATTTTCAAAACCCGGGGGTTGATCCACATATACTTCTTGATCAATAAAACCATTTAAAAAGGCACTTTTAACATCCATTTGAAATGATTTGAAGCCTTTAAAGCATGCAAAAGCAAGAAGCATTCTAATAGATTCTAATCTTGCTACGGGAGCAAATGTTTCATCAAAATCAATTCCTTCTTCTTGTGCATATCCTTTAGCAACTAATCTGGCTTTATTTCTTACAACAACACCTTTATCATCTAACTTATTTCTAAAAATCCACTTTGTGCCAATGATAGGTTGATTTTGAGGTCTGTCAACAAGTGTCCAAACTTCATTCCTCTCAAATTGATTAAGTTCCTCTTGCATTGCCAAAATCCAGTTTTCATCCTTTAAAGCATCATTGACATTTTTGGGTTCAAAAAGAGACACTAAAGCAAAATTGTCAATCAATTTTCTAGATGAGGAACGAGTGTTTACCTTCTCGGATGGATCACCAATTATAAGCTCTTTTGGATGATTTTGGCTGAATTTCCAAGCCTTGGGAAGATCTTTGAGTGGATCATCATTTTTGTCTTCATCTTCCTCTTCTTGATCATTATGAACTTCATTTTCCATTTCAGTTGCTGCTGGTTTAGAACTTCCTTCATTTCCAATTGACAGCTTTTCCATTTCTGCTCGAACACCTACATCATCATCCTCACACGGACTTTTGGAATTATCATCATTGGTTTCATCAAATGTTATATGTATAGCTTCTTCAATCACAAGAGTCCTTCTATTAAAAACTCTATATCCTTTTTTATTCTCACAATACCCCAAAAATATTCCTTCATCAGATTTTTTATCAAACTTACCAAGATGTTCCTTTAGATTCAAAATAAAACATTTACAACCAAATACTTTGAAATAACCAACTGTAGGTTTCTTATCAAAAATCAGCTCATAAGGAGTTTTCTTTAAGATAGGTCTCAAGAGAATTCTATTCATCACATAACATGCAGTGTTTACCGCTTCAGCCCAAAGATATTTAGGCAACCTACATTCATTTAACATAGTTCTAGCAGCCTCTTGGAGAGTCCTGTTTTCCTTTCTACAACACCATTTTGCTGTGGAGTTCTTGCAATAGAAAACTCATGAGTTATGCCATTATGATCACAAAATTCTGGAAAACCACAATACTTGAATTCTGTTCCATTATCACTTCTAATTCTAACAATTTTTAATCCAAGCAGATTTTGCACTTTAGCAAACAATGAAGTGAAATTCTTGAATGCATCATCCTTATGAGCAAGAAATATTACCCAAGTGTATCTAGAATAATCATCTACAATCACAAAACAGTATTTCTTACCACCCAAGCTAGAGATTTGAGTAGGGCCAAATAAGTCAAGATGCAAGAGTTCTAAAGGTTTGGAAGTAGATACACACTTCTTTGGTTTAAAAAAAACTTTTGTTTGCTTTCCAAATTGACATGCATCACATATTTTATCCTTTTCAAAACTGATTTTTGGCAAGCCTCTAACTAGCTCCTTTTTCGAAATTTCCTTTAGTAACTCCATGTTAAAATGACAAAGTCTTCTATGCCACAACCAAGGATCTTCATTTGAAGCTTTAAGACATGTTAAACTAGAAGAATCAATTTTATCAAGAAGCACAATATATATGTCGTTGAACCTCTTACCTTTGAACACAACATTGTATTTGGAATCAAGCACAATGCATTCATGTTTTCTAAACAACACATTCAAGTCTTTATCACACAATTGACTAACACTAAGCAAATTATAACTCAAGTTATCAACTAAGAGCACATTATGAACAAAAGTTTCACCATCCTTACCAACATCACCTATTCCAATTGTTTTAGCTTTCACATCATCACCAAATGTCACTTTTCCACTTGATCTTGATTTCAGCTTTATGAACAAAGAGGGATCACCGGTCATATGCCTTGAACAACCGCTATCAATGAACCATTTGGACTTGTGTGATCATTTTTCCTGAAAAGAGAAAGTGTTTGGTACCCATTTTAATTTTTGGGTCCATAATAGTTAGCATTATATCTAACTAACCACATGCATTTCATCCCTTTGTTCAGATTTCTTTTCACATAGCAATCACTTTTCAAATGCCCTCTTTGACAACAAAAACCACACATAATGGAAGAGTCCTTAACATGTACTGGTTTGACATATCTCAATCCACCTTTTCTATATGTTGTGAAACCATGTGCATTTTTGTTGTGTGCAAATGTTCTTTGAAAAATAGTAGGATGTGTAGGTGACATGTTCCTTTTGATAAACTCCTGTTTTCTTGCTTTCAAAGTCTCATCCAAGTTGTCCATTCTCCTTTTTAAATCACCATGTCTTTCCTTCAGCATTTTACAAATATTTGTCTTTCTATCAAGCTCATTCTGAACATCAAATCCGGCTCTTACAAGACATTCATTGTCAGTTTTTAGTTGTTTATTTTGTTGAAGGAGACATGCATTTTCATGAATGAGAAAAGCAATTTTCTGTTTTAGCTGCTTGTTCTTATCATAAGATTCCTTCAAAGCATTATACAGTTTTTCAACAAAGGATTCAAGATCATCATCTTCTTCATCATCACTTTCAGATTGAGAGTGTATGGAAGTTACCTCATTATCTCCAATAGCCATGAAGGCCATTTGAGCTGATTCTTCCTCTTCTTCAACTTCCCCTTCAGAGTTGCATTCATTCCAAGTAATCTGGAAGTTGTTGAATCTTCGCTTTCGATCAGCTTTTCCATCTTTCATTTTCTTCATGGGGCATTCGTTTGCATAGTGTCCAGGCTGTCCACATTCATAGCATTTGTCCACTTGCTTCTTGTTGAATTCTTGTTTTCCTTTGTTCCTTGCATTTGATGAATAATTTTGGAATTCATTGCTAGGTCCTCCCTTTCTGAACTTCCTTTTATTCAAGATTCTTTTGAAGCCTCTTGTGATGAGAGCAAGATCATTATCATCACCATCCGAATCTTCATCATCCAAGTGAGCTGAATCATCTTCACTTTGAGTAGTCTTTAGAGCAATATTTCTTTTTGCTCTAGCATCCTCTTCCTCCTGCACTTTAGATTTCAGTTTTAACTCATAAGAGGTTAGTGAGTTAATGATAGATTCAATAGGCACAGAACTTAAATCCTTAGCCTCCTCTATTGCAGTCACTTTATTTTCCCATTCTTTGCCCAATGCATTGAGAATTTTTCTGTTCTTCTCTCCCAAGGTGTACTCTTTGCCCAACACCTCGAGATCTTTGATCAAGTCAGTGAACCTGCAAAACATTTTGTCAATATCCTCAAGAGGTTCAATCTTAAAAGATTCATACTTTGTGACCAAGATGGCCTTTCTCTGTTCTCTCACATTGTCACCACCCTCATGAATTTCTCTTAACTTATCCCACATTTCTTTGGCTGATTTACAGCCTTTCACTCTAATTGATTCATTTGAATCTAAGGCACTATAAAGAACATTCATGGCCTTGGCATTCAATGTGAGGTTAGTCCTGTCTTGAGCATTCATTTCAGCTCTCATTTTTGGCCGAAGCAGCCCTATATCTGCATCAAGAAAGTTAGCTTCATGTGGTCCTTCACTCACAATAAACCACAGTTCAATATCAATAGATTGCAAAAAAATAATCATCCGTTCTTTCCAGCTAACATAGTTGGAGCCACTGAACATGGGAGGCCTAGTAACAGATTGCCCCTCAACAAACATAGCATGACTGGTTGTCATCTTTACTCCAAGCCGTTAGAGCTTAATCTCAAGGAAACCTGGCTCTGATACCAATTGTAAGTCCCAAAGACAACCAAGAAGGGGGGGGTGAATTGGGTTATTCAAAATCTTAATCAGATTTAGGCAATTTTTGCTAAATGAAAATTTCCTTCTTTTCTAGTAATGATCAACCAAGTGGATTAGAAGACAAGAGCAATATATGATCAGAACCAAGTATAAACAAAGCAATTGAAATTTTCATTAAACATAAAATTAATTGGGGAATCAAACAAGTGTCTACCAGCTATCCACTCAAACTTGAAGACGCACAACACTAAAGAGCAACTTTCTTTTGAAATGGAAGACGATCACTATGATGTAACAATGGAGGGAGCACTTCCTCCTTGCCACTAAGCCTCAACTTAGTCAAGCTAGAAGTTTTACAACACTCCAGAAAAACCACTCAACAAAGCCTCTACAGCTAAAGATCCTTCAATCACAAAAGAAATGCTCACACAGAATTCACACCACTTTAAAACAAATCTAGCTTTGGAGACTATTTTCTAGCTAAAATATCTCTTGAGATCTTGTAAACAAAGTGTGCAAAAGTCCTCCCTTCGTTCAGAACAGTTTGTTTTTAAAAGGGAACAGAAATGAGCTTCATTAAAGCTTCCAACGGATAGAAGGCAGATGAAGGGTCAGCTAGCCGTTGGGGCTTTCGGACGTCCGACGATCAAATCATCGTCCGAACCAATCGTCCGAAAATAGCCAAGTTGAAGTTCGGACGTCCGATGAGATTTTTGTCGTCCGACAGCACAGCGTCCGATCGTAGGCCGAGAGCTAGCAAGTTATCTTGGAATTTTTCGGACGTCCGATCTGGTTGATATGCGTCCGAGGTGTGCGTCCGATCCTTCCGGACGTCCGACAGTTTCCTTTCGGCCGTCCGACCTGATTGTCCTGTTTTTGCTTCTCATTTTGGTTGTCTTGCATTTCATGACATATTTGAACCTGATTCTTGGATAGACAGAAACACTTGTATTTGAAGGAGGTTAGATAAACATTTCAAAGTACCAAGAATGACAAACTAGACATACTTAAAAGACAGTATCTTTGATCGGAACAAAACAATGACTAAATTCATTTATATTATTTCAATCTTGTTTGCCACATCCAAAGCATCGTAGACTGGAGTCAATCAAACATATGCTTTCCTTGTTCCATCAGGCCTGATCAATCTTGGTCAGTATAAACGAACTTTTGTGATCATCAAAACCAAGAATAACATTTACCAACTCCAAACTTAAAGTGGGAATTGAAAGTAAGAACGGTTCTAAGAGAATAGAATTTTCCAGTTTTGCGCAATACTATTTGAAAAATCGTTTCTCAAGTTTCTTAAGTCCAAAATTGATAAACTTTATACTCGAAAAATAGATTCAAAGGGTTACAATTTCTCAGAAGACACATTTGTAAGATTCTGTCCATAAGTCAGTCAAATTCGAGTATCAAGTTGCTGTTTCATCCAGTAAAAGACAGAACAGGTGTGGAGAATCAATCAACTTTGGAAAATCACAGATATTCATAACAATTGAGAAAATTTCTGAGATTTTCATGGTTGATAGTACTCTGAATCTAGTTTCGAATGCCATAAACGGAACTAAATTCTAAATTTTTTACATCAAGCTATAATAGATTTTCCAAGACTGCCCAAGGTTCCCTGCAGACAAATTTTTAGCAGCACTTCCTTTGTATTTACCAATTTTTCCAGCCATTTCAAGGCTTCATTCTCACCATAAAACAACCTCAAATCAAGCATATACATACCAAGCCAACAACTCACTAAGTCAAGCATGTATATAGCATGTAACCCTCACTTTGTTAAGCTGGAAAATTATACCCTAAGCTGAAATTTCATTAATCAACACCAAAACTAGAGTATTATCCAATATATTTCAAAATTCAAGACATCTACTCCATAGTTTGCTAAAATAAGAAAGAAAAAGGAATTTTTAGACTTATACCTTCCAAAACACTTGAAGAAAGAGTAAAATAAAAGTTTTCCTCTCCAAACAACTCCATAACAAGCTTCCTTAGCTCCTTGGTGCTAGTTTAATCGATTTAGATTTTGAGATTTCAACTCAAACAAGGCTAAATCAAGATGAAGTTGGAAGTTCTCCTCTTTTGTTTTTCTCTCTCAATTTTCAGCCATCATGAAGAAATAATGAGAGAAATGTAGCCAAAAGGAAAGATAAGAAGGAAAAAATTGTCTTGGTCAAACCCTCTTGGATGGCCGACACTTGTCGCTCAAAATTTGCTTTCTTTTTTTTCCTTTTCCTTAGTCAATAATGGTGGCTGACTTAAGGGTTAATCTAAGGAGGATTAGGTGAATAAAAATAAGAAGATTAGGGTAAGAAACTAGTGGTCAAGTGGTGTACTCAATTGGTAACGAATGGTGCACGTCTGTTCAAGCCTATTCTCCTTAACTCTCTCGTACTTGTGTTTTAACTTATGATTCACTAACTTATTATTAGCACTTCTAATCACACACTTCCTCTTATCTAATACTCACTCTAATCCACCAAATTTAGTACACACACCTCACCAAGTGATCACACTACCAAAATGTACCAAAAATGCACCAAAAACCCTCATATGCACCATTCCGTTAGAAAACTCATAATTTGAGTTATAAATATCAAAAATTCATACAACTTGGACTGTTAAAAATTATATTTCAAATACTAATAATCTTTAGAAGACATCTCAAAGAGATTCAGTGTATAAGTTGGTCCAAATTAAGCCATAAACTACTACAACATTCCTATTTTTACTTGTGCAGGGCAGAATTTTCAGTCAACTTTGCCAATTTTCTGGAATTTATAGAGATTGAATCAAACTCTAAATTTTATACCGTGGGAATCCCTATGAGTCTAGTTTCAAATGCAACAAACAGAACTCAATTCCGACTTTTCTATATGAAGTTATAGCCAATTTTTCAAAACTGCGCAGAGCCTCCTACGAAAATTTCCAGATTTTCTAACAACTTGAGATTGTGAAACTTTTCTTAACAAAATTCACTCCCTTGGCTCAAATTCAATCATTAAAACAACCAAGAATCTAAAGCAAGTAAGTTCAAATAAGAGTTATAAAGACAAGTAAAATTTCGATGCCTCACAAATTGTAAATGGTAGCCTTAGATGGATTTGGCTTGTATATTTGAAGTGTTCCTTTAATCCTAAGTCTATGATTGACTTGTCGTTCTCTATTAAGTTAGAATGAATGCGTGAGTCTTGACGAGAGTTGGGCAGACGCCCCACTGATACCCTTGGGTTCGCCTTAGGGTAAGGTAGGGGCGTCATAGTTGGTATCAGAGTGCTAAGTTTGAAATACCTGGAATAGTGTTAGGAGTTCTTAGTCGTGAACTTTTGGTCATAAAAATCCGTGATAAACCTTAAGTTAAATCTTTGAATGACCCCAGTTATTTTAAGGACCTAACCTTTAATTTTGTGGGTTGTTTAAAGGAAATGGACAGTGGTAGTGACAGTGATAGGATCGAGGGACCTCCCCCAGTAATTCAATTTCGCATGGTCGGAGGCGGACCCCCTTCGGTGGTCACCCGCCAGGAGGATTAGGATATGCCCGTGCCGAGAGAGGCTCTCCTACCCTAATTGTGACGCCCCCACTTCTCCCAAGGGCAAACCCAAGGATATCCGCGGAACGCCTGCCCAGCTCTCGCCGGGACTCACTACAATCCAAAATTCAAAAGTTAGAAATACTTCAAATATTTTCAATATATAATTAAAGTACTCCAAAACATTTCATACTTAATATTAGTTAACCTTCAATCTTAAATACAACCCAAAAGAATATGTAGTACAGTCATATGCTACAATACAACTTAAAGTCTTCAAAAGAAAACAACCTAATACTATTCGCGGGCACTCTCGGTCATGAACCCTGTTAAGGAAAACAAAAAGCGTGGAATGAGCTAAACAGCCCAGTGAGGTTCCAAGACACACTAGCAGTTCTAATAAATTAAGTACATTGAGCATAACACACATGCGGTTCAAGGTTGCACATTGGCACATTAGAATGAAACAGTTATCATTGTACAGAAATAAACACACATTGAAAGGATACGGTGTTCACTTGGAACGATTTCGGTCCACTTCACCTTATAACTCCAGTGATTTCCTCGGTTGTCTGGCCATCACCTTATCCCTCCAGTGGTAATACTCGAGTATACCGATACGGTGGTCCAGGGTTCCAACCTACCCGACCGAGCCCAGTCCTGGCTTGAGCAGGTTAGTAACCAAGGGCAGGATTCAGTTCAGCTTAGAGCTTACAACATGCGCAAGTAATCAAGTAAATCGGTAAACGGTAGTAGTTCACAGTTAACGGTAGAAATTTATGGTTAAACGGTAGAAATTTATCATTTTAGTAGGTCGAGTGAGATAAAATACACATTCGCCTTAAAACGGTGGACAGTTACATTGGAGCAATTATAGGGTGCACTTAACACTTAAGCACACAATAACTATGAAGTAAACATGTAGCAAAACTGTTCAAGTCACGTACACCTATAAGGAACATTCACCAATTCAAAATAAGTGAATAAGTGAGCAAATAAACTCTTTAGTTGTCCCCACAGGGATCTCCTTGGAAACCCTCTCGAGTACCTGAAGAAATAGTGATCAATTATCACTCACACATAAACGTAACATCCAAAGAAGAAAGTACACGCGCTTAAAATTTAAGACAATATCTTATAAGAGTTTTACTCAACGAAAATCGAGAAATAGGGATTTAAGATCACAAGTTCGAATCAAGTTAAAGGAACTTTTTGCTAACTCATTAAAATAATGCTCAAAGAAAACTCAAAGCCGTCTTTCATTCAAGTCGTGGTAAGTGAACCTCCATTCCAAAAGAAAGTGCCAATTTCACTTTTGGCACGAAAATCGAGAAAAAGGTAAATAGTTTTCATCTCCCAAAACTTCTAATCTCATGACCCAAAAGTTAGGATATAAAGGACGTTCACATTTTCCAAACTAATGGAGATAAAAAATCATCCAAAACTCCACTCATTTCATATAAAATATAAAAGATAAGGTTCCAAGATTCAAGTGTAAAACTAGTGCAATTCACCCAGAACTACTCTAGCCAAACGCTTCCTTTTTGGAGTTTAAACTCACGGAAATCGAGGCAAAAAGAACTAGGGTTTGAAATTCATTTCTCAAGTATAAAATAAGGTGTTAAAGTCACAAGAGAATTTGTATCATTCATGAAATCGATTTTAAAATAATCTATCAACATCGAAATAAGAGAACGAGTTCTCAAAAAAAACTCATTTCCCAACAAAGCGGAAAATTTCAACTTTACGCGTCAAATTTAGAAAAATCAGATCTTGCACTCAGTAGGTCCAAAAATGGAAAAATCTGTACTATTGGAAACTAGTTTCAAAGTACAAAAAGTTCCTGGAAAAGCCTTTTCCAAGATTCTAAATGGAATACAATCATCTTTCAGCTCAAAGTGGCTGATCTGAGCAAGCAAAGCAGTTTCAGTCATGTTTTTCGTCAAACTTTGGAAATTCGGCAAAATTCACAGAAAGTGAACTATGTGACGACCCCACTTCTCCCAAGGGCGAACCCAAGGGTATCGGCGGGCCGCCTGCCTAGCTCGCGCCAGGACTCAAAACTTAAAGCAATAAAACTAGATAAATCGAAAGAGCACTATATACAATATATATACAATCCCAAAAGTTACATTTACATCCTCTAAAGTCTCGAGTCAAACCACTCTAATACACTATAACCACAACCAGCAGAAGATAGACCCTAAGAAGGGTCCTTATACAAACCACCAAAACTAAAACAAACATCCTAACTGTTTAACTAATACAAGCCAATCTAACTATACTAGTGTACGAGCCAAAAGTCCCCGCGTCGGCCCCTGCTAAGGAAAACAAAAGGAAAGGGGTAAGCTATATGCTTAGTAAGTAAACAGGGGCGAAAGCATAAATTTCACGTAACAACAGTTACACAGTAAGAGTAAAGCAAAAGCAGAAAAGTAACATCACATAATAAGGATACAGGTGGCTCCAAAGCCAATTCATATGCCATGCGTGATCTCCTGCCGACACTCCGTCGACCACACTCAATGGTCCGTAGAACTTCACTTGTACACCCACCGACACCTTATCACCCTCACTGGCCAGTCACCTCACAAACTTGCCCGGGCGAATGAAATCACAAACTTGAGCTTGAGTCACAAGCTCGGGTCACAAACTTGGTCACCTTCTCGGTGAACCGGATTCACAAAATTGGTTCATAACATGAACCTACAAACTTGGTGACCTCAGACTAAGTTGGACTGATTTCGACCAAGCCCTAACCGGCTCGAATAGTCCAAACAGGTCTTAGATCGGGCCCACGAACTCACAAACTTTGCAAACTTCACAAACTTTACTCGAAAGTCGCCCCGAGCCACAAGCTCAAGGGTTTTGGTTCCAAAAGGTTCATATACATATGCCAAGTACAATTATACATTCAAATTAGGGTTTAGGTCGAGTGCGATAAAGTACACCCTCGCCTAAGTACCCTTTTCACACATCTCAAACACATAGCAAAGAAAACACACCAAACTGGCCTGAATACTTACTCAGAAACTGAAATAGCAAAAGTACGAAGTCGGATCGAAATGAACAGCTAGTAGTGGGCCCCACCAGTTCCGCCCAGCTCACCACCGTCTGAAATAGAAGATTGTGTCACATCATATCGTAAACGGCTACTATCGTGCCTCAAACAAACAAAACGGCAAAAACGGCACGCGCGCACATACATATGACGGACGGAAACGGAAACGGCCGTTAGCGGAAACGGCAGATTTGACACTCGTTTCTATTGTAATCATAAGTTGAGCTACGAATATCGGATTAAGGCGTATGAGACACCATATCGAAGCTTAAAGGATGAACAACAATTGTTATGAAGACATCCAGAACTGAAACTGGAGGCTTCAGCCCCAAATGAACCAAACACAATCACATACGAAATCTGGCCAATGCACAAATGGTCAGTTTTGAGTGCAAACTGTTTTCTATGCTACACATGGGCAAAAGAGCTGAAAATTGGCAGTTAGATAGTTCATTCCAAATGGAACAACTTTCATGAAGGTCGGAAATCCAAATTCGGAACGGAAGTTGGTCGTCAGGACCAAAACAGATCTGACCAGAAAATGGTCATTTTGACGGGCAGGCCTTATTTGCTCGGCTATATTTCAGGTTCTATAAATCCGATTCATGAAATTCCAAGGGCGTTAGAAAGCTCTGATATAGAGCTATAAGTTTGGTGTTTTGGTTGCAAGCCCAAACAGCTTGTAACCTAGTCAAACGTGAAGCCAAAGTTCCAGTCGTAAACTGTCCGGATATAAGAACAGAACAGAATTTGACGGTCAAAACAGGTCTGAGTATTTCGTTTATAACTCAGGTTATACCACTCCGTTAATCCTGAAACTTTACACAGATATCCAGGACTTAAGGGGATACAACAATGTAGAAGGCCTCTCAATCCAAATCCTAGCACAACTAAGTCAAAATGCAGAAAACCAACCCAGAACCGTAATTGCAGGTTCCCAAATCACACAAAACTGTAATCAGTCCAAGTCAGTCTATACAGGTCCAAAAGCATTGATTCCAAAGGCATATGAAAGCTAAGACATCAAGCTACATTTCATCAGAAGACACCAACAACAAAATCCAAACCAATTCCAGTCAAAACAGACAATTACTATCGCAGTTCGGACATTCTGTTCACCAAAAACAGCAACAGTAAAAACGGCATAACTCACTGTATACTACTCCAAATGACCTTAAATTTTGCAGGAACTTCACCCTCATCAATACCTACAACTTTCATGTTTTGAGCAAAGTCCAATTCGGCCTCTATCTATGACCTAAAATTTCGGACAGAATGTTCAACCAAGAACCCTAATTTTCCAGAAATTCTTCCAAATCCAAAATTGATTGCAATTATCAACTATTCACACCTACTAGTGTCATTATAGGCCATTTCCAATCATCATAAACAACCACACCATCATAATCCAATTAAACCAGAAAAATTATCAATAAAATAAAAACTTCACCAAATCACTTCAAACCAAGATAAAAACCAGAAATTTCAGCACTTTAATCACTAATAAGCATAACCTAAGCTTCATAAGGTATAGGAGGGTAGTCAAGCACCACTTACCAAGAAAACAAGAGAGAGGAAGTTGTGGAACACCTTAGCTCTTCCAAAAACTTCACCAAACCAACCACTAACACCAACTAGAGAGATTTTATGGAGTAGAAATAGATGGAAACAAGTATTTTTGGGTGATTTGAGCTAGTTGGGACTTGTAAATTGAAGAAGTTTTCTTCCTTTCTTAGCACAAGAGGGCCGGCCACCAAGGAGAAGAAATGATGAATTTTTGAGCAATTTTTAAGATATTTACCTTTTGGTCAAAAAAAGTCAAAAATTGAATAGTAAATCTTAACTTGGAACCACTAAGAAGGTGACACTTGTCACCTCTTAAATGCAATCTTACCTTTTCTTTTCTCTCTCACATCAATCAAATCACCTCCTCTACTTATCTCCTAACACCCGATAAAATTTTCACAGTATCCGAAATTTAATCTTATTGGCCGAATTTTTCCGAACTTTTCGCACTAGTGGGTCCCACGTCCGAAATCCGTTCTTATTTTCTCAAAATCTAACCGATACTAGAAAAATCATCTAAAAACTATATTTACTCATAAAAATTATCTGGGGAACTTTTCTAATAAGAAAATGTGGAAAAGCGGCGATAAATAATCTCCACTGAAACTTTCTAATATTGCAACACTAGAGGTTTGCTAATCATTCAAACTTACTAACCTATGTCAAGGCACACACTAGATTACCGAATATAAATTATAGCTTGAACCTTATAATCATAATACGTAAACTAGGATTTTCCAACTTAACCGAATTAGGGTTTCCTTCCTAGCCATAAAACCCTATTTTTCCAAACCAAATATCAAATAACCCTAATATCGACTTACGATCGGACTGGGGCCTCACAATCTCCCCCACTTAGGACAATTTTGTCCTCGAAATTAATTCGTTGGTCAAAGCGTACCTTCAAACCCTGCCGAAGGGTCAATCGCCTCCTGTTGACCCATTGCATACACTCTTGCTGGCCCTTTAGGTCGATTGTCCCCTGCATTGGACGGCTTAGTTGTGGTCCCTTCAGTCGGTGACTTAAATTCTTCCTTTTTCATCTTAGGACACCGGGCAATCAGGTGTTCGGTGCTACCACATTTGAAGCATTTGCGTACCGAACTATTCTTCCAGCAATTTTCATCGGTGTGATTGCCCCCACAGAAACCACAGGTTGACTTGGCGGCTGTACTTGCCCCTCCACGCTGGACACTCCTCGGCCCCTCTTGCACGACCTGACCCCGCACAAAGTTTTTCGGGGTCCCTGCAGGTCGTGGACCATCCGTACCTTTCGTTATCTTGGCAGGTGGCTCGTTTCGCGAGCTTTGTCCGACCATGGAATCATTTGAGCTAGGTTGCCTCCTTTTCCGATCGTGGAAGGCTTTAACCTGTCCTCTGGCAGTCTCAATCCGCTGTGCTTTTTCTAGCGCTTGGCTAAACGTGTTCAACTGAGCAGCTGCTAGCGACTCCTGGATTTCCACATTTAAACCTTGAACGAAGCGACGGATTCGTTTCTGCTCCGTTAACACCAGCTCTGGGGCAAAGCGGGAAAGTTTAGTGAACTGGGTTTCGTACTCTGCCACGCTAGATGCACCTTGACGCAGGCGAATAAAATCATCTTCCCGTTTCTCTTGCACGATGGGCGGCAAATACTTCTCATTAAATTCTCGGGTAAAATTGATCCAGGTCCAAGGGGTTTGTTCCCGCTCCCACTTAGCTCTGATCACATTCCACCAGGCTCGAGCGGCCCCCTCAAACTGGAAAACAGCAAAAGATATCTGCCGCTCTTCCGAATACCTAAGCGCGGCAAATATATCGAGCATTCGGTCCATCCAGGTTTCTGCTAAATCAGGATTAGGTCCTCCTATGAACTTAGGAGGTGCAAACTTTTGGAACCGTTCTAAGGCACGGTCCTCGCCCTCATGATTATGTCCCGGATTATGTCCATGGTTTCCAGCAGCATTCCCGTGGCCCTGAGCCTGTTGGTCAACCATACGCTCCATCAAGTCAGCCATTCGTTGGATGGCTGTAGCTACTTGGTCTGGCTCTTGTTCATGTTCCATTTCAGGGCCTCGTCCTCGCCCTCTACCTCCACCTCGAATACCGGAGGCCATCTAGTGTACAAGTCTATAATTTGAAACAATCCGTACACTTATCATCCAGACTATGAGCAAAAGAAGAGACACAAAACTTACGCACAAAAGGCACACAAAAGATAAGTTCAAAATTCCATTCACATATATACACGTATTTACAAAGTCACACCAAAAGATTTACACATTACCGACCTCCAGTCGGTACAAAACCCAATATACACGAGCACTCCGGCTCCAAAACTAGTTAGTCGGCTAAGTAACAAAAGAAATTAGCCGAATTAGTTCTAACAAAAGTAACCCGCCTTACAGTCAAAAGTACAAAAGCGGCCCTATGCGTCTCCCCTAGGACCCAGGTTCCCAACGGAACCTAACGTATCCACCTCATCCATTATCTCCAGACCGGTGGCTCGTGGCGGAGCCTCTGTGGCTAAATCTAGTAAGAGCTCGCAGTCAACAGACATACTCCGAGCCCTGTCCCTCAGCTGCCTCTTCATAGCGAAGAGGTGCTGGTGTGTGTCCTGGAGCTGACGGTGCAAAGCATCCGTCCTCTCCCTCTCCTCTCGGAGACTCCGCTCCAAGTGCCTAATGCGTGACGCCCGCCCCTGGCCAACCTCTCTGGCCTCGTCTAGCTGCGCTCTCAAAGAGTCGACTGTCATGTCTAGGTGATAACGCTTGTCATCCAATGACAAGACGACCTCGTCAGGATAGCCAAAAGTATACCAGCACGCACAGGGTCGGCACGACACCTGGCCGAAAGGGGAGTACAAAGTGTAAGGCTCTCCCAGCCTCTGCCTATAACGGATCGCCCGCTTACGCAGCACTCGATCCTCTATGCCTCTCGAACTCGGAAATCTCGGTCCCACGCCACTGGGTCCCGCACCACTCGAACCGCCCGGATACATACCTACAAAACACTAAGTCGTCAGTCAACCAGCATTTCAGCTTAAAAGATATCATTCCACTTAAAGAGAATCACATAATCCTACGTCATCCTAATAAACCTATCACGTATGTCCCATAATTGCCCAAGTCCTCTAATCTAGGCTCTCTGATACCACCTGTGACGACCCCACTTCTCCCATGGGCGAACCCAAGGGTATCGGCGGGCCGCCTGCCTAGCTCGCGCCAGGACTCAAAACTTAAAGCAATAAAACTAGATAAATTGAAAGAGCACTATATACAATATATATACAATCCCAAAAGTTACATTTACATCCTCTAAAGTCTCGAGTCAAACCACTCTAATACACTATAACCACAACCAGCAGAAGATAGACCCTAAGAAGGGTCCTTATACAAACCACCAAAACTAAAACAAACATCCTAACTGTTTAACTAATACAAGCCAATCTATCTATACTAGTGTACGAGCCAAAAGTCCCCGCGTCGGCCCCTGCTAAGGAAAACAAAAGGAAAGGGGTAAGCTATATGCTTAGTAAGTAAACAGGGGCGAAAGCATAAATTTCACGTAACAACAGTTACACAGTAAGAGTAAAGCAAAAGCAGAAAAGTAACATCACATAATAAGGATACAGGTGGCTCCAAAGCCAATTCATATGCCATGCGTGATCCCCTGCCGACACTCCGTCGACCACACTCAATGGTCCGTAGAACTTCACTTGTACACCCACCGACACCTTATCACCCTCACTGGCCAGTCACCTCACAAACTTGCCCGGGCGAACGAAATCACAAACTTGAGCTTGAGTCACAAGCTCGGGTCACAAACTTGGTCACCTTCTCGGTGAACCGGATTCACAAAATTGGTTCATAACATGAACCTACAAACTTGGTGACCTCAGACTAGGTTGGACTGACTTCGACCAAGCTCTAACCGGCTCGAATAGTCCAAACAGGTCTTAGATCGGGCCCACGAACTCACAAACTTTGCAAACTTCACAAACTTTACTCGAAAGTCGCCCCGAGCCACAAGCTCAAGGGTTTTGGTTCCAAAAGGTTCATATACATATGCCAAGTACAATTATACATTCAAATTAGGGTTTAGGTCGAGTGCGATAAAGTACACCCTCGCCTAAGTACCCTTTTCACACATCTCAAACACATAGCAAAGAAAACACACCAAACTGGCCTGAATACTTACTCAGAAACTGAAATAGCAAAAGTACGAAGTCGGATCGAAATGAACAGCTAGTAGTGGGCCCCACCAGTTCCGCCCAGCTCACCACCGTCTGAAATAGAAGATTGTGTCACATCATATCGTAAACGGCTACTATCGTGCCTCAAACAAACAAAACGGCAAAAACGGCACGCGCGCACATACATATGACGGACGGAAACGGAAACGGCCGTTAGCGGAAACGGCAAATTTGACACTCGTTTCTATTGTAATCATAAGTTGAGCTACGAATATTGGATTAAGTCGTATGAGACACCATATCGAAGCTTAAAGGATGAACAACAATTGTTATGAAGACATCCAGAGCTGAAACTGGAGGCTTCAGCCCCAAATGAACCAAACACAATCACATACGAAATCTGGCCAATGCACAAATGGTCAGTTTTGAGTGCAAACTGTTTTCTATGCTACACATGGACAAAAGAGCTGAAAATTGGCAGTTAGATAGTTCATTCAAAATGGAACAACTTTCATGAAGGTCGGAAATCCAAATTCGGAACGGAAGTTGGTCGTCAGGACCAAAACAGATCTGACCAGAAAATGGTCATTTTCACGGGCAGGCCTTATTTGCTCGGCTATATCTCAGGTTCTATAAATCCGATTCATGAAATTCCAAGGGCGTTAGAAAGCTCTGATATAGAGCTATAAGTTTGGTGTTTTGGTCGCAAGCCCAAACAGCTTGTAACCTAGTCAAACGTGAAGCCAAAGTTCCAGTCGTAAACTGTCCGGATATAAGAACAGAACAGAATTTGACGGTCAAAACAGGTCTGAGTATTTCGTTTATAACTCAGGTTATACCACTCCGTTAATCCTGAAACTTTACACGGATATCCAGGACTTAAGGGGATACAACAATGTAGAAGGCCTCTCAATCCAAATCCTAGCACAACTAAGTCAAAATGCAGAAAACCAACCCAGAACCGTAATTGCAGGTTCCCAAATCACACAAAACTGTAATCAGTCCAAGTCAGTCTATACAGGTCCAAAAGCATTTATTCCAAAGTTATATGAAAGCTAAGACATCAAGATACATTTCATCAGAAGACACCAACAACAAAATCCAAACCAATTCCAGTCAAAACAGACAATTACTATCGCAGTTCGGACATTCTGTTCACCAAAAACAGCAACAGTAAAAACGGCATAACTCACTCTATACTACTCCAAATGCCCTTAAATTTTGCAGGCACTTCAACCTCATCAATACCTACAACTTTCATGTTTTGAGGAAAGTCCAATTCGGCCTCTATCTATGACCTAAAATTTCGGACAGAATGTTCAACCAAGAACCCTAATTTTCCAGAAATTCTTCCAAATCCAAAATTGATTGCAATTATCAACTATTCACACCTACTAGTGTCATTATAGGCCATTGCCAATCATCATAAACAACCACACCATCATAATCCAATTAAACCAGAAAAATCATCAATAAAATAAAAACTTCACCAAATCACTTCAAACCAAGATAAAAACCAGAAATTTCAGCACTTTAATCACTAATAAGCATAACCTAAGCTTCATAAGGTATAGGAGGGTAGTCAAGCACCACTTACCAAGAAAACAAGAGAGAGGAAGTTGTGGAATACCTTAGCTCTTCCAAAAACTTCACCAAACCAACCACTAACACCAACTAGAGAGATTTTATGGAGTAGAAATAGATGGAAACAAGTATTTTTGGGTGATTTGAGCTAGTTGGGACTTGTAAATTGAAGAAGTTTTCTTCCTTTCTTAGCACAAGAGGGCCGGCCACCAAGGAGAAGAAATGATGAATTTTTGAGCAATTTTTAAGATATTTACCTTTTGGTCAAAAAAAGTCAAAAATTGGAATAGTAAATCTTAACTTGGAACCACTAAGAAGGTGACACTTGTCACCTCTTAAATGCAATCTTATCTTTTCTTTTCTCTCTCACATCAATCAAATCACCTCCTCTACTTATCTCCTAACACCCGATAAATTTTTCACAGTATCCGAAATTTAATCTTATTGGCCGAATTTTTCCGAACTTTTCGCACTAGTGGGTCCCACGTCCGAAATCCGTTCTTATTTTCTCAAAATCTAACCGATACTAGAAAAATCATCTAAAAACTATATTTACTCATAAAAATTATCTGGGGAACTTTTCTAATAAGAAAATGTGGAAAAGCGGCGATAAATAATCTCCACTGAAACTTTCTAATATTGCAACACTAGAGGTTTGCTAATCATTCAAACTTACTAACCTATGTCAAGGCACACACTAGAATACCGAATATAAATTATAGCTTGAACCTTATAATCATAATACGTAAACTAGGATTTTCCAACTTAACCGAATTAGGGTTTCCTTCCTAGCCATAAAACCCTATTTTTCCAAACCAAATATCAAATAACCCTAATATCGACTTACGATCGGACTGGGGCCTCACAATCTCCCCCACTTAGGACAATTTCGTCCTCGAAATTAATTCGTTGGTCAAAGCGTACCTTCAAAACCTGCCGAAGGGTCAATCGCCTCCTGTTGACCCATTGCATACACTCTTGCTGGCCCTTTAGGTCGATTGTCCCCTGCATTGGACGGCTTAGTTGTGGTCCCTTCAGTCGGTGACTTAAATTCTTCCTTTTTCATCTTAGGACACCGGGCAATCAGGTGTTCGGTGCTACCACATTTGAAGCATTTGCGTACCGAACTATTCTTCCAGCAATTTTCATCGGTGTGATTGCCCCCACAGAAACCACAGGTTGACTTGGCGGCTGTACTTGCCCCTCCACGCTGGACACTCCTCGGCCCCTCTTGCACGACCTGACCCCGCACAAAGTTTTTCGGGGTCCCTGCAGGTCGTGGACCATCCGTACCTTTCGTTATCTTGGCAGGTGGCTCGTTTCGCGAGCTTTGTCCGACCATGGAATCATTTGAGCTAGGTTGCCTCCTTTTCCGATCGTGGAAGGCTTTAACCTGTCCTCTGGCAGTCTCAATCCGCTGTGCTTTTTCTAGCGCTTGGCTAAACGTGTTCAACTGAGCAGCTGCTAGCGACTCCTGGATTTCCACATTTAAACCTTGAACGAAGCGACGGATTCGTTTCTGCTCCGTTAACACCAGCTCTGGGGCAAAGCGGGAAAGTTTAGTGAACTGGATTTCGTACTCTGCCACGCTAGATGCACCTTGACGCAGGCGAATAAAATCATCTTCCCGTTTCTCTTGCACGATGGGCGGCAAATACTTCTCATTAAATTCTCGGGTAAAATTGATCCAGGTCCAAGGGGTTTGTTCCCGCTCCCACTTAGCTCTGATCACATTCCACCAGGCTCGAGCGGCCCCCTCAAACTGGAAAACAGCAAAAGATATCTGCCGCTCTTCCGAATACCTAAGCGCGGCAAATATATCGAGCATTCGGTCCATCCAGGTTTCTGCTAAATCAGGATTAGGTCCTCCTATGAACTTAGGAGGTGCAAACTTTTGGAACCGTTCTAAGGCACGGTCCTCGCCCTCATGATTATGTCCCGGATTATGTCCATGGTTTCCAGCAGCATTCCCGTGGCCCTGAGCCTGTTGGTCAACCATACGCTCCATCAAGTCAGCCATTCGTTGGATGGCTGTAGCTACTTGGTCTGGCTCTTGTTCATGTTCCATTTCAGGGCCTCGTCCTCGCCCTCTACCTCCACCTCGAATACCGGAGGCCATCTAGTGTACAAGCAGAAAAGTAACATCACATAATAAGGATACAGGTGGCTCCAAAGCCAATTCATATGCCATGCGTGATCTCCTGCCGACACTCCGTCGACCACACTCAATGGTCCGTAGAACTTCACTTGTACACCCACCGACACCTTATCACCCTCACTGGCCAGTCACCTCACGAACTTGCCCGGGCGAACGAAATCACAAACTTGAGCTTGAGTCACAAGCTCGGGTCACAAACTTGGTCACCTTCTCGGTGAACCGGATTCACAAAATTGGTTCATAACATGAACCTACAAACTTGGTGACCTCAGACTAAGTTGGACTGACTTCGACCAAGCCCTAACCGGCTCGAATAGTCCAAACAGGTCTTGGATCGGGCCCACGAACTCACAAACTTTGCAAACTTCACAAACTTTACTCGAAAGTCGCCCCGAGCCACAAGCTCAAGGGTTTTGGTTCCAAAAGGTTCATATACATATGCCAAGTACAATTATACATTCAAATTAGGGTTTAGGTCGAGTGCGATAAAGTACACCCTCGCCTAAGTACCCTTTTCACACATCTCAAACACATAGCAAAGAAAACACACCAAACTGGCCTGAATACTTACTCAGAAACTGAAATAGCAAAAGTACGAAGTCGGATCGAAATGAACAGCTAGTAGTGGGCCCCACCAGTTCCGCCCAGCTCACCACCGTCTGAAATAGAAGATTGTGTCACATCATATCGTAAACGGCTACTATCGTGCCTCAAACAAACAAAACGGCAAAAACGGCACGCGCGCACATACATATGACGGACGGAAACGGAAACGGCCGTTAGCGGAAACGGCAGATTTGACACTCGTTTCTATTGTAATCATAAGTTGAGCTACGAATATCGGATTAAGGCGTATGAGACACCATATCGAAGCTTAAAGGATGAACAACAATTGTTATGAATCAGCCCCAAATGAACCAAACACAATCACATACGAAATCTGGCCAATGCACAAATGGTCAGTTTTGAGTGCAAGCTGTTTTCTATGCTACACATGGGCAAAAGAGCTGAAAATTGGCAGTTAGATAGTTCATTCCAAATGGAACAACTTTCATGAAGGTCGGAAATCCAAATTCGGAACGGAAGTTGGTTGTCAGGACCAAAACAGATCTGACCAGAAAATGGTCATTTTCACGGGCAGGCCTTATTTTCTCGGCTATATCTCAGGTTCTATAAATCCGATTCATGAAATTCCAAGGGCGTTAGAAAGCTCTGATATAGAGCTATAATTTTGGTGTTTTGGTCGCAAGCCCAAACAGCTTGTAACCTAGCCAAACGTGAAGCCAAAGTTCCAGTCGTAAACTGTCCGGATATAAGAACAGAACAGAATTTGACGGTCAAAACAGGTCTGAGTATTTCGTTTATAACTCAGGTTATACCACTCCGTTAATCCTGAAACTTTACACAGATATCCAGGACTTAAGGGGATACAACAATGTAGAAGGCCTCTCAATCCAAATCCTAGCACAACTAAGTCAAAATGCAGAAAACCAACCCAGAACCGTAATTGCAGGTTCCCAAATCACACAAAACTGTAATCAGTCCAAGTCAGTCTATACAGGTCCAAAAGCATTGATTCCAAAGTTATATGAAAGCTAAGACATCAAGCTACATTTAATCAGAAGACACCAACAACAAAATCCAAACCAATTCCAGTCAAAACAGACAATTACTATCGCAGTTCGGACATTCTGTTCACCAAAAATAGCAACAGTAAAAACGGCATAACTCACTCTATACTACTCCAAATGCCCTTAAATTTTGCAGGCACTTCAACCTCATCAATACCTACAACTTTCATGTTTTGAGCAAAGTCCAATTCGGCCTCTATCTATGACCTAAAATTTCGGACAGAATGTTCAACCAAGAACCCTAATTTTCCAGAAATTCTTCCAAATCCAAAATTGATTGCAATCATCAACTATTCACACCTACTAGTGTCATTATAGGCCATTGCCAATCATCATAAACAACCACACCATCATAATCCAATTAAACCAGAAAAATCATCAATAAGATAAAAACTTCACCAAATCACTTCAAACCAAGATAAAAACCAGAAATTTCAGCACTTTAATCACTAATAAGCATAACCTAAGCTTCATAAGGTATAGGAGGGTAGTCAAGCACCACTTACCAAGAAAACAAGAGAGAGGAAGTTGTGGAACACCTTAGCTCTTCCAAAAACTTCACCAAACCAACCACTAACACCAACTAGAGAGATTTTATGGAGTAGAAATAGATGGAAACAAGTATTTTTGGGTGATTTGAGCTAGTTGGGACTTGTAAATTGAAGAAGTTTTCTTCCTTTCTTAGCACAAGAGGGCCGGCCACCAAGGAGAAGAAATGATGAATTTTTGAGCAATTTTTAAGATATTTACCTTTTGGTCAAAAAAAGTCAAAAATTGGAATAGTAAATCTTAACTTGGAACCACTAAGAAGGTGACACTTGTCACCTCTTAAATGCAATCTTATCTTTTCTTTTCTCTCTCACATCAATCAAATCACCTCCTCTACTTATCTCCTAACACCCGATAAATTTTTCACAGTATCCGAAATTTAAGCTTATTGGCCGAATTTTCCCGAACTTTTCGCACTAGTGGGTCCCACGTCCGAAATCCGTTCTTATTTTCTCAAAATCTAACCGATACTAGAAAAATCATCTAAAACTATATTTACTCATAAAAATTATCTGGGGAACTTTTCTAATAAGAAAATGTGGAAAAGCGGCGATAAATAATCTCCACTGAAACTTTCTAATATTGCAACACTAGAGGTTTGCTAATCATTCAAACTTACTAACCTATGTCAAGGCACACACTAGATTACCGAATATAAATTATAGCTTGAACCTTATAATCATAATACGTAAACTAGGATTTTCCAACTTAACCGAATTAGGGTTTCCTTCCTAGCCATAAAACCCTATTTTTCCAAACCAAATATCAAATAACCCTAATATCGACTTACGATCGGACTGGGGCCTCACAAACTAGCCTATTGAAATTCGTAACACAATAAGAGTTTCAAACAAGGTTTTCAACACAACAAATGGAACTAAATTCGGAGTTTTGAGTATCGAGATATATCAGTTCAAAGTTGGTCGCGTTTTGCAAACTGTTCAGTCATTTTCCAGATTTGAAAAGCTATCTTTGAAGTATCATTTAGCCATCGAAATGGCATTGTAAATACATCAAATTTGGTACACTAAATATTCCATATGTGACCTATATCTCTACCAAATTTGATGGAAAAACTCACGTGGAAAGATAGTTAACAAAATAGTCAAAATTCGGGAAAATTTCAAAGCAAATCTGCCGTCCGTGGTTCTCTTTCCTTTTCAAACATTTTGTCCCGCACAATCAACCCCAATTAGCTCAAATGTTGAAACTAAGGTTCCATAAAC
The DNA here is from genome assembly GCF_003713205.1 of Coffea eugenioides. Lineage (NCBI taxonomy): Eukaryota > Viridiplantae > Streptophyta > Magnoliopsida > Gentianales > Rubiaceae > Coffea > Coffea eugenioides. The sequence goes on from NC_040043.1 coordinate 29,179,612, forward strand.
ATCCAATGAGCAATTTAGAGGCACTTGACATCAAAGTTTTCAAAACAAAACATTCCAAAACAAGTTTGACCCTTCGGCCAGCAAGAAGAGAAAGATTTCCAGATTTCCAGCTTTGTCATAGTTTGGAAATTGTACCATATCTCACTCAATATAACTTGAAATTGAGAATGGTCAGTGGCGTTGGAAACTAGATTCAAGACTCTACATTTCATCAGAACAAGTTATTTTCAAAATCAGTTCACAAAGGAGAGAAAATTAAGCCACAAGTTGCAGCTTTCTACTTTTCTCTTGGACAGACAATCAGAACAGGGCAGCAAATTTTGCCGAATCACTACAGCTCACTCAGTTCGAACTAGATGGTGAATTTTATACCGTTGGAAAGCTACAAATGTCTAGTTTCAAATACCAGAAATGGCACTTTATTTTGACTTTTGTACAAAGAGATATGTTCAATCAAAGTGGTACTGTTTGGACAGTCTAAACTCATTTCTAGGTTTCTTCACATTTCGAAAATTCAAGTTTTGCTCAACCAATTCAAATGATTTTTTGTAGAAACTTTCTACTCACAATATATAACATATATACATCAGTTTCACAGTCATTTGCGTATCAAAATTTTGAAATTTAGGCAAGGCAATAACAGGACAAATTCGGCCAAGTCCATGCACCAACTTTCCTTCGATTTTCTCTTCATTTTCTATCCATAATCAACTCATCTACACACATAACAATCATATTCAAGCATTTACACCTCAATCCAGCTTCCTAGAGGCCACCTCAAGACCTCTACCTAAGATTAAAGTAAATAAAATGGATTCCTCAAGTCCTCTACCTAGTTTCATGCTTGGGTTTCAAACCCTTGCCATTAAAGCTCCAACTTTGAAGAAGAATGGAAAAATTCAAGGTGGATGAAGGCTACCTCTTAGCTCTTGAAGAAACCATAAATTTTGCACCAACAACTCCCAAGAAAACCCGCAAGATGAAGCCTTCCTCCAAGCTAAAGTTGCTCTCCAAGTGGTATGTGAGTTGTGTGAAGATTTAGAGGTGAAATGGTGTAAGATTGGATGGAGTTTTCTTTCCTTCTTCTTCCTTGGGCTGCTGGCCGAAAAATGGAGAGAGATGAGAGAGGTTTGTGTGCTAAAACTTGGGGAGAAAGAATGGAATAGTAGCCATAAGTGTTGGGCCAAAAAGTCAACTGTTAATAGTTGTCGCGCGCGGGTTTCGTACCACCGTTTTCTCTCTTGTTTGTTATACTTGTGCACTAAATCTCCAGTGTACTTCCTTTAGCACTATAATTATTTACTCTTAGTAGTCTAGTATAAGTTTCTTAATCTCCACTTAGCCGCTCCGACGCGAAACACGCGTACTTGCACGAACTTACGACGCGCGCTCGAAAAATTGAAACTTAAGAAAAATTCATGCACTACTAGGGTTATTAAATATAACTAGGGCAATTAATTATAAAAATACCTAAATTAAGAAATAAAAACACGAGTCCTCACACTAACCACGTGGTGTTAAGGGTAGTTGAGAAGAGGAGACAGTTGACCCATGACCTTAGGGTAGCTCGAGCAGAGAGAGTGGAGATGAGGGCCACTATGGAGGCCAAAGCCACCAGGATTCAGGAGTTGGAGACTAGGGTTCTCGAGGAGTGTCAGAGGGCTGACGCCTCCCACGCTCAACTTCAGGCGACCGATGGGCGCCTTATTCGGATTGTAGAGGAGGTGAGGGACCGTGTGGATGGCATTATGACGGAGTGTGTGACCATGGCTGATCACATAGAGGAGGCCATGGGTGGAGGAGGACCTGAGGATGCTGCCCATTACTATGAGGAGAAGATAGAGCCCATGGAGGAGGATCCTTCTGAGAATGTGGGGTCTACTAGTTCGGTCCACTTATACTAGTGATCTTGTGATCTTTTGACTTTTGCCAAGGACTTAGAAGGGGTGATCCTCGTCTTAAGACCTGTTGTATTTTGTTGCATATACCCCTATATTTTGAGACACTTAGATGCCTATGTCTTGTACTTGACATTATTGAATTGTTTTATACACTCTTGACTTGTAACATGACTTTTAGTTTATGTAAAGAATTATGCTTTAATTTTAAAGTGTTCTTGCAACTTGCATATGCTTTTAAATTTCTATACTTATTTTTTCTCTTTTAATTATACGTTTAGACTCTTGCTATATATGGATTGGCGAGGACGTGGATGGGGTCGTGGGCGTGGGTTTCGGCAACTCCGCACTCCCGAGAGAGATGAGGGATCAGCGACTGGTCCGAACCAAAACCCTAGGAATGAAGGGGATGACCAAGTGACTACGGCCCTTAACTGCATAACTGATGTCCTTGAGCGTCTAGCTGAACATCAAGGCCCTAAGCCGGTCAACCCGCCTAGAAACCAAGAGAGGGGTGACGATAGAGCCCTAGAGCGTTTCCTTAAGTTCACCCCACCTAAATTTCACGGGAATCTGATCTCGAAGTGGCAGAAAATTAGTTTGAAAGGATGGTGGAGATTTTTGCCACCCTAGATTATGGCGAGGAGAGGCAGGTGAATTTCGCCAGTTTTCAGTTCGAGGGAGCGGCGCGCTCATGATCAAATGTTGTGAGGGCGAAATAGGAGAGAGAACAAACCCCCTGAACTTGGGCAAATTTTGAGAGGGAGTTTAATGCCAAATTCCTCCCGCCAATGATACAAGAAAAGAGGAAGGACGACTTTATTAAGTTGAAACAAATGTTGCTAAGTGTAGTCGAGTATGAGGAATGGTTCACCAAACTTTTCAAATTTGCCCTAGATCTAGTGGTCATGGAGCGCAAAAGGATAAGGAAATTCATTCAAGAGTTAAATATAGAAATCCAAGAGTCCCTAGCAACAACCAAGATCACCATTTTCACGGATGCCTTGGATAAGGCACAGAGGATAGAGAATGCTAAGTCTCAATCCAAAACCTTTCATGCTAGAAAGAGGAGCAATCCAAGCAATACCCCTGAACTGTCTGAAAAGTCTACCCAACCCCTTAAGATGGAAAGAGGGGCTGGAGGAGTGAGGATGCCCGGAAAATCAGGAAGAGCTCCATCAAGGGAGCCCCGCCAAAAGGAAATCATAGTGGGTGAGGTCAGCAAAAGAAAATTCTCAAGCTGGTCAGTCCGTGACTACTCGTGTGACTTGTGGATATTGTGGCAAGCCTAATCACACCGAGGCCGAGTGCTGGAGAAAGCAAGGAAAGTGTCTGCTCTGCGGTAATGCCGAGCATCAGATATCGAGTTGCCCTAATGCCCATAGGGAAGGAGGAAATACTCAGCAGCTTGCTAAGTCCGTTTCAAAGCAGTCGAGTGCTGGAGGGAGCCAACCAAAAGTGCCAGCTAGGCTTTATGCCTTAGACAACCAGCAAATCCCTAACCCAACCGAAGTGGTGGAAGGTACGATCCCCTTTTTTCATCGCCTAGTTAGGGTTTTAATCGATCCCGAGGCAACTCATTCATTCATAGATCCTAACTTTATGAAGGGTATAGATGTAAAGTGTGATTTCTTACCTTTTGATTTGGAAGTTAAGACTCCTACGGGGAACCAGTGCCTAATTGCTAATAAGGTTTATAGAAATTGTGAGATTTGGGTTGGTGAGAGGAAATTGTTGGCAGACTTAATGAGCCTAGCAATTAAGGGATATGATGTGATACTTGAAATGGATTGGTTAGATCGATACCATGCTCAATTGGATTGTAAGATGAAATTAGTAGAATTACGCATCCCAGGGGAAGCAACTTTGAAGTTAGATGTGATGGATAGACTAGTATCGTCTACTTTAATTTCAGGGATTCGAGTTAGAAAATTGTTGAGTAGTGGGGGTAAAGGATATCTAGATTTTCTTATAAATGCACTTAGGGATAAGGTGAAGTTGGAAAACGTGCCAGTAGTGAAGGAATTTTTCGATGTTTTTCTCGAGGAGTTAGAGATGTTTCCTCTGGAGAGAGAAATAGCCTTAAAAATTGAAGTAGCTCCGAGGACGGCACCTATCTCTAAGACGCCTTACAGGATGGCTGTGAGAACCTTGAGAAGTATAGATATACATATATACATGTATGTACACGTTAAATGTGCATTTTAGACTTTTAATAAACTTTATTATTATTTGATCTTAAATAAGTGTGCAAAAATAATTTGTTTTAGGTCACAAATAATTCAATTGTGCAAATATTAGATTATATGAATTTTTGCCAAGTTACGTTAATATTTCTTGTCAAAGAGTGTGTCATTGCTTTTATATTAATTCTTTGATTTCAAAAGCTAATTTCAAGTATTAATATTTTTTTTATGTAGGTTATTTTACTGCCTTGATTTTGGTTCTTTGATTTGCGATAGTTATGTTTAAGTGTTAATAACGTTAAATTTAGAACTAAGATAAAAACAATTTAGGTTCAAAACCCTTATAATTATTCTTAGGACGTTGTATTTCGATAATTGAATTTTTGCAAGGTTAGTATACTAGTAGGCATTCGAATTACATTTGGGGTAAACTCTGGAATTAGTTTAGGATTGAGGGCTTAAGTGGAAATTTGGATGAAATGTGAAAAGACCAAAATAGCCCTCCTCCAATTCAAATTCACCATGCAGCCATGGAATGATTCTTGAACAAATGCAATTTCAAACACTTCCCAATTTCTGCCGAATCCATTTTCCACTTCACATTCCAACACCTTCCATCCTTAGTGTCGGTTCCTTTCTCCACTACCACACACAACTATATCAACTACTAATCACCACAAACCTTCCATATCATTTGTTCCACACGTCTATTTCCTTTTGCTGCCATGAGCCGTGAGTGAGTAGCTTCCTTGGAATTAACGACCGAGAGGGAGAGCCGAGCTTCTCATTGTTTACTTTCGGCCGTAAGCCAACAAAGAAAAAAAATGGAGACCTGCTGCTCATTCTTCATTCTTGCCGTGAGCAGGTGGAGAAAATCGAGAGCTAAACTACCCCAATCCAGCCGCAAGTTTGAGCAAGGGAGAGGGAGAGTGGCGGACTGAAATTTCTGGGCTGCCGAAGGGAGGAAATTATTTCTGCTGCTAGCCGTGTGTGTGTAAACTCCAAGCTGAGGTAATTTCTAGACTTGAACTAGTTGGTTATGGGTTGATGAAGCTGAACAGAGGCATGCATGTGAGGGTTGTGCCGTTAGATGATAGATTAAGTCTCAAAAGAAAAAAAAATCTGATTGAGAAGGAAGTGAAGTTGCCGAGAGCTTGAGCTGGAAATCTCAGTTTCAATTTGTTAATTTATGACAATCTGAGCTTAGTTATGTGTTTAGCTAGCTAGAAACTAGATGATTATGCTATTCGTGAGGGTAATCAGTTCGGATTAAGCAAGAAAGAAAAAAAAATGAAACAGAAATCTGGTTGCATGCATGTCAACCGAGAGAATTTGGTTGAAATTCTGGTTAGATGGTGATATTTGATGACATTTGAACTTGGTCTTGGACCCAATCTGATAGATAGTTTGTTATTTGGTGTTGCATGTGAACGTTGTGGCCAGGAATTCGGTTGCATGGCTGGAAATTTTTATTGGAAGTTGCTGGACTGCTAAACAAATTTTCCAGCTTAGCCGATGGAGTTGTTTTGGGAGTTGTATGGGTAATTTAGTGTGAAATTTGCTGAAAAGTGTTTGTTTCTCACTTGGTTGCGTGTTTAGCTAACTAAATACTGGATGATTAAGCCCTGCATGAGATTTATTAGCAGTGTGTAAACCAGAAATTTGAAGGAAAACAAAATCTGGATGCATGCATGTCAATCGTGGGTTGGAATGAAATTTCTGGTTGGATGATTTTTTTTATGATGTCCGCACTTGGATTGGATCAAAGCTGATTGATAGTTAATTATTTTGATCATGCATGAAGCTGAGATGAGTCGTGTTTAATAAAAAAAAAAAAGAAAGAAAAGGAATCTGAAATTGTGGCCGAGAGAAAGAGTTGAGCATTTGATTAAGTTTTCTTCAAGTTTGTAGCTGAGACTTTCATATTGGATGCTTAAGATCTATTTATAACCTACTAATCACCTTTTCCATGTTGGGTTGGAGTAAAAATTGGAGAAAACTAGGGACAAAAGCTCTATAAATGAACTACTATATTGCTGGAAATTGGATTTGATAGCTGGCCGAATTAATTGAGGTTTTTGAGTGAGATTATTTTCTGGCTTTGTGTGTTATTCGTTCTAGTTTGGTTTGGACAGATTATAAGCTATACGTTTAGTGTCTCTAGCAAATAAAAGTTGGATATCTTAAACTAAAATTTGCCGGAATCTTCCTGACTATCAAAACAAGAAAAGAAAATCTGAATTTTTAGAATTATTCGGGAGTCAGGTTGGCTGTGGTTTTTCTTTTGTTCTGGTTGAATTGTGATTGCAAATGTTTGTTTGTTGTCAAGAGCTAATGATTGATGAAGCTCTTGGCCATTTGAGTAGCTTTTGCAGGAATCTAAGTTTTGGTGAATTTGTTCAAGTGGTTGGCTGAAATGTACTTGGAAGGTCCATAGTTTGTGATTTAGAACTTGTCTTGATACCTTGGACTTCCTTTGTTGAATTTTGATTGTACTAGAATCTGTTGAGACCTAGGGCTAATGATTGATGAAGCCCTAGTGAAATTTATATTTAAATTGTGCTTTAGCTATATTGGCAACTTGGAATACAATGTGCAAATGAAATGGAATCGTGAAGTCCGTTCTAGTCTTTTGAATTCAAGTATCTTTAAATCAAATCTTGTGGGAATATTTTGCCCTAATATTAAGTTATATATACTGAGTTTGGTACGTTAATAGTAAAACTTAGATATTGGGACTTTTAAAACCTTGCCGACTAGTTATGTTTTTCTTTGCTTAAACCAGTTTTATTACCTTTAGGGAGTAATTGCAATAACTACTAAACTTTAAGTTTTTCGTAAAACTACCCTTGACTAGTTGTTTTAGAGAAAATTTGTTAAAAACACTAGATTTGAATAATTTCAAATAAAAGACATAGAAAATTTGTTTGGCAAGAAACCTTGTTTAAAACTAATTTGGCTCTAGTTTGCTTCTAGAAGGGAAATATCTTTAAAAAGAAACCACACGAAACATTTTATTCCTTTTCCAGTTTTAATTTTAAGAGAAAGTTATTGATTTGTTTCGAGGAATTAAGCTAGTTTTATACAAGATAATCTTTTATTTATAAACCAAGGGTTTGTTTAGTAAAACTTATAGTTTTTAAAACTTGAATTTTCTAGGGTTTAGCGAGGACGTGGACTTCGATTCCCAGCTTGACCTTTGAACTTCACTCTTGGTGAGTGTCCGTGCTTGTTCTATGATTAACTTGTTAAAGTGCTTTCTTGACTTGTTATGTGATGTTTGGAAAGTGGTTTTCCTGATCCGTCGAAGTGGGCAGTGTGTACTTTATCGCACTAGTCCTTTCGAGTGGTGACTTACTTGAAATGTTTTCTCGAATGTCTTGCTTGCACTATTTAAGTACTGAGTGGGGGAATGTACCACACCTGAGGGTGGGAGGGCCTCTTATCCTATCTCAAGTACTAAAACCTTGAATTTGTTGACTGGAGCGTGGACTCGTCAACTAATCTACCAGGCAGGGGAATGTACCACACCTTAGGGTGGGAGGGCCTCTTATCCTGACCTGGTAACTACGTGTTGTGACGTCGTTGGGTGAATCCCCCGACTAGTTTATAAAAAGGTATACTCGAGTATTACCACTCTCGTGTTTGGCGTTCGGGCCCGGTAAAGGGGTATGATTGGTGGCCGGAGTTAAGAAAAATAAGAAGATCTACATGGACCTTAGGTAGTGAAAGTTGACGGAGGGTCGGCTACGAAAAATTTTGATCAAGTTCGTGGAGAATGGCTCCTGAGAGCCCCTGTATCCTATCTTGTGTTGTTATACGCTTTCTAATTGTTTAATTTGTGAAATTGTTACTCGCTGTTTGATTTACGTGATTGCATGTATTGGGGCACCACTGAGTTTTAGCTCACCCCACGTTCATTTGTTTTCTTTGACAGGTCCTGGCTCTTGAGCAAGACTTGAAATCTAATTTCACTTTTATGCATGTCGTTTGAGTTAAACATTGTATCTTTTATTTTGGATTGCCTCATGAAGCTGGAAAAGTGTAAACCCTGGAATTGTTATTTGGCTTGTACTAATGTATTTGGATTGTATGTTTTTGTTGCCTGGTTTGTAACACGTAAGGTATTTAAGAGTCGACGATTGGCTATCTTAAAAATGCTGTTATCTCTGAAGTTAATGTGATTTTAGTCATCAGCCTATTTGGAAGGAAACGGTGTTGTAATAGCTTAGGTTATTCTTCGGAAGGATTTGGGCTAGATTGCTTGCGTGAGTCCTGGCGAGAGCTAGGCAGACGGCCCGCCAACCCTCTAGTTCGCCTTAGGGGGAAGTGGGGTCGCCACAATGGCTCTAACTGAGTTAAAAGAATTGAAATTACAGTTGCAAGATTTATTAGAAAGAGACTTTATTAGAGAAAGTAATTCACCGTGGGGAGCTCTAGTGCTCTTTATTAAGAAGAAAGATGGAAGCTTGAGGCTATACATAGACTATCGAGGCTTGAACGATGTGACTATTAAGAACAAATACCTTTTGCCTCACATAGATGAGTTGTTTGATCAACTGCAAGGGGCCATGGTATTTTTCAAGTTGGATTTGAGGCAGGACTATTACCAGTTGAGGATCCTAGAAGCGGATGTGCCTAAGGCCGCTTTCAATTCGAGATATGGGCACTTTAAATTTACAGTTATGCCTTTTGGGTCAACTAATGCGCCAGCAGCATTTATGAATTTGATGCATCGGGTCTTTAAGCCGTATTTGGATCAATTTGTGGTGGTATTCATTGATGACATATTGGTGTGCTCTAAGTCTCGAGAAGATCATGAACGGCACTTGAGAATAGTTTTGCAAACCCTGAGAGAGCACCAACTTTTTGCTAAGTTCAATAAGTGTGAGTTTTGGCTGGAAGAATTAGCCTTTCTAGGTCATATAATTTCTAAGGAAGGGATTACTGTGGATCCAGTGAAGGTAGAAGCCGTTTCTAAGTGGAAACAACTAGAAAACCCTACCGAAATTCGAAGTTTCTTAGGGTTAGCGGGGTATTACCGCCGGTTTATCAAGAACTTTTCTAAGATTACGAAACCCCTAACTAAATTGACCAAGAAGTATGGCAAGTTCATATGAAATTTTAAATGCGAGAAAGGGTTCCAGGAGTTGAAGAAGTGTTTGACTGAGGCAACTGTATTAGCATTGCTGAATGGAAGAAATGGTTTCATGGTTTATACAGATGCTTCAAAGGATAGTTTAGGGTATGTATTAATGTAAAACGGAAAAGTGATTGCGTATGCCTCCCATAAGTTGAAACTTCATAAGCAGAATTATCCGATCCATGACTTGGAGTTAGCAGCAGTGGTGTTTGCATTGAAAAAATAGAGACATTATTTATATGGGGTGACTTTCGAGGTTTTCACTGATCACAAGAGTCTTAAGTATTTATTCTCCCAGAAGGAGTTGAATTTGAGGCAACATAAATGGATGGAATTCTTGGAAAATTATGACTGTACGCTTAACTACTACCTTGAAAAAGCTAATGTAGTGGCAGATGCCCTAAGTTGTAAGATGCAAGTGGCGAGTTTAATGGTGAGAGAATGACACATGCTAGAGGAAGTTAGTGTTTGGAACCCGCATCTTGAGCCACAGAGGGTAATTTTTGGGAATATCATTGTGAAGTCTACCTTGTTAGATCGAATTAAAGAAACTCAAAAAGAAGATCCTGAAGTGCAAAAATAGATTGAAAAAGTTGAAAAAGAGGAAAAGTCCGACTTCAATTTGGGAACCGATAGAGTATTAAAGTTTAGAAATCGCCTAGTGGTGCCAAAAGATGAAGAGTTAAAGAAGGAAATTTTGGACGAAACTCACCGTTCCAAGTATACGGTGCAACCTGGAGGTAATAAAATGTATCAGGACTTGAAAAGCCTCTATTGGTGGGAGAATATGAAAAGAGAAATTGCCCAATTCGTTCGGGCCTGTCTTACTTGCCAACAAGTTAAGGCCGAGCATCAGAAACCGTCTAGATTATTACAGCCGTTAGAGATACCTGAGTGGAAGTGGGAGAATATCACTATGGATTTCGTATCATAGCTACCAAGGACTCAAAGAGGGCACGACGCTATTTGGGTAATAGTGGATCGGTTGACCAAGTCTGCTCACTTTTTGCCGATTAGTATGAAGTACTCCTTGAAAAAATTGGCTAAATTGTACTTGGACGAAATTATAAGGTTGCATGGGATACCGATGAGCATAGTATCAGATCGGGACCCTAGGTTTGTGTCTCGATTTTGGCAAAAGATGCAAGAAAGCCTAGGGACTAAGCTGAATTTTAGTACCACCTACCACCCACAGACAGATGGACAATCGAAAAGGACGATCCAAACCCTAGAGGACATGTTGAGGTCTTGTATTTTGGATTTTGGAGAAAATTAGAGTCAGTACCTTATGTTAGTGGAATTTGCTTAGAACAACAGTTTTCATTCCTCAATACAAATGGTTCCTTAAGAAGCCCTTTATGGTCGAAAGTGTCGGTCTCCGATTCATTGGGATGAAGTTGGAGAAAAGAAGATTTTGGACCCGACTACCGTGCCTTGGATTGAGAAATCTTTTGAGAAGGTGAAATTGACACGTCAGAGGATCCAAACGGTTCAAAACCGCCAAAAGAGCTATGCAGATAATCGGAAGAAAGACTTGGAGTTTGAGGTTGGAGATAAAGTGGTCCTTAAGATTACACCTTTGAAAGCAAGTCTAATGGCGGAAAAAGGAAAAAAGTTACAACCGAGATTTGTGAGGCCCTATAAGGTTACCCAACGCGTAGGGAACATGGCTTACAAGTTGGAACTATCCTTGAGTTTATCCAGAATTCATGATATCTTTCATGTCTCCATGTTTAAGAAATATCATCCTGACCCGTCCCATGTGTTACGATCGGAAGAAGTAGAAATTGATAAGAATTTGTCATATGAGAAAAAGCCAGTAAAACTTTTAGATCAAAAAGTGAAGGAGTTAAGACACAAGCAAATCCCTCTAGTGAAGGTTTTATGGAGGAATCATGAAATTGAGGAAACAACCTGGGAAGTTGAAGAGGAAATTCGAAAGAAGTATCTAGAGTTATTTGTGAATCAAGGTATGAATTTCGTGAAACAAATCCCTCTAGTGAAAGTTTTATAGAGGAATCATGGAATCGAGAAAGCAACTTGGGAAGTTGAAGAGGAAATTCGAAAGAAATATCCAGAATTATTTGTGAATTAAGGTATGAATTTTGTGAACGAAATTCTCTTAAGGGGGGAAGGATGTGAGGACCGGAATTTTTTTTATTGATTATTTATTTTATGTTATTTTATTGGTTTATCTAATTATTTATTTATTCATTTTCTCCAATTAATTTATTTCATTCATTTTAATTGCACCTGCATGGTACAATGTCTCATTTTATATTTTTAAAACGTTTGCTTTTAAACTTAATTTTTTTGTTGCCCGATTAGTGAAAATTAGAGAAACACGTTTTTCGATGCAATATTTGGTCCGAGAGTGCAGTGGTCTTGAAGAATTAAGTATGATCGAGTGTAGACTAAGAAAAGTTAATTGAGGGGTTAGAGGTGAGTAAGTTGAATTAAATTCAATTAGGAGCACTAATGGGCCACTATTCAAATGTCGACTTTTGCACCAAAAGTTAGCTTATGTCCTGTCTTTCTTTCATTCAAATCACTTCACAAAAGTCACACAAAAACCCTCTCTCTTCTCCCTCCCTTGGCCGAAGCTCTCATCCTCCATTGAGCCAAGAAAGTTTCAATTTTTCCTCTTCATTTTTGCTCACTAAACTTGCTCCAACTTTGCTCATACACTTGGATCATCCTCAAGCTTGGTAGAAGACTTTGTGGAGGAAAGATTCTTGGTGGTTTAGAGCTTGATTTCTTGAAGTTTTGCTCACTACCATTGGAGAAAGGTAACCCCTCAAAGCTCCCATTTTTCTTTCATCTTTTAGTTAGTTTTAGCTAGATAAACTTGGGTTTGTTGATAGGTTCTATGAACCTTGACATTAGGTAGATGCTTTGAGAAAAATTATTAGATAGTGGCCTTGAAGATTTCTTGTTTGTTTGGTTGTTGTTTTAGTAAATTCTAGCTTGGTTTTGGGTTGAGAGTTGGAGGAAAAATTTTGACAGAAAGAATCTAGGACTGCTGTCCGAATTTTTGAGGGAGTGATTCTCTTGTTTTAATTTCAAAATTTGTGGTTATATTGATGCAAAAATGCTTGCTACATGTTGGGTTATGTGTGTGTAAATTGTCTTCCAAAAATCACATTATTTGAATGAGTTAAAATTAAATTAAAGGGAAGAAATCAAACCTGAAAATTTCTAATCAGTGCAGCCGACCAGTATGTACTAAACAGCACACTGGACACCGAGGTAATCCTGATTATGCATGTCTCAGGTGGTCACGTGGACACCGAGGAGCTCGTCTGACCTCTTGCTTTGCCCTTGACTTTTGGTGAGTGTCAAGTGCATGTTTCATGCTGCTATGATTGAAATAATATTTGTACAAGTGCTATGTGATTCTTGTGAATTTGTCGAGACGAGGGTGTACTTTATCACCTTCATTCTCTCCCTCTTGAATCCTTGCTACTTGAAATATGAATTTGTATGACTTGCACTTGTACTCAAACATGTTTTGACTCGTGAGCACTGAGCGGTAGCATGTACCACACCCTATTCGAGTGGGAGGTGCCTCTCATCCCAATTCAGTGCTATGATCGATTCTAAGTCGATTGGAGTGTTGTCTCATCGACCAATTGTACATGTGGGGATGCCCCAACCCATTGACTAGCCTTGTAACTCGAGCCGGCAAGGGCTTGGTCGAAAAGTTTGGTGAACCTTGGGAAATGTTATAACTTGATCTTTTGAGATCTTACTTGGCATACTCGAATAGTATTACCACCTCTTGCTTGTTTGGTTCCAGATCCGAGTGGGTGATATGGTGGATGGGGGAAGTAAGTGGAGCTCTACGAACGTGTTACTACTTGAGTTGATGGAGGGTCAATCAAAGATGGTTTGAACCGGCCAAGACGTGGAAATAGCTCCTGAGAGCTCCTGTATCCTTTCTACTTGTGTTTTACTTTCTATTTGTGCACTTAAATGAAATTTCATGTTAAGTCGCTTTTAAGTGTGATATTTGGTTTAATTTGCGCTACTTGCTTGCTTGCTTGATTTTCTTAGCCTCACTGAGCGTTAGCTCACCCTAAGTTGTTTTCCTTAACAAGTTTTGGAAGTGAAAGTTGGGGACTTTAGACTAGCGATTTTTGGTTGAAACTAGTGACCCTTTTGTATGATATTGGAGACATTTGAAGTGTAAATTTTGTTATACTTGGGTTTTTGGATTGTAATTGTAAATGGTAGCTTTAGAAGAATTTGGCTTGTATATTTGAAGTATTTCTTTAATCCTAAATCTATTATTGACTTGTGGTTCTCTATTAAGTTAGAATGAGTGCATGAGTCATGACGAGAGTTGGGCAGGCGCCCCGCTGATACCCTAGGGTTTGCTCTAGGGAGAGGTGAGGGCGTCACAGAAACACTTAAACCATGATTCATAAGTAGTAACCTTTCTTTGAGTTTTCCATGTTAAACTTCTTTAAAATCTTATTTATATACGTCGATTAAGATAGCCAAACAACTTTCTAGGTCTATCTCTATAAATCCTTATATTTAGAATATAAGCTCCTTTTCCTAACTCTTTTATAGAAAAATTCTTGGACGGCCATACTTTAATAGATTGTAGCATAGGTATGTTGTTTCCCATTATCAATATGTCATCCACAATATAGTATTATGATTTTATCATTGGATTTAATTATTTGTATTCAATAAAAAGCATTTTTGTTTACTTAATTATTGTGTTACATGATTAATTAGATAAAGTTCCTAGAGTAAATGACACCTAATTGAATGTAATCATAAAGTGTTATGATAATGAGATACATTAACTAGAATTTATTGTTAAGATCTCTAATCATAGTTTTAATAGATGAGTCACTATTAATACAGATAGACTACCACATACTATGTATCTTCCTTTTGAAGGAAGTAATAGATCATGTCTGCTATGATATAAAGATAGCAAAACTAAATATGTGAATGTTTTACATGATCAAGTTAATTGGATTGATAGGACATGAGATCATCACATGGATACCGATCTGTGATCTAGACATCAAAACTTGTTTAAATGGATTAAGGAACCTTTTCAAACTTCCATTTATTTAATTTGAATGCAAGAAGGTTCAGGCCAAAAGTTTGGAAGACATTGGCTTAACACAAGAAAGAAGTTTAAATTATTGCCCACAAACCGGTCCACTTAACCAATGGAGTTTATGTGTAATCCGTCTGTAGTTTCTGTGTCATTAATTTTTTTAGAATTTTTCCTATTTTGTCTATTTTAATTAATTACTATTTGACTTTTTATTAGATCATTTGCTTAGATGTGTTTAGTTAATAAAAGGACAATCTTGTGTTAAGCCTTCAGTTTAATGGTCCATTAATTTAGTTGAGTCCAATAGTTTAGTTATTAGATAAGTGAAGTCATTCCAAGTCCAGTTTGGATTTTGATTTAGGTTAGGGTTTTGCCTATATAAGGCTTTAAACTTCATCGTAAAATATGGAGTCGACTCAGATGAATGAAAATTGAAATTTCAATGTTTCTTCAGTTTCTTCAGGCTTGAGTGGAAACTCGTCTTTCAAATCTTGATTCATCTCAAGTGAGCATTCTTGAGTGGATTGAGTGTCGTATTAGCTTGGTATTCATCCAAGTTGTGGCTAGCCTACCCTATCTTTCATTCTAATACTACCCATAACCTAGTCAAGATTGGTCCTTCTGCTACTTGATCGGATCATCTCTTCAAAAAGTGGGAGTTTGGAGAATCTGGCTCGTATTAGTTGGTATCAGAGTTTTGACTCTTGATCCAGGTTAATATCCTTTTATTTTCTTGTTTTTCCCTTTATTTTTCTAGCAAGCCCTAATTTTCCTTGTCTTTAACCAAAAAAAAAAATTTACTTCCTAGGGTTTGAAATTTTCCTTTTGTGTCATTTGTCTTTGGGTTTTTTCTTGTTCTTGAAGTTAAAAAAATTTCTATTGTGTCACTTGTTACCTCTTATCTATGGCTGTCCAATTGATTTTACGGCTGATTTTGCAAAAATCTTGATTGTCCAGTTTCTTTCATGAAGTTTATTGAATTGGAGTCAGCCATAATTCATCTTGTTGTAACAATTCTTTATGCTTAAAAACTTGAACTACAAAGCCAAATAGGCCAAACGAGTAGTTTAACTTACTGTGACAAGTTGGATCCATCTTTGTTTGGTGTAGTTGTTTCTCTTTTGCAAGAATTGGTTGATGTTTTTCCAGATGAGATTCCAAGTGGACTACCACTTGTGAGAGAAATTAAGCAGCAAATTGTCTTTGTCCCTAGAGCATTCATTCCTAATCATCTAGCTTATAAAAGCAACCCTGAGGAGACTAAGGAACTTCACTGCCAAGTTGATGAGTTGTCGAGCAAAGCATGGGCAAGGGAGAGCTTAGTGTGGGGTTCCAATTATCTTAGTTCCCAAGAAACATGGTTCATGGCAAATATGCACCAATTGTCGAGCTATTAATGCCATTACATTAAAATATCTTCACCCTATCTCTAGGTTAGATGATATGATAGATGAGTTATATGGTGTTGGGGTGTTCACTAAAATTGATTTAAAAAGTGGATATCATCAATTTAGGACTAAAGAGGGTGATGAGTGGAAAACAATTTTCAAAACTAAGTATGGTTGTATGAGTGGTTAGTTATGTCTTTTAGATTAACTAATACACCTAGCACTTTTATGAATAATGAATCATGTGTTACCACCATTTTTAGGAAAGTTTGTTGTGGTATATTTTGATGATATTCTTGTGTATAGTCAAAGTTTAGATTAACATCTTGATCATTTGAGAGCAGCCTTTGTTGTACTTCGATGAGAGTGGCTATATACTAATCTTAAGAAGTGTGCTTTTTGCATTGATTGGCTAGTGTTTCTAGGTTTTGTTGTTAGGGCACAGGGTATACAGGTGGACAAGAGCAAAATTAAGGCGATACAAGAGTGGCCAACACCCAAATCTATTGGAGAAATCCGTAGCTTTCATGGACTCGCGAGCTTTTATCAGCATTTTGTGAAAGATTTTAGCACGTTGGCCACCCCATTAATAGCAATTGTTAAGAAAAATGAAATATTCATTTGGGGAGAGGATCAAAATGCTACTGTTAAATTTGGTATACTACTACACCTTTCTCGATTTTTCTTGATTATTACTTTCAATCCTGGATGATTTACAATTACAGCTTCCTTTGCTAAATTTCACCAAGCTATAAATAAAGAAACATACATATAGTCTCTCACATTTAGAGAAAAGAGAAAACGAGACTATGTTCAAAAACGGTAAACTAAATATATTAAGGAATACCTGATGAAAAAAATCAAAAAAATTATACATACATATGTGACAGCAAAACAAGTAATCAAGAGCTTCCATCCACTCCCCTTGTAATATGCAAAAAAAATTCTTTCGTGTTGCCTATAAATGTGTACTTTTGTATTTATCGCTTGTATTATATAGTATCCAGTCATGGAAGCTGTTAATGTCCCCTTATCTACTATTAATCCATATTTATTCAACTGGAGTGTTGTTCTTCGAGTAATTGAAGCAACTCATACCAAAAAAAATTCTCACTCTCAGCAATGATTTTGAACCTCTGTACTTGCTAACGAACAAGTGATATATATTTACTTCAGCTTTTTCCTTTTTCCTTCCTAACTTATATCAAATACATCATTGTTGTTAGATCTAGGGTATTAAAGTTAATGTCCATGCTATTGGAGATACAATTGAATGTATTGCTGGTCTGCTTGTGCCATTCAATAAGTACTATATTTCTAGAGCTACTGTTTGTCAACCACGCACAAATGCTACTACTACTGAATATCCATTCTATTGGATTATTACTAGAGCTACCATAATACAAGAAATACTAGAAGTATCCCTTCGTTTCCTTTTTATTTTCAGTTGGCTCCATTTGCTATGTTAGACATTTTTGCTGATACACATCATTTAATAAGTCAATCCTTATAGCATGAATACTTTTTCATTAGACAAATAATTCCTTTGCATTTCAGTTTGTCTTTTACATGGTTTGCCTTAGATGTTATAGGAGTTCTGGTGCATACTTTACCTGCCAAAAATGTCACTCATCAAGGAGCACAATGCATTTCTCGAGATTATGTAATTGTTAACCAAAGGTAAACTTTTGTCTATAAATCTGATTTCTCTTTCCTATCCTTTATGAAATCAATTAGATCTATCATCAACTAAATGTCTTTGCTTTTTTCATAGTATGAAGCTAGTGATTCTAACTCTGTGGAATGAGTTTGAAGAAGCTGATGGTCCTATCATTATGGCTCCTAAGCAACAGTTTCCAGTCATTATTGGAATAAGAATCAAAGTGGCAATGCAAAATTGTAACTAAATATTTCGCTTTAGAAATTGTTATACACTTGGTGTAGCAAACTTTTGGTTTTTTTTCTTTCAATTAAAACTCAGACCTCAACTTCTCAACTCATCATTCTGCGGTGATTGTGGTACATCCAATTGTTCAGGAAGCAATTCTGACGCCCCGAAAGAATGAGTGTGAGAACCCGCAAATTTTTATATATTTTCGCGACATTATTTTGTTTACTCGTTTATAATTTTGTGACTTTCTTCAATATCTTAATTTCCTATACATTTTTATAAGGGAATATAGTTTTCAAATCATTTCCTTGATACAAGTTAGTCCACGTTAATTTTGAAGTATATTTTGGACGTGGGACCCGCTAGTGCGGTAAATGCATTATATTTTTGAAAACTTGTTGGAATTTTGTATTAAGTGATATTATTTTACAAGGAGTTAAGAGATTTGTATTGGAGAGACAAAAAGATAAGTTTTAAACCTAAAGGTGACAAGTGTCACCATTCAATTCACTCTTGGATTTTGACCATTATTTCTTACCTTTACTAATACTCAAAAAATTGACCCAAAAATCACTCAACATTTCCAAGCTTTGGCCGACTCTCTCTCTCAAGAAAACAAGGGAAGAAAACTCTCAATCTTTTGCTTCTAATCTTGCCTAAATCGTGTGTTTCAATCGATTAAACTTGAAAGTTCTCCATAAAAATCCTTCTCTTAGTAGTTGTGAGGTGATTAGTGAAGTGGGTTGGAAGATTAAGGTGCCAAGTGATTTCTTTCCTTTGGTTACTAAGGTGAGTAGTGAAGGACCCCTCTCCTCCCTCTAATGATGTTTAATTCATGATTGGTGGTGGTATAAGATGCAATTTTATGGATTATATCTTGATGTTTGGTTGAATTGGTGAAGTTTTATAATTATTGGTGATTTTTCTGTTTTCATATGAATATGATTATGTGGTCATGTATGATGGTTGGAAATGATATTTAAGGAAGCTAGAAGGTGAAAAAAGTGGTTAATTGCAAGCAATTTCTGTTTTGGAAAGAAAATTGGAAAGTTAGGGTTTCATTGTTCTTCATTCTGCCTGGCACTGTAGCTCATAATTAGAGGCCGAATTGACCTTGGATTAAAACATAAAAGTTGTAGGGAATGATATTTTAGATATGCCTGCAAAATTTCAGGTCAATCAGAGCAACTTAGCTTGAGAAAAGATGGAATTACCCTTGCTGCCCAGGTTTTACCCGAATTTAATAGTTGCGTCTGTAATTGGTTAATTTGGTTCGGAATGCTTCAGAATTGGTTGTTGAGGTCTTCTGATGAAATGTAGCCTTGTATCTTAGCTTTCGGATGGCTTTGGAATCACTGGATTTGAACTTAGGTAGCCTGATTCATGATGTTTGAACCAGAATGCGGTTTGTGAACCTGTTTTTGCGGTTCTGGTGTAGTATCTTGCATTGTTGACCTGGTTACACTCGAGAATGGACAGAGTTACCTTCTTCAACATTGTATCCCTATCTCTTAGCTTCGAAACAGTGAATCTTTCACCTCCATCCGATAATCGTAGTGCCGGTGATACCGAAACCGCTAAACGATGCCAAAAACTATTTTCCGAGTTAGAGCTTAACTTTCATTTCCGGTCATTTTCCTAGCTAAATCTTGTATTTGAATGACTTTGAGCCTATTGAACGGCTGTTGTGATGAATTTATATTTCGTATGACTTTGGGACTGGCTGAGGAAATAATGAAGCCATGACGGCTGGAAAAGTAAGGAAATTAAGGGGATATGCTGTCCGATCCTTGAAAGCATTTGATGGCTTTGAGTTTGAGTTGAAGGGCTTGGATTTGGGCAAGACAATGATATATGATGGATGGTTCCTGAGCCGTGGAGGTGAGTGACCCCAAACTGTTTCCAAAGCTACTTATGAACTGTTTCTTGCATTATTTACTCGACTGCATCTCATGCGTGCTTGCATGTGAATTCATGATATGATTTTGGCTTCAATGAGTTCTTGGGGAGTCTTGTGCTGGACACCAACGTCTCCACCTCTGTTTATTTGGAGCAAATGGCTCCGGAGCTCAAAAAGGGGCTCCCTCTTACTGTTTACTGTTACTGGATCTTTTGAGCGTTGGGTGTGTAAGTGCAATGATTTCACTGGCTCACGAGAGCAAAATACGTACATTTGATCTCGGAATCATGACATCATTGAAATACATTACTGTGAAATATATTGGATGACTGCTTTTACTGGTTACTCACTGAGCTTCTAGCTCACCCCAAAAATATTTTATTCCCCTCCACAGGGCTCATGGCGAAGGAAGGCTTATAGTACTTATTCCCGTGACTGGATGGCATATATCTTGTACCGTTTGGATTTGGAATCATTTTATGTATAGTTGGAAATTTTTTCCGCTTCGCTTATGACATGTAATTATTGGAGAATTTGATGTAATATTTGAGATTTATATTGTAATTAATTTGAGGACTGTAGTGATCGACTGAGTCCCGGCGAGAGTTGGGCAGGCGGCCCGCCGAACCCTTTCGTTCGCCTTAGGGGGAGGTGGGGCTGTCACAGCAATGGATCTCGATTACTGGTACAATCTGTCGATTAACCTATATATCATTACTATGTTTATCATGTAACAATTTAATTGTCCTTTTTTTATATCAAGTATCAAAACCATGCATTTGCGGTATAGAATATGGTTAATGAACGAAGTTATACTAACCCACGAGTTCTTTTCCCTCCTATCAGTGATAACAGAATAGTTCATATTGCTACTATACTACAATAGGTTAAATAGTTATTGTGACGCCCCCACTTCTCCCTAAGCCGAACCAAAGGGTATCCGCGGGATGCCTACCCAACTCTCGCCAGGACTCGGAACAAATCCCATTCAGGCTTAACACAATACTAGCCAACACAACCAGATAAAGTAAGAAAGTGCGGAAAAACTTTCGAACTTAACAATATATAACGATTATCCAATCCTTACATCGGATTTTCAAAAGTAACAACAATACCCAAAATATACAACATCCGAAATATCTAGCCAATTACATTAGAAACCTTAAGCCAAAAGTACATCAAAAGGGGTTCCTTCAAGACTCATTCCATGCCCATTCCTGTTAAGGAAAACAAATCTACGGGGTGAGCAAAACGCTCCTGAGGTCAAGAACACACATGCAAACACGTTGTTCAAGTCACAACCCCAATCAACAGGAAAATGATAAAATGCAAGAAGTAAACAGTTCCAGTGAAAAATAAACAGAAACAATTCAAGGATATGGTAGCTCTCAGGAGTTAATTTCCACTTGCTTTGCCAATCTTATTCGTATATTTTCCCGCGATGACTCTCTGTCAACCGGGTTGATATTTCCAATCCGTAGATCTCCACTTACTTCTCATGTCCGTCCACCGTACATCGCACCGGGCCCGAACAACATTTATAAGGCGATACTCCACGAGTATGCCAAGCAAGATCTCTCAAATAGATCAAGCTTTTCATGGAATTCTCATGGCTCACCGAAGTTCCCGACCAAGCTCATGTCGACTCGAGTCCCAAGGTCGGCCTATGAGTTTGAGCGTCTCCCATGTAACATTTGTGAGTCAAGAAGATTCACTCCAGCGACGTATGCAGCCATAACATACTAATTCATGTCATTCAAGCATTTGATACATTCAATCATTCATTTAAGTCATTCATGGTTCATTCATTCAATTCAATCAATTCAATCATGAGTCATTTATTTCAAATGAGAACGAGTGCGGTAAAGTACACACTCGACTCCATTTTTTTTTTCAAAATCTCCAATCATTTATAACAGTAAGCATGTATCAAGTACTCATACACTTGACACTCACCAAGTAAACAAAGAAGAAATGTCACTCGAAATTCAGGCGTCCACCGTGGGATCCTCTTGAAGGTCCTCTTGGGTGTCTGAGCAATTAATAATGCATTATCACTCAAAATCACTTAAAACCCCTAAGTATCAAGAAAGATTGCACGCTAGTACAATCTAAGAATATCTCGCAAGTACGAGCCTTAATTACTAGTAAATCAAGACTCAAGGGTGGGGTTTTAAAACACAAGAGAAATTTGATTTTCATCTTTGAAATCAAGTGCAAAACGATCAAGTGATATCAAAGGAAGAGAGAGAGTTTGAAAAACTTCATTTTCCTTAAGTTAGAAAATTTCAGATTTGTCGTACGTATTTTGAAAAATCGTATCTCTCCCTCTACAAGTTAAAAATTGGAAAGCTTGGTACCGTTGGAAACTAATTCCAAAGTACTAAAAGTTCCTAGAAGACACTTTTCCATGATTCCAATTGGAAGATATTCAAAATTTGGCCCAAAGTTGCTATTTTGGAAAGTCAAGACAGATTTGGGTTGATTTTCGACAAAGTTTGAAAATTCAGCAAAATTCACACAATGCGAACTAGCCTTTGAAATTTGGCACTCGATTAGAGTTACAATCAAAGTTTTCAACACAACAACCAGAACAAGAATTGGAGTTTTGAACACCAAGATATAGTGACTCAAAGTTGCTGAATTTCCTCTTTGAACGAAGATTTTCCAGGTTTAAATCACGAATATTGGGACTTTGGTTGAGCATCGAAATGGACTCAGAATGACACCAAACTTGGCAGTATTATACTACCATATGAGCGGTATTCCTCTGTAAAATTTTATAGAAAAATACGTACGGAAATTTGGTTAAAAAAATCATTAAAGTCCCACAAGTTTCCAAGGCAAATCTGCCTGGTATGTAAATTTTCCTTTTCTAAATATTCGGCTAATGAAAACATCTCAAATATGGTTCATTTATGTAGACAATGTCGAAGAAACATCCAAGATGTGTTTGATAGGTGATTAACACCAAAATTTCGAAACAACAAGTCCCAATCAAGGTTAAGGCATCAACTAGCCAAAAAGAGGGTTTTCAATCACTACGTTAGTTTCGAACTTCGGCCACAACTCACTCAATTCAACTCGGAATTGAATGTGGTTAGTCGCGTTGAAAACTAAATTCATAAAGCTACAATTTCTCAGTAGAAATCATTTTAAAAATCTGTCCACAACTAGCTCATATTCGAGCATCAACTCGCTGCTTAAAACAGAGCTTCCAGTAAAACGAGAAACAGAACAGGCAACTTTACAAGGTTGGTACGGATCACTCAAGTAGAATCAGGATATGTATTTTATACCGTTGGAAAAATGGGAATGTCTAGTTTCCAGTGCCCCAAACGGCACTCGATTCCAACATCAGAGCAAAAGTTATGACCGAAACATAAACGCTGCCAGAGTGCACTGGACACCCATTTCCAGTTTTGATGAATTTTCGAAATCACAACATTTGGCCAACCAAATCACGTAATTTTTTGTGGAAATCTTCCACACAGCCCACACAACATATATACATCATAAACAAGTCAATTGAACCTCAAAAAAATACTTTAAGGGTCACGGCATTGACAGGGGCAGAAACGGAAAAATTCCCCTCCTCACTTCCTTTGAGTTTCCATCCACAATATCACTTATTTCTACTAAATTAAACACTAATCCAACATTAATAACATCAAAACTCATCAAATCAGTCCATCAAACCATAGTGGGAGTTCATAGAGCCCACACACCAAATTTTCAACATAAATAAAGCTACCCACATGAATATATGAGATTATACGTGCAAGATATCTTCTATAAACCAAGAATTGAAAGGTTGATCGTTGATTACCTTTGTTGGTGACTCAAGCAGAAATTTTTGGCCCTTGATAGCTAAATAAAACCCTGGAAAGCAAGCTCTTTTCCTAGCTGAGGTTGTTCACCAAGTGTTTAGCAAGTTGTACATAAAATTTGAGGTGATTTGGTGAAGATTTGAAGGTGAAATGAAGAAGAAATGTGGGCTGTTTTTCTTCCTCTTTTGGCCGCAGGAATGAGAGAGAGAAAGGAGAGTGTTTGGGCTGCAATGAAGCTTCCTTGAGAAGCTTTAATGTGTGGCTCCAAATTGTGCAAAAATCAACTCTCTCCCCACGCGCGCGCGCGTTTTTCATGCTCGATTCCTCTCGAGTTTATTTCACTTGTGCACTAAGCCTCTAATGCACTCCCATTCATTTTATTATTATTCACTCTTAATGGTCTAAAAATAAGGGTCTAAAGTCCCTCAATTAATCGCGCGCGCAAAAACGTGTAGTACCGATTTGTGCGCGATAAAGTGAAATCTCGAAGAATTTCTTATAACGATAATATAACTAACTAACACTTGAACACTTAAACATAAAAATACATATATTAAAACTAATGTACGAGTCACCAATTTTCCAAACTCATAGTACTCTTGTAAGGATCTAAGACAACCAAATGAAAGAGATAAGCAGTGTAAAGATCACAAACGTAACAATAAATAAAAAGGAAAGAATTGCAAACCAATTAACTACCAAGCTCCTCTTGAGCTTGTAGATTAATTCAAATAAGTTTCTTCAACTTGATGAATTACAATCACTCTTGCGTACAAAGGAAGGTTCACCTCCTCCTTGCCCCGAACACCACTCGGTCAAGTCAGGAAGTTTTACTATCCCTCAGAACAACCCTCACAGAGCTACACTCATCAAGTATTCACTCACAAATGAAAAGCTTACAATGAACCTCACACCACTAAGACTACAAATCTTCTTTGAAGAGTATTTTCTCACTAAAATCACTCTAGATCTTTTGTATTTTCAGTGTGCAAAAGTTGTTTAAAATATCTGACCAAGCACTATTTATATAGGACTAAGAAAGTGCCTCATTAATGTTTCCAACGGATAGAAAGTAGATGAAGAGTCAACTAGCCGTTGGAGTGTCAGACGTCCGATAGTCCTGTTTTTTGCGTCCGACAGCAGGCAGTGAGTTTAAGAGATTTTCTTCAATTCTTTCGGACGTCTGGTGCAAGCTCTTTGTGCATCCGACAGCAAACAAAGAGATTTGAGAAATCATCTTGTTTCTATCGGACGTCCGGTGGAGACATATTCAGCGTCCGATGGTTTCGTCGACTTTCAAGGATCCTATCGGACGTCCGATGCTTGCGTCCGATCGAGGTCAGTGATCCAGGGGAAATGTCTTATTTCCTTCGGACGTCCGGTGGTGGAGTTCTTCATGCATCCGAAGTTACGCAATGATTATCGGACGTCCGATCCAAACGTCCGACAGCTTTTAGCAACCTTTGACCCTTTCAATTGCATTTGATCTTTGAGTCTGATTGCTGCATAACTAAAAGTATTTCTAGAAAAGATATTAGTATTATCCATTTATTTTGTAAACATCAAAAGTTAGGAACCAGGGTCAATATTCTCCCCCTTTTTGATGATGACAAAACAATGGATAAAGGAAAGAAAAAGATTGTGCATATGAGCATAAGCTCCCCCTCACCTATTGCATCAGAAAAATGTAAGAAACAAACATATAATCTCGGAATAAACTCTTCCTTTGACAAAGCATCCATTTCTCCCCCTTTTTGTCATCATAAGATGAGAGTAAAAATATCGTAATCCAGCAACATATCACAGAGAGTTGATACAAAAACAAATACCAACATATCACAAAGAGTTTAACAAAACAAATCATCATTAGATCAGAATTATTATTTTCTCTCCCTTTTTGACATCATACAAATTCAGTAATATTCAAAAATATCAAGAAAAACTCAGTTCAAGACATCAGAAATATCAAAAGAGAATTACAAAAAAATTTATGAACAAGAATCTCACCAATTTTACCAAAATCTCCTACTTGTTAAAGTTAGCATCATATTTAACTATCAACATGCATTTCATGTCTCTTCTCATGTTCTTTCTCACATAACAATCACTTTTCATGTGACCTTTTTGACAGCAAAAATTACACATAACCAAAGAGTTATTTACATGAACAGGTTTAATAAATCTTACTTGTCTTCTCTTATAAATAGCAAATTCATTTGCATTCTGATTTAGCTTTATCTGATGAGTACCAAAATGAGGTATTGCGTCATTTCTTTGAAAACAGTTTTGTTTCTTATGTTGAAGCATCTGACTAAGATCATCCATTCTTCTTTTCAATTCACCTTGTTCCTTTTTGAACATTTCACAAAATCTTGTTTTTCTATCAAGCTTATTTGTAAATCAATCTCATTCTTTTTAAAGAAATCATTTTCAGTTTTCAGCTTTTTGTTTTGTTGAAAAAGATTTGCATTATCTTGAAGCAAAAAATTAATTTTCTGTTTTAACTCCTTGTTTCTAGTATAAGATTCTTTCAAATTATCATGCAATTATATAATGAAAGATTCAAGATCATCATCAGTTTCATCATCAGTTTCATCATCACTTTCAATTTGAGAGTTAGAAGATGTTATCTCATCATCTCCAATGGCCATAAAAGCCAATTGAGCAGATTCTTCTTCCTCTTCAATTTCACCATCGGAGTTGTACTCATTCCATGTGAATTGAAAGTTGTTGAATCTTGACTTTTTTTCACCGTTCCTCTTCTTCATTGGACACTCACTCATGTAGTGTCCAAATTGGCCACATTCATAGCATTTGTCACCTTACTTTTTGTTGGCCTCATATCTTCCTTTGTTTCTTGCATTGTTGAATTGATTAGAATCTGAATTGCTAAATCCTCCTCTTCTAAATCTCTTTTCGTTAAGAATCCTCTTGAAACTTCTTGTAATGAGAGCAAGATCACTGTCATCAACTTCCACATCTTCTCCATCCAAGGAGGCCGAATCATCTTCATCTTGAGATACTTTTAGAGCAATGCTCCTTCTTACCTTTGCATCTTCTTCCTCTTGTACCTTAGTCTTAAGTTTCAACTCATAAGAGGTCAGAGAATTAATAAGTGATTCAATAGGCATAGTATTCAAATCTTTAGCCTCCTCAATAGCAGTCACTTTCTTTTCCCAATCATTAGACAAGGCATTTAGGATTTTTCTATTTTTCTCACCTAAGAGTATTCCTTTTCCAACACTTCTAATCTTTAATGAGATCATTGAATCTACAATACATTTGATCAATATTTTCATGAGTTTTCATTTTAAACGACTCATATTTAGTAACTAAGATAGATTTCTTTTGCTCTTTAACATTCTCACTACCTTCATGAATTTCTTTCAATTTGTCCCAAATTTCTTTAGCTGACATGCAACCCTTGACTCTAATAGATTCATTTGAGTCTAAAGCACAATATAACACGTTCATGGCTTTTGTATTTAAGGTGAGATAAGCTCTATCCACAGCAGTCAGTTCACTTCTTATTTTTTGTCTAGATCTATGAGTATTTTCATCTATAAGAGAGACATCATATGGACCTTCACTAATAATAAACCACAATTCAATATCAATCGATTGCAAAAAGATAATCATTCTTTCTTTCCAACTCACATAATTCGACCCATTAAACATAGGTGGTCTAATCACAGAATGTCCTTCAAAAAATATGGCATTATTGGTTGTCATTTTTACTCCAAAGCCGATTGAGCTTAATCTCTAGGAGACCAAGCTCTGATACCAATTGTAAGGATCGAAGACAACCAAATGAAAGAGATAAGCAGTGTAAAGATCACAAACGTAACAATAAATAAATAAAAAGGAAAGAGTTGCAAACCAATTAACTACCAAGCTCCTCTTGAGCTTGTAGATTAATTCAAATAAGTTTCTTCAAATTGATGAATTACAATCACTCTTGCGTACAAAGGAAGGTTCACCTCCTCCTTGCCCCGAACACCACTCGATCAAGTCAGGAAGTTTTACTATCTCTCAGGACAACCCTCACAGAGCTACACTCATGAAGTATTCACTCACAAATGAAAAGCTTACAATGAACCTCACACCACTAAGACTACAAATCTTCTTTGAAGAGTATTTTTTCACTAAAATCACTCTAGATCTTTTGTATCTTCAGTGTGCAAAAGTTGTTTAAAGTATATCTAACCAACCACTATTTATATAGGACCAAGAAAGTGCCTCATTAATGTTTCCAACGGATAGAAAGTAGATGAAGAGTCAACTAGCCGTTGGAGTGTCGGACGTCCGATAGTCCTGTTTTTTGCGTCCGACAGCAGGCAGTGAGTTTAAAAGATTTTCTTCAATTCTTTCGGACGTCTGGTGCAAGCTCTTTGTGCATCCGATAGCAAACAAAGAGATTTGAGAAATCATCTTGTTTCTATCGGACGTCCGGTGGAGACATATTCAGCGTCCGATGGTTTCGTCGACTTTCAATGATCCTATCGGACGTCCGATGCTTGCGTCCGATCGAGTTCAGTGATCCAGGAAAAATGTCTTATTTCCTTCGGACGTCCGGTGGTGGAGTTCTTCATGCGTCTGAAGTTACGCAATGATTATCGGACTTCCGATCCAAACGTCCGACAGCTTTTAGCAGCCTTTGACCCTTTCAATTGCATTTGATCTTTGAGTCTGATTGCTGCATAACTGAAAGTATTTCTAGAAAAGATATTAGTATTATCCATTTGTTTTGTAAAAATCAAAAGTTAGGAACCAGGGTCAATAACTCTCAAATCGATTATTGTTTCCAAACGCGCATTCACTATCCTCACTTAACGAGCTTTCAAAAATTAAATTTTTAAACGAGTCATTTTAAAAATATAAGCAAGTCATAATTCCATGTAATTGGGTCTAAAAAGGTTGAAATAAAATATTTGGAGTAAACGGGCAATTAAATATTTAAATAAGCTAGTAATAGGAATTTAAAATAAGTAAATTTTTGCGAGTCCTCACATCCTATCCCCCTTAAGAGAATTTCGTCCTCGAAATTTTTCTTGATTGGTGAATAGGTCTGGATACTTTCCTCGAATTGCTTCTTCGACTTCCCAGGTCGCTTCCTCTAGCCCGTGGTTCCTCCAAAAAACTTTTACCAGCGGTATCCGTTTATTCCTCAATTATTTCACCTTCCTATCCAGAAGCTTTACCGGTTTCTCCTCATAGGTCAAAGTCCCATCAATTTCAATACTTTCCGGTTGCAAAATATGAGAAGGGTCTGGATGATATTTCTTAAGCATGGACACGTGAAAAATGTTGTGAATCCGAGACAAATTCGGTGGCAATTCCAACTTATAGGTCGCATTTCCTACACGTTGGATAACCTTATAAGGTCCTACAAACCTCGATTGTAACTTCTTTCCCTTCCCAGACATTAAACTTGCTTTTAGAGGTGTAATCTTAAGAAATACTAGATCTCCAACCGCAAATTCTAAATCCTTCCTCCGATTATCTGCATAACTCTTTTGACGACTCTGTGCGGTTTGAATTCTCTGGCGTACTAACTTCACTTTCTCATTAGCCTCCTCAATCCAAGGCACTGTAGTCAGGTCTAAGATTTTTCGTTCACCTAATTCATCCCAAGAAATCTGGGATCTACACTTCCGACCATAAAATGCTTCATACGGAGCCATTTGAATAGAAGAGTTTAAGCTATTGTTATAAGCAAATTCCACCAAAGTTAAATACTTACTCCAACTCTCCCCAAAATCCAACACACAAGTCCTTAACATGTCCTCAAGAATTTGAATTGTCCTCTCGGACTGTCCATCGGTCTGGGGATGGTAAGTAGTACTAAAATTCAATTTAGTCCCCAATACCTCTTGCATCTTTTGCCAGAATCTTGAAACAAATCTTGGATCTCTATCGGACATGATACTTACAGGTATTCCATGTAACCTGATAATCTCATCCAAGTACAACTTAGCCAACTTCTCTAATGGGTAAATCGGCAGAAAATGTGTCGATTTGGTCAATCTATCCACTATTACCTAAATAGTATCATGGCCTCTTTGTGTTCTTGGTAATCTTGATACAAAATTCATAGTGATATGCTTCCATTTCCACTCAGGTATTTCCAAAGGTTGCAAAAGTCCCGATGGTTTCTGATGTTTAGCTTTAACCTGTTGACAAATCAAATAGGTCTGGACAAATTGAGCAATCTCCTTCTTCATGCTCTCCCACCAATACAAACTTTTTAAGTCTTGGTACATTTTATTCCCTCCAGGGTGTACCGTAAACTTCGATCGGTGTGTCTCTTCCCAAATCTCCTTCTTAAGTCCCTCATTTTTTGGCACCACTATCCGATTCCGAAACTTCAAAATACCATTTGATCCCAAGTTAAAATCCGATTTTTCTCTCTTTTTGACTTTCTCCACACATTTTTACACTTCAGGGTCCTTTTCTTGAGTCTCTTTAATACATTCCTACAAAGTGGAATTCACTACAATATTTTCAAGGATTACTTTTCTCGGCTCAAGTCGAGAATTCCAATAACTAACCTCTTCCAACAAGTGTAACTCCTTAATCATCAATCCAGCCACTTGTACTTGAAAACTTAGAGTATCGGCCACTACATTGGCCTTTCCTGGATGGTACTTTATCGTGCAATCATAGTCTTCTAAAAATTTCATCCACCTACGTTGCCTCAAATTCAGCTCCTTTTGAGAAAACAAATACTTAAGACTTTTGTGGTCAGTAAAAACCTCGAATGTCACTCCATACAGATAATGTCTCCATTTCTTTAAAACAAACATTACCGCCGCTAACTCCAAATCATGAGTCGGGTAATTTCCTTCATGCGGTTTCAATTTTCTAGAGGCATACGCTATCACTTTGTCATTTTGCATTAAAACGCATCCCAATCCTTCCTTGGAAGCATCTGTGTAGACCACAAAGCTGTCTTTTTCATTTGGTAGAGTTAACATAGGCGCTCTTGTCAAACGTCTTTTCAACTCTTGGAAACTCTCTTCACACTTAGAACTCCAAATAAACTTCCCACTTTTCATGGTCAACTCAGTCATGGATCCAGCAATTCTAGAAAAATCTTGGATAAATCTCCGGTAATACCCTGCTAATCCTATAAAACTTCGAACCTCAGTAGGGTTTTCCGGTCGTTTCCACTTTGAAACAGCTTCAGCTTTACCTGGATCTACTTTAATTCCAACCTTAGAAATTACATGTCCCAAGAATGTCACTTCTTTCAACCAAAATTCACACTTGCTAAACTTAGCATACAATTGGTCTTCCCTCAAGGTTTGCAAAACAATTCTCAAGTGTTTCTCGTGATCTGTCACATTCTTAGAGTACACCAAAATATTATCAATAAATACCACTACAAATTGGTCCAGATAAGACTTAAAGACCCTGTGCATCAAATCCATAAAAGCAGCAGGTGCATTCGTTAACCCAAATGGCATTACGACAAACTCAAAGTGTCCATACCTCGAGTTAAAAGCAGTCTTGGGTATATCTTTCTCCAAAATCCTCAATTGATAATAACCTTGTATCAAATCCAACTTCGAGAATACCACCGCCCCTTGCAATTGGCAAACAACAATTCATCAATGTGGGGCAACGGGTACTTATTCTTAATGGTGACATCATTCAAGCCTCGATAGTCTATACACAACCTTAGACTCCCATCTTTCTTTTTAACAAACAGGACTGGGGCTCCCCACGGTGAGTCACTCTCTTTTATAAAACCCCGTTCCAACAAATCCTGTAATTGCAATTTCAATTCCTTCAATTCGGCTGGAGACATCCGATATGGCGTCTTAGAGATAGGTGCTACTCCCGGAGTCACATCAATCTTAAAAGCTATGTCCCTTTCCGGGGATAAGGACTCTAACTCTTCAGGAAAGACATCTGGGTAATCGTTCACTACAGGCATATCCTCCAATCTCACTTTATCATTAGGAGTGTTGATTAGAAAAACCAAATATCCTTGAACCCCTTTACTTAACATTTTCCTAGCTCGGATTCCTGAGATAAGTGCAGATGAGGCTAATATACTCCTTACATCCAATTTCAAGGTTGCCTCATCCGGAATGCACAATTCTACTATTTTTGTCTTACAGTTCAACTGGGCATTGTAACCGGCTAACCAGTCCATTCCTAGAATCACATCATACCCCTTAATTGCTAAGCCTATCAAATCGGCCAGTAATTTCCGTTCTCCAACCTAGATGTCACAATTTCTATATACCAAATTAGCAATTAGACTTTGGTCCCCAGTAGGTGTCTTAACCTCCAAGTCTTACGGTAACTTAATTGGCTTCAAGTCTATTCCTCTCATGAAATTAGGGTTTACAAAGGAATGTGTCGCACCCGGATCAATTAAAATCTTAGCTAAACGGTGGAAAACAGGAATCGTACCTTCAACCACCTCAATCGTATCAGGTATCTGTTGATGATCCAGTGTATAAACCTTAGCCGGTACCTTAGGTCGACTCCCTCCAGTACTAGTCTGTTTAGAGGTTGACTTTTCTGACCTCTGCGGGTTACCTCCTATCTTCATTTTATTTGGACAGTTCACGAGTTGGAGCTCGGTACTGCCACAAGCCAAGCACTTCCCAGACTTTCTCCAATAATCGTTCTCAGAGTGGTTGGGTTTACCACAGTACCCACAAGTAACTTAAGGGGTCACGGCCGAACCACTAGAAGGTGCTCCCCTAGCTTGAACCGGCCCACTGCGACCTCCTCTGGATAAAGCTCCCCTTGAAGCTCCTGCAGTCTTTGTTCCTTCCATTCCTCTTCCCATTTTGGAAGGCTGTGCACTTTTACTAGCTTGTCCAGAAGTGTGACTGGAAAAGTTTCTCTTCCTATTGTGAAAGTCCCTCACTTGCACTCTGGCACTCTCAACTCTTTGTGTTTTCTCTAGAGTCTCAGTAAAAGTAGAGATTTGGGTTGCGGCCAAACCCTCCTGAATTTCCACATTAAACCCTTGTACAAACAGCCTTATCCTCCTCCGTTCGTTAATCACCAATTCAGGGGCGTACTAGAAAAGTTTAGTGAACTTCCCTTCATATTCCGCTATGTCGCGCCCCATTTTTTATAAGAAAAATAAATGGTTTTAAAAAGTGAATTTTTTGATTGAAAATATGATTTTTGATTTAAAAGGAAAATGGGTATGAATGGGGGTTTGTAATGCGACGATTTTGACCCAAAATATAGTTTAAAAAGGGTTTTTGAAATAAAATCGGAGTCGCCACTTGGTATAGAGTTAAGGTGTACCAAGTCACCTAAAAAAATGAATTTTTAAAGAAAAAAAGTAGAGAAACCCCTTTTAAACGACTCCTAGTCTACGTAAACCAACGAAAAAGGTTCGGGAGTCACATTTGACGAAGGGGAAGGCAAAGATAAAAATCCAAGGCACCCCTTCGACCTAGCCAAGGCTAGTTGCGTGATTTAGTCAAAGATTTTCTTGTTTTATCCCAAAAATTTATCACATTTGGATGCACTATATGAATGCAAACCCTAAACCTAAGAGGGCATCGAGGGACAAAATTTCTCTTCAAAGCTTGAATGGTGCCAATCACATTAATTGTGACGCCCAATAATGACTCTTTGGAGAGGTCACGAATTATGCAAAAATATGAGACTCTAAGAAGAGGAAAAGGATAAAATAATTATAGAAATATACATGTCTTAAAGGAATGCATCATGTCGGGTACGAGGGACTAATGCTCGTGACTCAATTTTTCCTTTTAATAGAGGGAATACGAGCGTGCTAAGGCTAGAAAAGCCAAACTCGTCCATATCCCATATCCAAGGGGTTTTCTCTAATCTAATCAAGCAAATGAATTAACCTAGTTCTAATGCTTATATGAGATGCAAGTCTAATGTCATGTTTCATACAAAAGGGGCAAGTAATATACATATAAGGGAAAATATGGGGGGAAGTGGGTATACATATATAAGGAAAGTGTCATGCAATATGGTGGAAGAGGCCCTAAAAAAGTGAAAAATATGCATGAGATGAAGGCATGCGAATGTACTAGCGAGGGACGGCCCTATTGGATCTAACATTGGACTAGTCCACATCTACGCTCTCTCACAAGCATTGGACTTGTAAGAGCTCGAGGGGACAACCATGACTAGCATTGGATTAGCCACGGTTACGTGCATTGGCATCCATCATACACATATATAAGTAATTGGCATAATTAAAGCAAGTAGACATGGGAGCACGTAATTCACATAACACATAAGCATGCATATCTAGATGCCAAAACCTAAGAAAGCGATTAAACACATAGCACCTAAGCATGCAAAACACATAAGGCAATTAAGGCCCTAACTATTACATTTTTACGGGGGAAGGCCTACTACAATCTAAAAGGAGAAATGGAATGAAATAAATAGTTAAAATAAATCTAACTATTACAATTGTGGCATTCAAGTGCCTTCCCAAATGATCAAAAATTGCACTAAAATAAATATACAAAATTAAACAAAGAAATAAAACAAATAAATAAATGAAATAATAAAAAAAATATTCAAAAGGCATGCAATTACACACGTAAAGTCACATAGGGCATGTAGAGTCAAATAAAATAAGAAAATAAGGGATAGAGTGTACCTCCCTTGAGTTGGAGCCCTAATGACACGAATTTACTTACTTACCCTCCAAAAAACAAAGAAAGGGTCAAGGCATCTCTTTAATTAACAAAATAATCAATGAAATGGAAATTGAATCACTCAAAGCGTTCAAATAAACTAGACAGCTCATAGTCATTAAATTGAAACCAACGAGGACCCAATTGAAACAATTAAAGAAGTTAAAGGGGCCAATTTGATTGATTTTTCCAATTTTCTGGTCTATAGTAGAATTAAACACAAATTAAGGGGTTAAAAATGCAATTTTTCCTTTTGGTTTTCATGCATGCACACGTAGAAGAAGCTTTCTCTGCAACAATTCTATTTCCAACCGTGGCTTTCTTCCATTTCATCATGCAAACAAAGTCCAACAAATATCCAAATTCTACCTATCCATCATCGACTAAACATGCAACTTCATTGCGGGATTGAAACAAAGAAATGGAGCTGACCATCAAGGATAAAAAGTAAATAGCGAAACAGCAAAAGAAAAGAATGCAGCAGGAGCTTTCTCTGCAAATTCACATTCGCAAGCTTCCCGTAGCTCTCGGCTATTCATCACCTAAATCTATCGCACAACAATGAAAGAAAAGGAACTACAACATGCCATTTTGATAGGAAAAACAGTCCCATCCCTCTTGCGTCAAGAACATGAACCAAGTTTCCAAAGCTGGGACGAAACATGCAATGCAGGAAAGAACAAAAGGGAACAAAAGATACAGAGAAAAAGAAAATAGCCAAGCTTGATCGAAATAACGCTAAACCAACACCGAAACCAGAATCAAACAAATGCGAGCTCAGACTTGGGTTAGAACAACTAAAAGTCTAAAAATGAAAACAACAGGCCACGGCTGCAACAGTTTTAACCATTTGTTGCGGTCCAAAGGTATTCCGCACCTTGCTACTTGAAATGGCAGCAAGCACGTACATGGGATACTATCAAACAACAAACAAAGCCAAAATGAAACTCCAGCCATCCCTGAGACCGCAACAAACCCAAAAGAACAGAATTTTATTTTTCTTTTCAAAGTAGAGGACTCTAACTTTGTTGCAGCGTCCCTCGGTACCTCATAAAAGTCCCAAACATGCCTAAACATGGATTGAATCAAGGCATTAAGACTCCAAAACTATTATTCAAAACCCTGGTTTCTATCTTTCAAAACCCAGTCCAAACTGAACCCAACTCTAGATTTAGATGTGCTAAAAGATTCTAAGCACAGAAACAATCAAAGCTGCAAACTTTCTGCAATTTTCGTTCGGCCAAAACATAATCACGCCGTAATTCAAATGAGACCTATTGATAACCTCCAAATATCATAACTTTATCAGCGGAGAACCATCAACTAATCATGGAAGCAAAGACAGAACCAGTATACAGCAAAAAGAAAGCAAATAACAATTAAAGAAAACAGCTTTCTACCATAAAAGATAAGGGTCTTACCTTAAACACATAATGAGGCGTGGGATGACTAAAGAGAAGGCTCAGGTGGTTTCTGCCGGATCTTCGAAGGTGCGCCAGTGGGCTTTGGGGGTGAAGTGTGGTGGTGGAGTCCACGGCAGTAGAAGGAGAGCAGCAACAGCAATGACAGCGCCACCACTTCAGCCAATGTCGACGATAGGATCCTCTGAGGTTGCGGCCGCTCTGTGTTTTCCTTTTTCTTTCCGTCGCTACTACCGAAGCTCTCTTCCCCGTCACTGCCCGAGGTTCCCTTCTTCTGGTTTTTCGTTTTGTCCAAATTTCCCCGTTACCCTTTCCTCTACGCAGCAGCCCCTCTCTATCCTTTCCTTCACAATCTCCCTTGCTTTTTCTTTTCCATCCGCTGTTCTTTCTGTTCTAGCCGTCCCCCCAGATACTTAGTCCGTAGCTACCTCCCTCTCGTTCTCCTTTTCCAGCCGCCGTTATCCTCACTCTCAGCCGTCACTCTTGGTTCCTCACTCTGCCCGAAAGCTCTCCAGTTTCCCTTCTTCCTCTCGGTCTCTCCTTTTTTCCTTTCGCCACCCAGAACCCTTCCTTTCCTTGCTATTTGTCCTCTCTTCCATTCTCCCTCGGCTGCGGCTATTTTTATAGGAACCGATGTCTCCTAAACCCTCACCTCAAAGGTGAGGATGAAGAGTTAGTTTTACCCAAAAACATGAGCCCTCCGATGACCAAACTGATATTTCTTCATGCTCCTGTAATGCTGCATGCGCAGCTCTTCTTTTCTTTTTCTTTTTTATTTTTCAATCACTTAATTAACCAATAATACAAAAATAACAATTTAAACGTAAATAAAATGTACAAACTAGCAACAAAAGATGAAACAAAAACTAAGATTTTTCCTGTATTTTTCTCTTTTTTTTTTTGATTAATAAACAGTAGAAAGAAATAAACATATTTTTATGAACAATTTTTTTGACAAATTTTATGCTAAAAGGTCTAATAATAAAATAAAAAAATAGCTAAAAGGGTGAAAATGAAACAAAATAAAACTAAAAAATAAATAAAAATAATAATAGATAATAATAATGATCTAAAATGCTATACAGACGCCAAAAGTCTAAAACTAAAATCATGGAATTAACAAATAAAAATAGATAAGAATTATTACTAAAAATAAAAATAGAATTAGGATAAAAATTATTTAAAAATTTGGTGTCTACAGTTTGCCCCTCTTTGTCTGAGTTTTGGAAAAACTTGAGACAAAGAAGTAAACACCAAATACTCACCTGTTATTCGGCTGCGAACAACTCGAATGATTGACGCTTTCTGAAATGGGGACTGACCCCTTTAACAAAATTTTAAAAAGAATGGGACTGACCCAGATGAGAAATTTAAAACGAGACTGACATGAACAAGAAATTTAAAAGAGGACTGACCCCAACAAGGAAATTGAAATCATGGGACTGACCCGAACAAAATTTAAAATCATGGGACTGACCCGAACAACTTAAAATCATGGGACTGACCCGAACAAACTTTTAAATCATGGGACTGGCGCGAACAAAATTTAAATCATGGGACTGACCCGAACAAACTTTAAAATCATGGGACTGGCCCGAACAAAATTTAAAATCATGGAACTCGAAACAAATTTAAAATCATGGGACTGACCCGAACAAACTTTTAATCATGGGACTGACGAACAAATTTAAAATCATGGACCCGAAATCATGGACTGACCGAACAAAAAAATCATGGGACTGACCCGAAGAGAATTTAAAATCATGGGACAGGCCCGAACAAAATTTAAAATCATGGGACTGGCCCGAACAAAATTTAAAATCATGGGACTGACCCGAACAAACTTTTAATCATGGGACTGACCCGAACAAAATTTAAATCATGGGACTGACCCGAAGAGAATTTAAAATCATGGGACTGGCCCGAACAAAATTTAAAATCATGGGACTGACCCGAACAAACTTTAAAATCATGGGACTGACCCTGTCGCGCCCCACTTTTTGAAGGTGTGAAAGTAATGTGTATGTGAACGTGTGTGAAGATGAAAATAAAAGGCCGTGGGATTGTGAAACGCGACAGTTTGGCCAAATAAAGTTCAAAAAAGGGTTTTTGAATGGAAATGGAGTCGCCACTTGGTATAGAGTTAGGGTGTACCAAGTCACCCAAGAAAAAGTGATTTTTGGAAAGTAAAGCAAACAAACCCTTTTTAAAGAACTTTTAGGTCTACGTAACCAAAGAAAGGGATCGGGGGTCACATTTGATAAGGGAGAAGGCAAAGGCAAAGCCTAAGGCACTCCCTTACCCTAGCCAAAGCTAGTTGCTTGATTTAGCCCCACTTTTCCTAATTTTTCTACCCAAAATATGTGTTGCATGTTGGATGTGACTAATGGATACGAGAAAAATGCAATCCTAAATCTAAAATATCTCTTATGAGGCTTTTTGGTCCCAATCACATGAGTTGTGATGGCCAATAAGGAAAACTCTCATAGAGGTCACGGGTAATGCAAATGAAGACCCAAATATGAGTGCAAGTGTGAAAAATGTAAGAGGAATGCAAAATAACATAAAAATACAAATGTAAGTGCAAGTGTGCAAATGTAAGAAAGGTGCAATGTGTGCAAATGTAAGAAAGGTGCAATGTGTGCAAATGTAAGAAAAGTGCAATGTGTGCAAATGTAAGAAAAGTGCAATGTGTGCAAATCTAAGAAATGTGCATGTGTGCCAATTGAGAAAATGAAGGTGTTTGTGTGCAAGTGGATGAAAATATGGTATAAATAGTAGTAAGTGTAATTGGGTGCAATTTGTGAGGTAGAAAATAAATGAGTGATAGGGAAAGAAGAGAAATGTGAACATGGCATGTGGAGTGAGAAAAATATAAGTAGTGAGAAAATGTGGATAAAGAAAGTGAGGAAGTGATATGATAAAATGAGAGTGTATGAACCTAGAGGAGTGCATCAAGTCGGGTACGGGAATGACTTCTAACTTCATGATTTTAATTTTCCCTTTGATTAGAAGGAAGAACTAGCGTGCTAAGGCTATTTGTAGCCACACTCGCTCGTTTCCCATATCGAAAGGGGACTCTCAGGCAAATGTACCCTATAACTAGCATGGAGATGCAAAAGCCTAAAATGAAGGGGAAAGGATTGGAGGAGCATGCCAAATGCTAGAAAACTAAGAAAAATGCATGAAATGTAGTGAAACATGCAAGTATGAACTAGCGAGGGAAATCCCTAAGGGTCTAGCGTTGGACTAGCCCATATCTATGAATTCCTACTAGCGTTGGACTAGTGGAGAACGGGACAATGAGCCACAACTAGCGTTGGACTAGTGTGGTGACGTGCATTCATCCATCATATTCATCTATGACTATAGAAAGCAAGTAGACTTGCCCATCACCTATAAACACGTAGCACATAACACTTAGCATGCTCGACTAAATGCAAGAGCCTAATAAAGCAAATTAACACGTAGCACGTAAGCATGCAAATCACACTAATGAACCTATTACATTGGCTAACTAAAACAAATGGGGAAGGGGAAAAGTGAAAAAAAAATGCTCTCCAAGCCCTATCTATTACAAGCCAAGAGGTGTACACATACCCCATAAATAAATAAAATAATGACTTAATAAAAGCAAAAAGTAAATGAAATAAATGAAATGAATTAAGGAAAAGCAAGGAAAGCCAAGTAGACATGCAATTCTCATTTAGCACGTTGGATCACGTAGGGGAGAGACAAAAAAGATAAAAGAAGTTATACCTCCCTTGAGTTGATGCCCTAAATGGAGTGAAATCACTTATTTATCCTCCAAAAGAAAAGAAAAGGTCAAGGTACCAATTTATTTGGGAAAATTAAAGAGAATAGGTAAACACAAGCTCACTTGGACGCAAAGTTCTTAAACTCATGCATAAAGTGCAATCTAAACAAAGCATGGTAATTAATTGAAGCAAACAAGCAATGAAGTTGTAAAATTAAAACTACCAAGGACCAAATTGATGAAATTATTCAATTGGTTGGGTCATAGTGAAACAAAGGGGAACTTGGGGGGTTAAAGTGTAATCTTTGGAATATTTTCCATGCAAACTGCATACAAAAGCTGTGAAACGTTCTGCAACAAGAAACATTTCAGTGAATGCATTCTGTAACCAAAAACGCAGCCAGCAAAATTTCATGTTCGTATGTAGACTTCAACCTCACACACCACCTTGATCAGAACCATTTTAACCAACATCAAAGCTTTAGATCTTAAGCAAAGAAGCACAGCATTCAATACTCCAACGCGCAAATTTCAATTCCAGAAACTCCATTCCTTCTCGGAAGCTTTAGTGTCAAAATAGCCATGAAGGAATAGAATACAAGACAGAATATGCATGACCAAAAATACCCGAACAAATCCAATTTTCCCGAAACCAACCTCTAAAAACTTCAATCCGAATTTCCAGGAAGCAAACCCAGAACATCAAAACCAGATAAACACATCATATTAAAAACATATCAAACCTGCTGCAATTTCATTTTCGCACACAAATTTCAGATTGAAACGCACACTTTAATCAAAACTTTCTCAACTAAACATCAAAGCTTTAATCTGGACAGTAAGACCACTGAAATTTAACATCTAAACATGCAAAAGGAACCTCAGAATAAGATCACTAAGCTTCAGCTGACGCAACCTAATGTTTCAAAAATGTGAATTGGCGTGGCAGTAGCAGATTTTCCATTTTTCATTCGGACCTCTTATCAGACAGGAATTGGGCATTAAGAACTTCGATGATTGTCATTCCCATGAAGTCACGGCCTGCCCCAATCTTATCAGACAAACCAGGAATTTCAACCCAATCAATAAACCGCATGCAACCAATCATTGAAATCATTATCTTGCTCACAAATTTCAGCATCTTAAACTTCCCAAGAATAGGGTTAAGCAAATAATCATGCCCGCTATAGGCACAATCATCCTCATTAGCTAAACGAACAGGACCGTTACAGAAGCCCATAATTTGTACAATTTCTGGCCAGGTTTGAAATGGAATTCTAACTCATCGCACAAGTCATCATTCAAGGGGAATTTTAGCTGAGCATTTTGTCGAGCAACAAAAGAGCATAAAAATCTTTAATGATTCATTGTTCAATCAATGCTGTAACTAGCCCAAAAATTTGCCAGAAACAAAGAAATTCAGCCCAAACAACGTATGCATCATGTGTATTCAGAAATAAAGGCCAATTAACAGAAAAATTGCACTAAATAATGCCACGGCAGACACATTTCAACAAACTTGACCAGAACTGAGACTTAAAGAGAGGAAAAGAAAAACTTACAGTGCTCTTGCTCGGCAAAATTTCGCAAATCGTAAGGGAAAATTCTGGTGGCGGCAATGGCGGCAGTGGAGGTTGAAAGGTGGCGGCAGAGGTGGAGAGTAGCAGACAGCAACAGCGACGAGTGCGGCCTGGAGGTGGCTTGGGAAGGCGGTTGACCGCTTGTTGGTCGCGCTGGAGAAGAAAGATGGCGCACGAGGTGGAGGTGCCATGGCGGAGCTCGGATTGCGGTGGTGATTCCGGTTCTTTGCTAGGCCTCCTGGTCTTTGTTTCCTCACTTTTCCGTTTGGTTCTTTTGCCTCTGCCCGAAATTCCTCCTCCAAATTCCAGATTTCAGCCGCGGCTTCCTTATCGATTTTCCTTGTTTCGCTGTCTACCTCAGATTTTCTCCTTTCCTGTTCGTCGCCCTCTCGATTCCCTTTTTCTCTCAATTTTTGTCTTGCTCAACCGCAACTCCTCCCACTCAGTCCGTCTCTCGGTTCTCTCTCACTCCAGTCTTAGCCGCCGCCAATTTTCTTCTCACTCGGCTCTCAAACCTCGTGGCCCTCCACCCTCTCGGTCTCTTCCCTTTTAGGTTCTTCTAGCTCTCCCCTGTTTTTCGTCCGCCCAATTTCCAGATTTTCCTCTGTTTTTGGCTTCCCCAAAATCTCTCCCCCGTCGCTTGTTTCCTTTTTCTTTTGCTTTCCCCAGAGCTCCTCCGTTCGTCACCCGTTTCTTTTCTTTCCCCTCCCTTGGCTCCCCTGGACGAAGCCCTTTCTAACCTCGCTTGTTGCTCTGTTTTTTTCTTTTCTGCCTTTCGTTTTCTTCCTCAGCCGAAGCTCTCTTCCTTTCCCCTGAAAATTTAGATCGTTCCCTCCTCTGTTTTTTTTTAGCCGATCCCCTCAGCCGCTCTTTTCCCATTCCTTTCTTTTGTTCCTCCCCTCGTTTTTCTGTTTTGCGGCTCTTTCATCTTTAAAGGCACCTCCAAAGACTAAACCTAGCTTCAAAGGCCAAGATTTCAAACCCCAAAGTAGGCTTATGTGTCTTATTTTTGTCCCTTTGATTGATTTTTCTTTTTCTTTTTCTTTTTCTTTTTTTCTTTCAAAACCCTAGAATCGAAACAAACAAAAATAAAAATTAAATGACTAAATGATGAAAGTTTAATTATATGATAAAAATGACTTCAAAATAAAAGAGTAAAAGCAAATGAAATTAATCAGAAATAATAATAATAGTAAACAAAATACCTTAAAATTTTGGTGTCTACAGACCCGAACAGAGTTTAAAATCATGGGACTGATCCGAACAAAATTTAAAATCATGGTATGCACACTAGTGGGACTGACCCATGTTTAGTGGCAATAAAGATGAAATGCAATAAAGATGAAATGCACGCTGGTGGGACTAACCCATGTTTTGTGGCAGTGGAAACAAAACGCTCACTAGTGGGACTGACCCATGTTTAGTGGCAGTGAAAAATGAAATGCTCACTGGTGGGACTAACCCATGTTCAGTGGCGATGAAAAATGAAATGCGTACTAGTGGGACTAACCCATGTTTAGTGGCAATGCAAATGAAGTGCTCACTAGTGGGACTGACCCAACGGCTAGTGGCGGTGTAAATGAAATGCTCACTAGTGGGACTAACCCAACGGCTAGTGGCGGTGAAAATAAAATGCACGCTAGTGGGACTAACCCATGTTTAGCGGCAATGAAAACAAAACGCTCACTAGTGGGACTGACCCATGTTTAATGGCGATTTAAATGAAATGCTCACTAGTGGGACTGACCCAACGGCTAGTGGCAGAATAAAAGAAATGCGGGTATGTATGAAGAAACTGTATAAGACTTGCTGGAAAAATTATCCAAAGATTTGCCCCAGTGTGATGAATTGGTCAGTTGGTCAGTGGGATCAACACCCGAGCCTGCCTTAATTGGTGGTACAAAATCCAAACCCAACGTGATGTTCGTGAAGTTGGCGGCACAAAATCCAGGCCCAACGTGATGTTTGTGATGTTGGTGGCACGAAAACCAAGCCCAACGTGATTTTTGTGGAGTTGGCAGCACAAAATCCAGACCCAACGGGATGTTCGTGAAGTTGGCGGCACGAAAACCAAGCCCAACGTGATTTTTGTGGAGTTGGCGGCACAAAATCCAGGCCCAACGTGATGTTTGTGAATGGTCAGTGGGATAAGACCCAGTCCTGCCATCCAATTGGTCAAGAAATTAAGTGTGATTGTCAAGAAAGAGGGGGATGGAAGGGTGCGCGGCATACGCTGAAATTTCATCAACAAGAAATTGAAATTTGTCAAGGAACAAGAAATTAAATTAAATTTTGATTTTTTGGAGAATCTTTTAAAAAATGATTTGCCCCAGTTTCCACCAATTATTGTGCAACTGATCAATTGATTTGCATTACGGCACGGTTGCTCCTCCTTGAGACCTTGATTCGTAAGATTCTGACTTACGCTTCTTCATCGATTTCAGCCATGGATACCTGCACAGGGGGCTTGCCAAAGTACAACATGCACTTTATTTTAAAATATTGCAACTATTACTCATGGAAAGAGCAGTGTGATTGATTTGAAAGTCTTGCTTGACTCTTTGACGAAATCCTCAAATGGACTATAAAAAATTTGCCCCAGTGTGGGCTTATTTTGCGAAATCTTACAAATAAAAATTTTGCTCCAGTGTGAGCCCTTTTGATTGCAAAAATTGGTTTGGATGCCTCTCCATTTATTTGAACAAAGTAAGAAACTGTGTTTCCTATATAATGTGAAGAAATTTGAACGTCTTGCTTAAACTTACACAGAAAATTTCATGATGAATTTCTCAAAATAATACCAAATTACAAAAGATCTCTTCCTCACTTTAGCATCGATGCTTTGGGTAATGGGTCACCATTTCCTGTTGGCTCATCTTTCGGGACCAATCAAGTGACTTTATTTCTGATTCTGAGGTGGCTAAGGTAAATGAGAGGTCAGGATTTGTCTTATTCTTGTGTCCAAATTGTATGTAATCTCTTCAATATCACATCTTAGTGAAAGCAAAGAGTTTATCACCCTTATTTCTTAAGAAAACGTAGTCAACATATAAGCTTTATAAGCTTGCAACATATGGGTAGAAACGATAGCTAAACATGTGAAAACTGGTTATACCCTTATAATCACGAATGATTGATGATTTCTTATGAGCATAATCCTCACTTTGGGTTGTCATGAAGGATAAGTCAACGATGGACTTTATGAGCTTGTAATGTGGCTTGAAAACGATAGTTAAAGAATAAGTCTTTCAAGGACATTGTACCGAAGATCGCATTTTTCCAAAATTGCCCCTATTTTGAACTCAAGGATCTCAGATTTGTGACTTTCATCATCACTTAACAGGGACTTCACCATCAAATCTTTTCCATTTTCTTTGCATTTATTTTCTTTTCCCTTTTCTTTTCAAAGGTGGCCTGGCGGATTTTCAGATGTTTGTCAACTTCACAGCTAATCAATTCAGAAATACATCTAAAAAATTTCTTGGCATCAGTATAGGAGCATCACTTGCCAATTAGAAAATTTCTTGGCAGAGATATTGCAAAGAACAGAAGTCAGG
Organism: Coffea eugenioides; assembly: GCF_003713205.1. Taxonomy (NCBI): domain Eukaryota; kingdom Viridiplantae; phylum Streptophyta; class Magnoliopsida; order Gentianales; family Rubiaceae; genus Coffea; species Coffea eugenioides. The sequence continues at coordinate 29,223,919 of NC_040043.1, forward strand.
ACTTTCAGCTTTTATAATGGGGTCAGGTGAGGTGCTTAGAAAAGTTAAAGCTTAAAAGCGGATTTCAAAAACTGTTTGAAGAATCCGAGATCGCATTGTTGCGCCAACCCTATTTTAGGGCTAAATCAGAATTTGCCCAATTGAGGCTTTTCCTCTTTCATTTTCTTTCTTCTTTTGATTTTTCGGCCTTCTGTCATTCTTTTGAACTTTCACAAAATTTGCCCCAATTTATTTTTGAACTGAGGTTCTCTTTTCTTCTTTTGTCTTTTGATTTTGTTGCATTATCACTTTTCCACTTCTTGAAACTTTTCCTTTTCAACCCAAACTTGCCCCAGTGTGGGGTTTGCGATTCTCAGGGGTTGCCAAATGAAGTATTTTATTCTGAAGGTTCAAAAGGGATAACTAGGGATAGAATGTTTGACTGGAAAAGAAGAGGGCCTGACTTTTATTCCGTTCCTTACAATAACTCTGAAAGAAAACTTTCATTAATGCGAAATTTCTTGCATGTATCTGAATTACTGACTGAGGAAGACTCTTGTTCATCCATATCTATGAAACATAAGTGATCCGCCGGACAGAACTCGTCCTTTTTCTCTTTTCTTTTCTTTTCAAAATTGAAACCCAGGTGTCGCGCCCCACTTTTTGATTGTGATGTGAATGTGTGTGATGATGATGTGTGAAGTGTGGTGTGAACGTGTGCAAAATGAAAAGTAAAAAGGCCATGGGGCTTTGGAAAGCGACGATTTGGCCAAATGAAATTTTAAAAAGGGTTTTTTAAATATGAAAACGGAGTCGCCACTTGGTATAGATTTGGGGTGTACCAAGTCACCCAAAAAGTGTTTTTTAAAGACAAAGTAGTAAAACCCTTTTTAAAACGACTCCTAGTCCACGTAAGCCAAAGAAAAAGGTTCGGGGGTCACGTTTGACAAAGGGGAAGGCAAGGATAGAATCCAAGGCACCCCTTTGACCTAGCCAAGGCTAGTTGCGCGACTTAACCTTACCTTTCCTAGTTTTCTACCCAAGGTATGTATCGCATATTGGATATGTCTATATGAATGCAAAAACCTAGACCTAGGGGTATTGGGGGAAATTTCTCTTCAAAGGTTGAGTGGTGCTAATCACATTAATTGTGAAGCCCAATAATGATCCTTTTGGAGAGGTCACACCTAAACCTAAATGACGTGAAAAATGAGTGGGATGCATGCCATGTGAAAGTGTGAGTTTGTGTGAAGTAAAAAAATGATAAAAGTAATAAGGTAAGAGTGAAGGTGTGCAAATGTAGATGAAAGTACTCGTGTGCGAGTGAAGATAAAGTTGTTCGTGTGCAAGTGAAGATAAAAGGGTTCGTGTGCAAGTGGAGATAAAAAAGTGTTCGTGTGCAAGTGAAAGTGATAAAAAGGTGCATGTGTGCAAATGAGACAAAAGTGAAAGTGTGATGATAGAGTGGATTGAGAATGCATGAGCCTAGGGAATGCAAGCAAGACGGGTACGGGGAGACCTAAATCGTGACTTGATTTTCCCTTTTGATAGAAGGCAAAACTAGCGTGCTAAGGCCATCGAGTAGCCACACTCGCTCGTTTCCCTCATCAGAAGGGGACACTCACGCAAATGTACCCTATAACTAGCATGAGATGCAAAAATCCTAAAATGAGGGGAAAAGGGGCTCGAGGAGCATGCCAGATGTTAAAACTAAGGAAAAATGCATGATATGTAGTGAACAAGCAAATGATGTGCTAACGAGGGGAAATCCCTAAGGGTCTAGCGTTGGACTAGCCCATTCTATGAATTCCGACTAGCGTTGGACTAGCGGAAACGTACATTCATCCATTCTATTCATTCATGGCTATGAAAGCAAGTAGACATGCCAAAACACTCGTAAACACGTAACACGTAACACTTAACATGCTCGACTAGATGCAAGAGCCTAATAAAGCAATTAAACATGTAGCAACAAAAGCAAGCAACCAGGGGGAAGGGGAAATGGACCAAATGCTCTCCGAGCCCTATCTATTACAAGCCAAGAGGTGTACACATACCCCATAAAACTTAAATAAAAGCAACCAAGGGGAAGGGGAAATGGACCAAATGCTCTCCGAGCCCTATCTATTACAAGCCAAGAGGTGTACACATACCCCATAAAACTTAAATAAAAGTAAAAGCAAGTAAATGCATGCAAGGAGGTAAGGAAAGCGGAGTAGGCAGGCATATTCACATAGCACGTAGGAGCACATAGGGTCAAATGAAGTGCAAGTGAGGGATAGAGTGTACCTCCCTTGAAATTGGGGCCCAATGAAGTGAAATCACTTATTTATCCTCCAAAATAAAAGAAATGGTCAAGGTACCAATTTATTTGGAAAAATTAAAGAAAATAGGCAAACACAAGCTCACTTGGTCATAATGCCCCCAAAGTCATGGCTTAAGTGCAATTGACAAAGCATGGTAATTAGTTGAAGCAAAACAAGCAATGAAATTGAAAAATTAAAATTTCCAAGGACCAAATTGCAAATATTAGCAAAGCACTCAAGCTTGATCAAACACTTTCAGGAACTTCAAAGGTCTAAGGGCAAAGACAAAAGCAAGTAATAGCTCAGATTGCAAACATTTTAGAACTTGAATGCAAACGATTGAAAAGCAAACGGGTCTTTGTAGCATTGCTGCAAAATTTCATGGACTAAATTGATTAATCCTTCCAATTTCTGGGTCATAGTGAGTCAAGGAGGAACTTGAGGGAGTTAAGAGGCAATTTTGAAGAATTAGTACATGCATGCATACGAGGAAACAAAATTTCTGCAATGAACACTTTCTGCAATTCTCTTTTCCAACCGTGGCTTTTCATGCAAACCAGATTTTTGGCCCAAATACAATGCTTTGATTAAACATTCTTCATCTCAACATCACAACCTCAGAACTAAGCAACAAAACTTCATGATAATCACAAACCAAAGACCAAAAATTTGGGAAGATATCATACCAGAAATCTGAACGTAAGTGCAGAAATGGTTTCGGCAGCCTGTTTGTTTGCTTTTCAACAAGGTGTTCGATCATGGTTCTAGTATTTTAGACCCTAAACATGCAAACTCAACACCTAACCTCCTATTTCCATTCCCCCAAAACAGATTAAACATGCAACTTAAGTGGAAAGACTTGATGTGCAGCTATGGAAAAGAAAACGGAACAGGAAATGCAATTCCTTTTGTTCTTTGTTGCGGAAACTTTCTGCAGCTATGGGTTCACGTAAATTAAAGGCAGAAACATTGCATTGGACTCCCCATTCATCTACCAAACATCAATCTCAGTAGTGAAGAAACAAAAGAAAAAGAGCAAAGAAAGCATCAACGCCCACTACAATTTTGAACCCAGAAAAATCTGTTTCTACAATTATTTCAGTCCAAACCCAATCTACTCATGCGTAAGAAGAAAAGAGAAAATTCAGACAAGCTTCACAACAGTCCGTCCATAATCACATGACTCTCATAACATTGCCCCAAAGCCAGATAACCTGACCGGGTTGCCAATCACAGAAGTGCAGAAAAAGAAAAACCAAACTCGCAGCAAAACAAAATCTAGCATCGCAGCAAAATTTCAACCTTTCTGGCATGATTTTACAAGCTATGGGCAGAAGACAAATGAAAGGCGTTACCTTTATCCCTTTCCAGAGGAAAGAACAGGATCTGGGCTGATGAACTGGGCGTCCTTGCGCAGCCTAAAAGCTTTATCTTCCTCGGCTGTCAACGTTCTTCTTCAGGTCCGCAGTACTCGTATTGCTTGATGAATCGAAGACGATGATGACGTTGGGGCTCCTCCTCCTTGCTGCGCCACCTCTCTCTAGTTCTCCCTTGGTTCTCCAAATCCTCCTCTCTTGCTCTTTCTCTCCTAGCCGCTCTTCTCACAGCCGTTCAACCCCCCAAGAACTCCTGCCGTTGTCTCCCTCTTTTTGCTCCTCTCCTCCGTTGTCCAGAAAAATCCTCTGTTTTGTTTTCCGTCCCCACGAACTCTCCCTCTCACTCCTGGTTTCTAGTTTCTTACCAACCTTAGCCGTCAAACTCTTAGATGAAGCCCCCCCAAACCCTCGGCTTTTCTTCCCGTAGCTCTCCAAGCTGTTTTCGTTTGCCTTGTATTTTCTTTTGCCGTCGTCAACCTCTCAATTTTTTCCACCCCCCTTGCGGCTGTTCTTTCTTTCCCTATTTATATGGGAGCCTCCAACCCTAAAACTCCAGTACTTTCTTCCATATTTGCCATCAAGGGCTGCCCGAAGTCCTTTCTTGCAAGCTGCGAAAAACGCAGCTTGCAGTCGCGTTTCTTCCTTCTTTTTTTTTTTTAACTTAATAAATACATAATATAAATAATAATAATAATAACAATAACAAAATGACAAAACCATGTAATGAGAACAAATAAATAAAAAAACAAACTAAATAAATAAAAACAATAAAAATGTCCATTTTTCAAATTTTCTTCATTTTTCCCCCTTTTCTTTTTTTCTTTTCTTTTCTCAAAATAACTTAATAAAAATAACTAAAGTTCCAAAAGATTGAATTTGAACGTATTTTTGTGACCAATTTTCCCTTTTTCTCTTTTTTTCATTTTTCCAATCCAACTAAAGCCTATTTTTTGACTTTTTTCTTTTCAAGAAAGCATTGAATAAAAACAAAATGACTACAACATATTTTTGATGTTTTCCTTTTCTTTTTTCTAAAAACTCTACGCTAATTTTAAACTTAAAAGCTAAAACTAAAAATTAAAAGTAAACAACGAATGCAAGCAATCTAAAATGAAAATCATGAAATAGATGCCACATAAAATTATTCAAAATTTGGTGTCTACAGTTTGCCCCTCTTTGTCTGAGTTTTGAAAAAACTTGAGGCAAAGAAGTAGACACCAAATACTTACCTGTGTTATTGGGTTGCAAAAGATTCCAACGAACAGGAATTCTAATACGGGACTGACCCGAGCATGAAAAATAAAACGGGACTGACCCGAGCAGGAATTTAAAACAGGACTGATCCGAACAGGAATTTTGAAATCGGGACTGACCCGAACATGAAAAATAAAATTGGGATAGACCCACGGGATAGACCCGGACAGAAATGTAAAATTGGGATAGACCCACGGGATAGACCCGGACAGAAATATAAAATTGGGATTGACTAGAGATAGGAAATTCGAATGGGATTGTATGAAGAAAACTGTATAAGACTTTATTTGAGAACGTATCTACAGATTTGCCCCAGTAATGAATTGGTCAGTGGGATTAAACCCGAACCTGCCATGATGATCGACCAGTGGGATAATACCCGATCCTGCCAAGGTTGGCGGGATGAAACCCGGTCCCAACGAAAAAAGCGGTCAGCGGGATAAAATTTGTGTTGATTTTTGATTGATGATTTTTCTCTTTGCTTTTCTTTTTTGACTTTTGAAAATCTTTCCAAAAAATTAATTTGCCCTATTATGATGGATTTTTGCAACTTGAGTGTGTTGTTGATTCTGTATCGCCATGCTGTTGCACCTTTTGATCAAATTTACTTGCAACATTTTCGATTTGCCTTTGTTCACCAGAGGACTCCTTCCAACACCGATTCCAGTGCGAGGTGTGATTGTTTTCGTCCATGCATGGAATTTTCCTGCAAAAGAGAAAAAATAAAAGAATTGCCACCATCATTTGATCCGCTTGCCTTTTGAGAATCGTGTAAACATAAGCCTTTTGATGCATTCGTCGAAGTTGGCCGCGGCATCTGACTTGGTTGGATTTATCATTCAAAATGTCTCTGCTTTTCCAGACTGACCGGGTAAGCTTTTTGCCATATTGCGAAGCCTTTGTAATTGGCTTGGTTGCACCTTAGCCCTTTTTAAGAGATGACTGAACCCAAGTATGCTTCGAGCAAACCACGGGGGTTGTCATTTACCACAATTCAATGATAAAGAATGAGGTATGCAAGAAAAATTCACATGAATATGCACAAGAATGCACTCACAACTATTTGTGCTTAAATTCTATAAAAATGCCATGAATGCAAGAAATTTGGTAAAAATGAATTTCCTAAGAATGTATTTGCCAAAGAATGTTTTACAAAATGACACAGTTTTGGCCAAAGGATGTGTATTCGAATCTCTGAGTATCCTTGTTCTGGAATTCAATATTGGCAGGGGCATGACAAAAAAAAATGAGGAGAAATCCAAATGGACCAAATCACCAGTTGTTCCTCCTTGTGCTTGCTCATTGCAGAAATCCTACCTTGACGCCCTTTCGGGTTTTCACCAAGGTTCCTCCCACTCCTTTTCTTTTGTTTTGTTTTTGTTTTTTCCCTTTTTTTTCTTTCTTTTCTTTTCCTCCTTTTCTCTTGAGGTGCCCTTTCGGGTTTTCACCTAAGGAACAATGGAAAAACTCAACCATAATCGACTCAGGAGTATGAACTGAAGATTGCTGACATCAGTAAAATGCGCTTCCCTTGTAAATTAGGCGAAGGCATTATGGACATCACTTGCCAGTTGATTAGCAAACTTCCCAATAGAAAATACGGCAAATGACGAAAGCCAGGACTTTGGGCTTTTGAAATGAAGTCAGGTGGGGTGTTTTTCAAGAAAAGTTGAGGCTTGAAAGCAAACTTTGATGAGAGGGGTGTGAAATAGCCTGAGATTGCATCATTTTGAAATTATTTCCAATTTTGAACGTAACTGAGGAAAATTTTGCCCCAGTTTGATTGGATTTTCTTTCTTTGCATTTTCTTCATTGCATTTTTTCACTTTTGCATTTTTTTTCTCTTTTTCCCTTTTTTTCAAAAACTAAATTTGCCCCTGTGTGGGGTTCTTTTTCCCTTTTCATCTCTTTTCTCTTTTTTTTTCCGCATTTTCAAAAATAAATTTGCCCCAGTGTAGGGCTTTCCCCTTCTAATCCTCTCTTTTCAAAATGAATTTGCCCCAGTGTGGGGTTTGCAATCTTCAGGGGCTGCCAAACGAAAAAATTATTGTTCTGATAACTCAAAAGGGACGACTAGGGATGAAATGTTTTGATTGGAAAGGAAGATGGCCTGACTTTTGCCTCGTCTCTTGCATGATTTCCTAGAAGGAATTTGCATAATCAAATAAAGAATTTCTTACACATGTCTGAGTTGATAGGTCGAGGGAACGTCTGTCCTTCCATTTCTGCCCAAAATGAGTACTCCTCCAGGCAATACCTCTTGAACATCCAATAAGCTTTGTCAATTTGAATCACATTAGCACTTTGTTCCCTTCTTCAGGATATCGGTGGCGGACCCTTTTGTTATGAACATAGGCCATGCATTTTGACAATATTGGTCATGGCACATAGCATTCAACTCCTTTTCATCAATCAGAATCAATCGTTAATGACACTGTTTTAACCAATCAACTTCCAACCTGGCCGGAAAGAGATTTTCTCAAATGAAGGGATTTATCAAAGAAGGAATTTTCAAATGAAAGAATTTTTCCAGTGACGGGATTCCTTAATGAAGGGATTTTTCCAGTGAAGTGATTTTTAATGAAGGGATTTTTCAATGGTTTTTCTCAATGAAAACTTTCTCAATGAAGATTTTCAATAAAGGGTTTCATCAAATTCCTAGACAGTGATATTCAAAAGAGTCAAATAACTTCACCTTTGGCCATCTCAAAGAATTAACAAAAAATCCAAAACAATAATCAAATAAACAAATAATCAAATTGCAAAAGATGCTTTCATTAAGCTATGTACATATGCAAGAAAAAGTTTTCCTGAATTTTAGCAAATGACAACCCCTAGATTTATCAAAATTCCCTTCGAGAGGGAAGATAGTCAGCCATCCAAATTGTGAAGAGCTCTTTCAAGACCTTCAAATTTCGTCATTGGAGGTGGATGCCTCAAAGGTGTCCTTGTGTTCAGGAAAAGGATTTATACTTATATTTGGTCCTTGTTCTTCCCTTCCTTTCAAAATTATGTCTCCGGCCTCAATCATGTCTTGGATTTTGTGTTTAAGTACCCAACAATTGACAGTAGAATGTCCAGGAGCTCCAGAATGGTAGGCACAAAAAGATTGAGGATTATAACCAGGGGGAACTCCTTTAGTATAGACTTTAGGAGGTATTGTACCAATTTTGCCCGCGGCCTTGAGCTGCTCATACAGTTGATCCAAGGGCCGACCTAAATTGGTAAAAGTTCTATATCGGGCCGGGTCTCGGATGCCAGCGGTTTGTTGATAGTTGTAATTATGGTTGGCGGGTAAGGTGGGTCTTGGATGATAAGGAGAGCGAGGTCTAGTTTGAAAGTTATGTGGAGAAATATGGAATGGTGTTGTAGGTGTGTTTAGGTAATTTGGTCGAGGTTGCGGGTGGTTAATAGTGGTATGGTACACAGGTTGAAGGTGTGGTTGGTATGGATAATGGGGGGAGTAGGTGGGATATTGTTGGGATCTAGGCCGGAAAGAAACTCCTTGTTTCGAGACAGATGAAACTTCCTCTTCCCTCTTTTTGAACAGGAATTTCTTGTTATTGCTGCCTTGATTTTGCATTGCTTCCAATTGTGATTTCAGAGCCGACACATTAACGATCTTTCCAGCCTTCACAAAATCATCATATTCTTCAAGCTTGTTGACGATAGCAGCAAATGAGCATCCAGTCATGCGAAAGATTTCCTCAAAATGCGGGGGATCGTGTGCTTTAATGAAGGTGCGAATGATTTCATCCTCAGTCATTGGTGGCTCGACTTTTGCAGCTATTTTCCTCCACCTTTTGGCATATGTCTTGTGGTCCTCAGAGGGTTTTCTTTTTGTCCCTTCCAACGTGGTTCGTGTAGGAGCCAGCTCGCAATTATACTCGTATTGCCTTACAAAAGCTTTGGACAAGTCGATCCAGGTTTTTACTTCTTCGGGCTTCAGGTTGGAGTACCAATCAAGTGCATCCCCTTCCAGACTTTCAGGGAATAACCTTAAAGGCAAATTCTCGTCGTCTACGGGCTTTCCCAACTTGTTAGCAAACAGTCGGAGATGTGTTTTGGGATTACCAGTTCCATCATATTTGTTAAATTTAGGGGTTTTGAACCCCTCAGGTAACTGCACATTCGGGAAAAGGCAAAGCTCATCGTAATCCAGAACTCCTTGCTTGTTTAGCTCTTGACTTTTCTTCATAAATTCATCAAAGCGGTCAAGGCGCTTAAGCAGCTTTATATCAACGGGAGCAGAGGATTCCCCCATTTCTGGCTTAGCTTGAACAGTAAAGACTGGTAGGAATGGCTCAGCAGCAGTGTGATAAAAGGTATGTGGCTCAGGTGGTATGTTTGAAGTAACTTGGGGCTGTGGGCCCTGCATATGAGTAGGAAACAATGAAGGATTAGGAGGGTAAGTGTATGGCAAATGTATGGTGGGGTAGGTGAAAGTTCCTTCAGGTGGAATAATGAAAGGTGGAGTAAAAGTGGTTTGGGTTGCAGCTATGCCAAACGATTCTGGCTCCGGCTGACTGACGGGCTCAGGCTCAGGTTGAACTCCACTACTGATAAGCTCATCGATTAATTTCTTTTGGGCGGCCATTTCAGTTGCCATTTCACCAAACTTCGTAAGCATCTCGATCAGTTGGACCCCCAAACTTGCAGTCTCAGGTTGGGCTGTAGTAGCAGACTTATCCGACAGTTCCGATTGCGAACTCATGTTTACACGATTCCTCTGGGCTTGACTACGGGATCGCGTTATGATGGGGCTTCGACGAGAAGCTATGTTTAAATACTACCTGAAAATTTTTGAAAGAATGCCTTTAGATTCAACCCTTGCTTAATTATTCAAAAGAAAATAAAGAAAAGGAAAAGAAAAAGGCAAGAGTTAGTAACTATCCAAAAAAATTCGGATGCATGTCCTATTGGGGAGCCCTTTTTATGCCAAGGGTAGGCCTAGCATGAAAATGCGATCCTCTAGGGTAAGCACTATACCATACCTGACGGATCTGATCAACTCATTGAGTGAAAAATAATTTGAAAAATTTGGCCATTGGAGTGACGAGAAGAAGAGACGTTTGTCAAAATGAGAACCCTGCCCGAAGGGATTGATTACCTTTGATTTGCAAAACGCATGGGTTTGACCTTGACGAACTTCCTATCAAAGAGATTGGAATTCGTTGATAAAATTTCTCAGTGAATTACGGGTCAAAACCCCAATTGATCAAGTGATTGGATGCAATGGACGGTTTTCTTCAAAATTGACTAGATTTCCCAATTTGGAATTTGACAATGAAACCCCAATAGGGCAAATGGATTGAATGAAGTTGACAATTTATTTAAAATCGACCAAATTACCCTAAAAAGGAAAACAGGTCAAATGAATTGAATGAAAATTATCCAAAATTAATCAGATCACCCTAAAAAAAGGGTAAATTGATCAAACAGATTGAATGAAACTTGATTTATTCAAAATCGGCTCGGTTGCCCTAAAAATGGGTAAATTGGTCAAAAGACCCTAAAAAGGGTAAAATGGTCAAATGAATTGACGATTTATTCAAAATTGACCGAATGACCCTAAAAAGGGTAAATTGGTCAAAAGATTTGATGATTTATTCAAAATCGACCGAATGACCCTAAAAAGGGTAAATTGGTCAAATGAATTGACGATTTATTCAAAAATCGACCAGGTGACCCTAAAAGGGTAAATTAGTCAAATTGATGATTTATTGAATGAATTGGCAAAATGGATTGGTTGAATTGTCCGGCTATTAGTGATTTCAGGAAATTAGTCTATGAGCCTTCTAAAATCAAGATTTGGCCTCCATATTTATCATCTCAACCATGAGGAATCGCTTGTGAATTTTCTTCAAATTAATGTCCTTTACGCAAGGGATTTTTACCAATTTTTGATAAAACGGCCAAAAAGTGATTATTAGATGCTCATATTCCAAGGATCACTCTATGAAAATGATCGGATCTTTACCTTACCTTGTGCACTACCCCTTCGGATGGTACGAGAAAGGTAAACGTGCAAGTCTCATTTGGATTATATATCCGAGACATGGGGGGGTTCGTTCCTAACACGGGATCCCCTAAATGGCATTCCCTTTCTAGGGTTTATGCATGATGCCATTTTATTAAAGCGATATAAACATGTGACAAACATGACCTAAAGGACATGAATAATGCATCGGGGGAAAAGGTCTAAAATGACATGTACTTATCGAAAATTCAATGTAATGACTGAAATTTAAACATGTGAGCTATCTAGTGGGTAAGTCACTAAAAGAGTGCCAAAGAGGCCTCTTATTGCTAAGGCATATGAATGCAAGCCAAGAAAACACAAGAATGGTTAGTGCAATTGATAATACACATAACACATTGGGAGCAATTAAGAAAAGAAATACAATAAAGCAAGTAAAAGGGGCGGAACCCCTTCCCTCGTGCCTAATGTGCTTAAAATGGTGAGGCTGACTCTAACTTAGGCAAACTCTAACATGGATGCATGAGGCTGGGGCTCACTAATGCCTAGACTCGATAAAGCTTCGGCTCCCAAGCCTTCAGACCTAAAGGCGAAGGGTCATCACTCCCAGGGCCTTTGATCGGTGGCTCGAGTGATCCCTTAGGTAGCGCTATGGGCGCAGAGCACACCAGCCGCCTACCCAAGGCGATCGATCCTAATCCTACAAGGCGGTGTGGGAAACGCCCACGAAAAACAAAATAAAATGGGATAAAAGCAAGTAAACGTGCACGTATGAAGTGTTCCCTATTTTGAGGGAAAGGGGTGAGAACCACGCGAGGCTCTAAAGGTGACACACACCCCCCCAAATGCAATGCAAGCGCGAGATAAACAAGTAAACATACATCCAATCAACCAATCACACGTACGTGAGTGAGGGAATAGTTGGATACGCGCGCGAGGCAAAAAGGCCTAAAATAAAAAAAATGCAACCCTAATATCCAAGTGCAATGCATAAAAAGGGTAGAAAAAGGAAACGAATGGCTAAGTCAAATGCTCGGACCCACTTAGGAGCTCCCCAGTGGAGTCGCCAACTGTCGCGCCCCACTTTTCGAATGAATGTGAAATGTGTGCGAAGTGTGGTGTGAACGTGTGCAACATAAAAAGTAAAAGGCCATGGGACTTTGGAAAGCGACGATTTGGCCAAATGAAATTTAAAAAGGGTTTTTTAAATATGAAAATGGAGTCGCCACTTGGTATAGATTTGGGGTGTACCAAGTCACCCAAAAGGTGTTTTTTAAAGACAAAGTAGTAAAACCCTTTTTAAAACGACTCCTAGTCCACGTAAGCCAAAGAAAAAGGTTCGGGGGTCACGTTTGACAAAGGGGAAGGCAAGGATAGAATCCAAGGCACCCCTTTGACCTAGCCAAGGCTAGTGGCGCGACTTAAACCAATTTTTCCTAGTTTTCTACCCAATGTATGTTCGCACGTTGGATATGACTATGTGAATGCAGAACGGAAAGAAAAATGCAATCCTAAATTCTACGATGTCTCTTGTGAGGCTTTTGGTCCCAAACCACATGAATTGTGGCGGCCAACAAAGGAACACCTCATAGAGGTCGATTAATGCAAATGAGACTCAAGTGTGCAAGTGTGAAAGTGTATGAAAGATGCAAGAAATGTAAGTGCAAGTGTGCAAAATTGTATAAAGGTGCTTGTGTGAAATTGTAAAAAAAATCCAAGTGTTTGTGTGCAGATGTATGAAATGGTGCTCGTGTGAAATTGTGTGAAAAATCCAAGTGTTTGTGTGCAGATGTATGAAATGGTGCTCGTGTGAAATTGTGTGAAAAATCCAAGTGTTTGTGTGCAAGGGAAGGGATATGAAGGTGCATGTGTGAAAGTAGGAGGAGAAAATAAAAGTGTAATGAGGGTATAGAATGATAGAGTGAATATAGAATGCATGAGCCTAGGGAATGCAAGCAAGACGGGTATGAGGATGGACTCCTAACTTTTCGACTTGATTTTCCTTTTGATTAGAAGGCAAAACTAGCGTGCTAAGGCTATCGATTAGCCACACTCGCTCGTTTCCCTTATCAGAAGGGGACACTCAAGCAAAATGAACCCTATAGCTAGTATGGGATGCAAAACCTAAAATGAGGGGAAAAGGGAATCGAGGAGCATGCCAGATGATAAAATTAAGAAAAAAAATGCATGATATGTAGTGAACAGGCAAATAATGCATTAATGAAAAACAAAGGAAAAATCCTATTGGGTCTAGCGTTGGACTAGCCCTTTCTATGAATTCCTAATGAAATAATGAGCCACAACTAGCGTTGGACTAGTGCGGTGACGTACACTCATCCATTCCATTCATTCATGGTTATGAAAGCAAGTAGACATGCCAAAACGCTTGTAAACACGTAACACGTAGCACTTAGCATGCTCGACTAGATGCAAGAGTCTACTAAAGCAATTAAACATATAGCAACAAAGGCAAGCAACCAAGGGGAAGGGGAAATGGACCAGATGCTCTCCGAGCCCTATCTATTACAAGCCAAGAGGTGTACACATACCCCATAAAACTTAAATAAAAGCAACCAAGGGGAAGGGGAAATGGACCAAAGGCACTCCGAGCCCTATCTATTACAAGCCAAGAGGTGTACACATACCCCATAAAACTTAAATAAAAGTAAAAGCAAGTAAATGCACACAAGGAGGCAAGGAAAACGGAGTAGGCATGCATGTTCACATAACACGTAGGAGCACGTAGGGTCAAATGAAGTGCAAATGAGGGATAGAGTGTACTTCCCTTGAAGCGACGCCCCAACATAGTGAAATTACTAATTTACCCTCCAAAATAAAAAAAATGGTCAAGGTACCAATTTATTTAAGAAAAATTAAAAGAAATGTGCAAAGCAAAGCTCACTTGATCATAAAGTCCCCAAAGTCATGGCTTAAGTGCAATTGACAAAGCATGGTAATTAGTTGAAGCAAAACAAGCAATGAAATTGAAAAATTAAAATTTCCAAGGACCAAATTGCAAATATTAGCAAAGCACTCAAGCTTGATCAAACACTTTCAGGAACTTCAAAGGTCTAAGGGCAAAGACAAAAGCAAGTAATAGCTCAGATTGCAAACACTTTAGAACTTGAATGCAAACGATTGAAAAGCAAACGGGTCTTTGTAGCATTGCTGCAAAATTTCATGGACTAAATTGATTAATCCTTCCAATTTCTGGGTCATAGTGAGTCAAGGAGGAACTTGAGGGAGTTAAGAGGCAATTTTGAAGAATTAGTACATGCATGCATACGAGGAAACAAAATTTCTGCAATGAACACTTTCTGCAATTCTCTTTTCCAACCGTGGCTTTTCATGCAAACCAGATTTTTGGCCCAAATACAATGCTTTGATTAAACATTCTTCTTCTCAACATCACAACCTCAGAACTAAGCAACAAAACTTCATGATAATCACAAACCAAAGACCAAAAATTTGGGAAGATATCATACCAGAAATCTGAACGTAAGTGCAGAAATGGTTTCGGCAGCCTGTTTGTTTGCTTTTCAACAAGGTGTTCGATCATGGTTCTAGTATTTTAGACCCTAAACATGCAAACTCAACACCTAACCTCCTATTTCCATTCCCCCAAAGCAGATTAAACATGCAACTTAAGTGGAAAGACTTGATGTGCAGCTATGGAAAAGAAAACGGAACAGGAAATGCAATTCCTTTTGTTCTTTGTTGCGGAAACTTTCTGCAGCTATGGGTTCACGTAAATTAAAGGCAGAAACATTGCATTGGACTCCCCATTCATCTACCAAACATCAATCTCAGTAGTGAAGAAACAAAAGAAAAAGAGCAAAGAAAGCATCAACGCCCACTACAATTTTGAACCCAGAAAAATCTGTTTCTACAATTATTTCAGTCCAAACCCAATCTACTCATGCGTAAGAAGAAAAGAGAAAATTCAGACAAGCTTCACAACAGTCCGTCCATAATCACATGACTCTCATAACATTGCCCCAAAGCCAGATAACCTGACCGGGTTGCCAATCACAGAAGTGCAGAAAAAGAAAAACCAAACTCGCAGCAAAACAAAATCTAGCATCGCAGCAAAATTTCAACCTTTCTGGCATGATTTTACAAGCTATGGGCAGAAGACAAATGAAAGGCGTTACCTTTATCCCTTTCCAGAGGAAAGAACAGGATCTGGGCTGATGAACTGGGCGTCCTTGCGCAGCCTAAAAGCTTTATCTTCCTCGGCTGTCAACGTTCTTCTTCAGGTCCGCAGTACTCGTATTGCTTGATGAATCGAAGACGATGATGACGTTGGGGCTCCTCCTCCTTGCTGCGCCACCTCTCTCTAGTTCTCCCTTGGTTCTCCAAATCCTCCTCTCTTGCTCTTTCTCTCCTAGCCGCTCTTCTCACAGCCGTTCAACCCCCCAAGAACTCCTGCCGTTGTCTCCCTCTTTTTGCTCCTCTCCTCCGTTGTCCAGAAAAATCCTCTGTTTTGTTTTCCGTCCCCACGAACTCTCCCTCTCACTCCTGGTTTCTAGTTTCTTACCAACCTTAGCCGTCAAACTCTTAGATGAAGCCCCCCCAAACCCTCGGCTTTTCTTCCCGTAGCTCTCCAAGCTGTTTTCGTTTGCCTTGTATTTTCTTTTGCCGTCGTCAACCTCTCAATTTTTTCCACCCCCCTTGCGGCTGTTCTTTCTTTCCCTATTTATATGGGAGCCTCCAACCCTAAAACTCCAGTACTTTCTTCCATATTTGCCATCAAGGGCTGCCCGAAGTCCTTTCTTGCAAGCTGCGAAAAACGCAGCTTGCAGTCGCGTTTCTTCCTTCTTTTTTTTTTTTAACTTAATAAATACATAATATAAATAATAATAATAATAACAATAACAAAATGACAAAACCATGTAATGAGAACAAATAAATAAAAAAACAAACTAAATAAATAAAAACAATAAAAATGTCCATTTTTCAAATTTTCTTCATTTTTCCCCCTTTTCTTTTTTTCTTTTCTTTTCTCAAAATAACTTAATAAAAATAACTAAAGTTCCAAAAGATTGAATTTGAACGTATTTTTGTGACCAATTTTCCCTTTTTCTCTTTTTTTCATTTTTCCAATCCAACTAAAGCCTATTTTTTGACTTTTTTCTTTTCAAGAAAGCATTGAATAAAAACAAAATGACTACAACATATTTTTGATGTTTTCCTTTTCTTTTTTCTAAAAACTCTACGCTAATTTTAAACTTAAAAGCTAAAACTAAAAATTAAAAGTAAACAACGAATGCAAGCAATCTAAAATGAAAATCATGAAATAGATGCCACATAAAATTATTCAAAATTTGGTGTCTACAGAAGCCTTATCATCAGTAAACACTCTTTTTCCCTCTCACTTTGGCCGAACTATCAGCTGCAAAAACAACTCAAAGTTTTTCAAATTTTCATCTCCAAATCTTGCACAAACCTTCACCAAATTCAACCAAAATTTCACCCACACTTAGCTCTACACTTGGAGACCTTATTAAACTGCAAAAAGGAGCTAACATTCACGGTTTTGCTGGATCAAAAAGGACCGAAAATCACTGCCTTGGACATCAACTAGAGTAAGTGATGATCTAAACCTAGAAACTTGGTTTATGGAAATTGATTTACACTTATGAGCTCTTGTATTCACGTGGGTGGCTTGTTATTGTTGGAAAATTTGGAAGGTGGGCTCTATGAACTCCCACTCTTGGATTGATGGCTGATATGATGCTTGATGATGGTTCTAATGTTGGTTTAGTGCTTAAATTGGTAGATTAATGTTGCATAGCTAGTATAAACCTCAAGGAATGCATGGCTGAAAAATTTCCGATTCTGCCCCTGCTTTGATCGTGCACCTTTTTGCAAAATTATGAGGTTTTGATGGCTTGTATATGATGTTTATATGTTGTATAGATGGTGTATAAAGTTTCATCGAAAAATATTGAGGTTTGCTTGGTCAAATGGATTAATTTCGTGAAGCTAGTAAATCTGGAAAACTGTTCCCGTAATGCTCAGACAGCTCGCTTGTTTCATCCATAACTCTGTACTCCGACTTCGAAATCAAGTGTCGTCAGTGGTATTTGAAACTAGACATTCCCAGTTTTCCAACGGTATAAAATGCAACCCCTAGTTCCACCCGAGTAGCCCGTACCAACCGTTTTAAGATGACTGTCCTGTTTCTCTGTTTTCCTGGAATGCAGTACAGAGGCTGCAACTTGAGGCTCGAATTTGAGCTAGTTGGGTGCTGAATTTCAAAACAATTTCTTCTGTGAAATTATATTTTTATGAATTTATTTTCCAATGCCACCAACCATGCTTAATTCTGAGTTGAATTGAATGATTTATGATCAAAATACGAAACCTGCTCTATTCTTGAAAACCCTAAATTTTGGGCAAAATTGATGCTAGACTTGGTGTGGACTTGCCAATTGAATTTCTTGGAGTTAAAACACTTACCAAATATACCATGAATGTTCCTCAGGTTTTTTCTGCACAAATGAACCATGTTTGAGGGATTTTCCTTGGCCAAATGTTTGGAATGAAAAACAAAAAGCTCAAGGCAGTTCTGCCTTAGGATTTTCGAAACTTTGGTTGTTTGGTTGACTACCTTTCCGAAGGTATTTTTCCATGAAATTTGATAGAGGGATACTTTTTATATAGGAGTATTATACTGCCAGATTTGGTACCAATCCGAGTCCATTTCGCTGCTTGACTAAATCGCCAAAGTTCAAGACTTGATATTAGAAAACCCTTGTTTAACAAGAAAATTTGGGTAATTTTGAGTTACCAAATCTTGGTGCTCACAACTCCGTTTCTTGTTGCGCTTGTTTTGTTGTAAACTTGGGTTACAACACTAATAGAGTTGCAAATTTCAAAGGCTAGTTCCAATCAAGTGAATTTTGTCGAATTTTCAAAGTTGGCCAAAAACCAACTTAAATCTGCCTTATGAACCAAAACAGCAACTTTGAGCTCATTTTTGAATGTTTTCCATTTGGAATCTTAGAAAAGTGTATTCTAAGAACTTTTATTACTTTGGAAGAGGTTTCCAACGGCACCAAGTTTTCCAATTTTTGACATGTAAAATGTGAGATACGATTTTTCAAAGTATCGTATTAAACCTGAAGTTTTTCCAAATTCCAAGGGAAGGGAGTTTTCAAGTACTCCTTATTCCTTCAATATTTCTTGAACGTTTTATACTTGATTTCCCAAAATGAAAACTCGATTACCCGTGTACTTTAAGAAACTCCATTTTAACCCCGATTTATGAGTAATTGAGGTTCGTTTTCATAAAATTTCCTTAGATTGTACTAGTGTACAATCTTCCTTGATAATTGAGATATATGAGTGACACTTCACTATTATTTGCTCAGGTGCACACAAGAACCCTCAAGAGAATCCCACGGTGAATGCTTAAATTTCGGTTGGGACTACTTACTACTTGGTGAGTATCAAGTGCATGTTTACTTGAACTCCTGTGAACTTGATACATGCTTGTCTTGCTTAATCTACCTGGTTTTGATAAAATGGAGTCGAGTGTGTACTTTATCGCACTCGTACTCATTTGAAATAATTGATTCATGTTTGGCCTGGCTTGCTAGACTTACATATCCTGAATTACATGCTTGGACTTGTCAAATACTTGTATACATGACTTGGTATGCTATGAGTGCATACGTCGTTGGAGTGAATCTCCTCGACATTTACATGTACATGGGGGACGCCCAAACTCATAGGCCGACTTTGGAACTCGAGCCGGCATGGGCTTGGTCGGGAACCTCAGTGAGCCATGAGATTCACATGATAAGCTTGATCTATTGAGAGATCTTGCTTGGCATACTCGTGGAGTATCGCCTTATAAATGTCGTGCGGGCCCCAAGCGGTGTACGGTGGACGGATGGGAAGTTAGTGGAGTTCTATGGATTGGAAATACCGACCCGGTTGACGGAGTGTCACCGCGGGGAGGTATACGAATGTCATCGACACAGCAAGTGGAACTTAGCTCCTGAGAGCTACTATATTCTTGAATTGTTTTTGTTTAATTTCACTGGCTTTATTAATTACTTGTAATTATCTCTTAAACTGTTATTTGGGACTGTTATCTGGACTACGTGCTTGCATGTGTGTTCTTGGCCTCACGAGCGTTTTGCTCACCCTGTAGATTTGTTTTCCTTAACAGGATTGAACTCGGAGACATATTGGAGAAACCCTCCTGATGTATTTTTGTTTAGGATTTCTATTATATTTAGCTATGCCTTGGTTTTGGGTTGCACTTTTGGAATTGAAATGTAACATTTGGGGCGTGATGTATATTTGGGATATATGATGTACTTTGAACACCCGACGTGCGGGTCGGATAATGGATGACTATTGTTAAGATTAAACGCTTCCGCATTTATTATATTTAAGTTATTTACTTGTGTTGTGTAGACTGGTGATAAGCTTGAATAGAATTGTTTGAGTCCTGGCGAGAGTTGGGCAGGCGTCCCGCGGATACCCTTCGGTTCGCCTTAGGGAGAAGTGGGGGCGTCACATTGAATACCAAAAGCTTCACAAAATGATCCTACTTCTTGTTTTTGTGATCCATACTTTTGTTGCATTTTTAATTCTGTGCATAATGCTAATCCTTCTTTTTTAATAAATCCTAATAATTATCCCATAGTGACTCCTTCTAATGATAATATATCTATACCCATTTCTTTTTGTAAATTAGTCATAATTCTTTGAGAAAATAAAGTTGGTAGTCCAGTGATAAATTTTTCTTTCCAGAAAGACATATTACAATCAGGTCTTCTTAATACATGTCTTAAAAACATATCTTTGTACCATCTGTAATCTGTAAGAGTTGGACATCTTAAATTGGTTAAAAACATTTTATTAGAATGTAATTCTTCTTTTGGATTTCCTACAAAATACATTGCAATTGTGACTATTAAGAATTCTGCTGCATCTGATTTAGTAGTGATGTTACCTTGCTCATCTTCAACTTCTATAGTGTGATTTAATATTGCAGTTTTGCTTTCTAATGTTAATGCATTATCCCACCAATTTTTTAATTGGTCTGTGAATCCTGATATTAATATTGTTGCAATTGATTTTTCATCTGCATGTCTTACTTTATATGCTAATCTTGCCATTCCCATTTCTTGTAATGTATTTAATATCTCATATTCTGCTTTGCCATCTATATTCCATTCATATAATGATTTTCCATCATATTTACTGGTGTGAAATTTTGATCTTTCTTCATATTGAATATCTGGAGGTGTGGGTCTTGTATAATAATTTCTAGTGTCTATCATTTTCCAATTTTTATAGTTTCTTTGGGGTTTTTTATATTTTTTTCTCGAAATTTTATTTATGGTATTATCAAATTGTCCTTCAACTACATCTATTAACTGATTATATTTATGGTATTATCAAATGATAGCAAAATTATAGGAACACCAGGCTCTAATTTCAACTACATCTATCAACTACATCTATTTATGGTATTATCAAATGATAGCAAAATTATGGGAACACCAGGCTCTGATTTCAATTATTTATTTCCTTTTTAATTAATGCCTTCATGCTTGGGCTGGTTCTGGTATCAGAGCCTGGTCAGAAATTGTTTTAATTAAAGTTACTATTTATGCTATATTTTGTCTGTTTTCTATGCTGTGTTGGTAAGCCATTGAGACTTAGTGAGACCGTTGGTAAGCCTAGAGAGTTGGTGTTCCCGGCATAAGACTCTGGTGTTCCCATAGGATAGATGAATAGAAGAGATTAGCAAAAATGGCAGCTAAATTAAAACGATGGATGACTAGATCTGATTCAAAGAATTCAGACTTGGTATTAAGTAATGAAGTTAAGATGGAAATAGATAGTTCAAATTGGACTATACCTGAACAGAAAATTGAAGAAATTTACAAAGTAGGATTATTTGATTTCAAAGTAGCAATGACTATAAAAATACATGAAGAGACTCGATCTGTAAATGAACAATTTCAAACTATACATTTATTAAATGACCAATCATTACAAAAATATATTAATAATGGATATAGATATATTCACATAGGTTTGGTACAAGTAGCCGTAAAACCCTTAGTTCATATGGGGGTAGATGCCCCAATCTTCATGGCATTAAGAGATAAAAGACTCAAAAGATATAAAAGCTCTTTATTAGCATTAATTCAAACTAACACATGTAATGGTCCTATTTATTTTAATTGTGCACCTAACTATTCATTAGACATGACAGACCCATTAATAATGGATTCATTAGTCTTAGATATTCACTTACATGGAAACGAATTTCATAAAAATTGTAAAAATTTTGCTATAATATATAAAGTATATATTAAACTATTATCCTCTCAAATTTCACCAAAATGTATAATGGTACCTAGTTCAAAAGATGAAACAGTTTTATTGGAATTACAAGTCGAACAATCTAATGTATTTACTCCTAAAAAATTAAAATGGAATGAAATAACTATTCCACAAGAATTTCAAATAACTAATCCACAAATATCTAGAAATATAGAACAAACTGAAGTAGAACAAATTATTGAAGAAGTAGATGGAAC
This sequence comes from Coffea eugenioides, assembly GCF_003713205.1. Classification (NCBI taxonomy): domain Eukaryota; kingdom Viridiplantae; phylum Streptophyta; class Magnoliopsida; order Gentianales; family Rubiaceae; genus Coffea; species Coffea eugenioides. The sequence goes on from NC_040043.1 coordinate 29,245,394, forward strand.
GGTAACATTACAATTTCCTTCATTTAGAGAAAGACCCTCCAGTTCTTACAAATCTTATTCATATATACAACCTCCTAGGAATTCTATGTCCGACTTTCCAGAAACTTTTCAACCAGTTCAAAATCAGGATACGAATTATAAGTTTAAAAGTCCTATTCCAGAAATAATACAGACGAACAAAAGTGAATATTCACCCACACATTCACAAATGGCAGGAGAAATTAATATGATAAACTTAAAAAGAAAAATAGATTTTAATAAATTAGAAGAAGAAATACTTAATGAAGAAAATAATGAATATACAGAATGGTTTTCAAAATTAGACCAAATATGTCAGAGAAAATTAAAAGAATTATGGTATAAAGAAGTAAAAGAAAGACAATTAGAAATTTATTTTTTCAAATGGATAGAATATTATATGATTAAAAATAAAATTACAAATACACCATATAATACCCCTACTATAAATGTTCAAACTAGTCTATATAAAAAATGGACATTAGCAGATAATACTATAGTTACTGCAATACATCCTCCATTACAAGAAATCAAAATTAATGATTTAACCACGGCCTCCCTATTTAAAAAAGGCAGAGAAGCACAAGATAATGCAATATTAGTTTATGAAGATATTAAAAAGTATATCATCAAAATAATTATACAAATCAATTATTACATTCGGTATCCCAAAATGTAGAATATTTAGATACAAAAATTCAAACAATAGGAAATAAATTAGAAAAAAGGATAGAAGCTATTCCAGGAATTTCCACACCTAAATTTCCTAATGATATTTCAGCACCACATTTGCAACCTAGAAGCCTGCAATATAAACAAGAAGAAGAATTAGCACAAGCACAAATATTAGGAAGAATTCAAAGAAGCTTAACAATTACAGACCCTAGTACATCAAGAATTCAAACATTAGAACAAGGAAAAATTAAAGAAATTTCAGAATCTGAAGAAACAACCACTCCAGAAGAATTTTCAGACATCGAAGAAGAAGAACAAAACAATCAGTTAATAGATGTAGTTGAAGGACAATTTGATAATACCATAAATAAAATTTTGAGAAAAAATATAAAAAACCCCAAAGAAACTATAAAAATTGGAAAATGATAGACACTAGAAATTATTATACAAGACCCACACCTCCAGATATTCAATATGAAGAAAGATCAAAATTTCACACCAGTAAATATGATGGAAAATCATTATATGAATGGAATATAGATGGCAAAACAGAATATGAGATATTAAATACATTACAAGAAATGGGAATGGCAAGATTAGCATATAAAGTAAGACATGCAGATGAAAAATCAATTGCAACAATATTAATATCAGGATTCACAGACCAATTAAAAAATTGGTGGGATAATGCATTAACATTAGAAAGCAAAACTGCAATATTAAATCACACTATAGAAGTTGAAGATGAGCAAGGTAACATCACTACTAAATCAGATGCAGCAGAATTCTTAATAGTCACAATTGCAATGTATTTTGTAGGAAATCCAAAAGAAGAATTACATTCTAATAAAATGTTTTTAACCAATTTAAGATGTCCAACTCTTACAGATTATAGATGGTACAAAGATATATTTTTAAGACATGTATTAAGAAGACTTGATTGTAATATGTCTTTCTGGAAAGAAAAATTTATCACTGGACTACCAACTTTATTTTCTCAAAGAATTATGACTAATTTACAAAAAGAAATGGGTACAGATATATTATCATTAGAAGGAGTCACTATGGGACAATTATTAGGATTTATTAAAAAAGAAGGATTAGCATTATGCACAGAATTAAAAATGCAACAAAAGTAAGGATCACAAAAACAAGAAGTAGGATCATTTAGTGAAGCTTTTGGTATTCAAGGTATTAGATCACCCTCTACATTAAAAAGAAAATCTTACAAAAAAACTGATTATATTAAAAAAGGGAGAAGACAACCTTCTAGGATTTCCAATGAACCCTATGATAAGAAATTTAAGAAAAGGAATAGGAAAAAAATTGTAGAAAATATAAGGGCAAAAGGAAACCATTGCCAATTGGCAAGACCAGCTAGCCATAGTGACTCACTGGACTAAGGTTGCCGGAAAAGCTTGGGAGGGAAATTGCTGATCACTGCTGCTTATGTCGGCTGGTGATGAAGGTGGTGGGTAGTGGTAGCCACGTTAGATTGTGAATTAAAGGAAAAGGAAAGAGGTTTGTAAAAGCTGCAATTTATTGGAAATTTTTGTATAAGTTTATTATAAGTCTGACTTTGAAAATTCATAACTTATTATAGAAACATGTAATTGAATGCCATTTGTTTTATATAAAACTAGATTGAGATTAGTACTTTTGGAAAAAAAATTAATAGTCAAACAAGATCTATATGAATTAAGGTGACTTTTGAAAGAAGGTCAAATTGTTAGCCTGTTTTTGACAATGAATTGATCCATACAATATATCAAATATTTCAAAAATTTGAGAGTGGTTTCTTCACAAAAGTTCTAGAATTTTGAATGTAGTTTTCAAGCCAAGAAATGTAGTTCTAGAATTTTGATAAAGTTATAGATCTTTAGATTTTGAAAACGTGGTTTTCAAGCCCAAGTTATGGTTGGTTTAGTGAGGGTATATTAGTCTACAAATTTTCTACTTGCATCTTAAGTCATGCTTTTGAAGTCTAGAACCCCTAAAACCTTGTGTAAATTGCCTGAGATTCCTAAAGGATGTTTCATGCTGAACAAAGAGTAAGGTAAAAGTGCTTTCCAATTTTTACATCCTTTGACATTGGTTGAAAGTGATGTTATTTAAGTAAAGTGCAAAGATGAAAAAGCTTGTCAACCAATTGCATGCATCATAGTAACTGATGATTATAAGAATTACTCTAGGGTAATTAAGTTAAGGTTCCAAAACTACTGATGGTAGTAATTGATGGATGATTTATACGAATATAAGGTTTATTGTAAGTTCAAAGGAAAGTCAAAGTTTAAAGATTGAATTTTGACGAGAGATGAGTAGTCTTTAATATTTTTTATTTTTCTAAATGATATTTGAATGGATAATATAAATAAGGCATGTTTCAAGGTTACTTCTACAAGCATCCTTGTTATTGATGATTTTCTAAATGTTTTCAAAACTTATAAACGTACACAAGAAGAGTTGTCTTGCAAATGTATGGTTTCTCAAATGATGTATTTTAGTACACAAAATTGGACCGTATGTCAATCATTTTTGCTATACTTCTTGTATACATAAGATTCATCTTCTTCCAAACTCTTTGATTCTCTTATCAGAATGAATATTCCAACTCCTTGATGTTTGTTTAAGTCTTTAAATGGATCTTTAAAGATTGCACACTTTATTTGCTTTATTTGATGTAAAACCATCAAATTGTGTCATGTACACATTCTCAATTAAATTTTTATTAATAAATGCAGTTTTTATGTCTATTTGCCATATCTTATAGTCGCAGCCTGCTGCTATAGCAAGTATAATCCTAATAGATTTAAGCACAGCGACTGGTGGAAAGGTTTCTTCAAAGTCAACACCTTATCCTTGCTTGTAATTTTGTACTACCAATCTAACTTTATAGGCTATTATATTACCATCCATGTCTGTTTTCTTTTCCAAGCCTATTTGCACCATGTGGAGTGTAGCTCTTTAGGTAGATCGATTAAGGTCTAAACTTTATTCTCAGACATAGATTCTATTTTGGAGTTTATGGCCTCAAGCCATTTATTTTTGTCTACACTAAACATGACATTTCCATAAGAAGTAAGTTTACCATCTTCTATGATTAACACATCATTATGCTTAGAAAAAATCCATATCATTTTGGAGTATGATGTGTCCTACTAGATTTATAAAGTACTTATATGCTTTAAACTTTTAGTTGTACCTCATCAATATGAAATGGAAACTCTTGCTCAGTTGGTTGATTTAAGCTTGCTTTGCATCTTAAATTTTTTCAAGTTCTATTTTTCTTCCACTATCTCCTTTTAGAAAAAAACTCTTTTTCTATAAAGACGGAGTGCTTTAAGACAAATATCTTTTGCTTAATAGGATCATAGAAGTAATACCCATAATTTTCTCTTGGATACCCCACAAATATGTATTTATTGGACTTAGCTCAAACTTGCCTGATTCTACCCACTTCACATAAGTAAGATAGTCTTAAACCTTCATGTATTTGAAATTTGGTTTCTTGCATTTTCATGTCTCATATGGACTTGTATCAACTACTTTTATTAGAACATAGTTTAAAATGTAGAAAGCAGTTTTCAAAGCATAACCCAAAAACAATTTAGGAAGGTTTGTATGACTCATCATTGATCGTATCATATCCAATAAGGTGCAATTTCTCCTTCTAATACACCATTCAATTGTGGAAGATAAGGTGGAGTTCTTTTTGGGACAATCTCATTTTGCTTTTTATAATCTTGGAATTCATTGTTTAAGTATTCACCACCTCAATATGAAAGCATTTGATTCTTTTGTTTAATTATTTCTCAATTTCATTCTTGTACTCTTTGAATTTATCAAAGGTTTTGAACTTGAACTTCATTAAATACACATAATGTTATCTAAAATGGTCATTAGAAAAAGTGATGAAATATGAGTAATTACTTCAAACAATAATTGACATGAGTCCCCATACATTACTATGTATTAGCCTAAATAATTTATTAGACCTATCTCCTTTTCCTTTAAAAGGTATTTTGGCCTTTTTGAAGTAAGCAAGATTTGCATATCTCAAATCATTCATAATCACACGAGTCCAAATAGCTATCTTTATGTAATTTAAAAATTAATTTCTCATTTATATGACCAAGTTTACAATGCCAATGGTATGAAGAATTCACATTATCTATTTTGCATTTCTTGATATTTAAATTGAGAATGTGATCATTAGAATTTGTTAGCCCAATTATAAAATACCTCATTTTGATGATGATAAAATCAATAATGAATGAGTGAATGATGTATATAAGTGTTTAAAAAATAGTTTCTTGTGGAACTCCAGAAAATGAAATTGTCAAATATAACTTTGGATGCATGACCAAATCCATTTGATGTTTGAACTCTTCTGATGGAGTTTGAAATATCATAAAGAAAGAAGTTTTGAATTTTGCAGATGCATGATTGGAAAAATGAACATTTGTGGCCATCCAAAAGAACACAAGCATTGATGAAAGTGTCACAAAGAGAGAAGTTTTGAACTTCATGGAGGCACGAACGAATGAATGAACAAGTGTTGCACCCATTCGAGATAGACAAGTACTTCTATTTATGACATTGTACCTCAATGACGAACATTCAGATGAATGGACAAATGCTATTGCCTTTCAAACTACGAAGACTAGTGAAAACCGTGAAGCTGCAAACACGCAAGTTTTAAGCTACACAAATGCTCTTCCAGACTCATGTGCAATTGCTTTGGCCATTTGAAATGTGAAGCTGAACTCAAGAAAGAAGAACATCTACCTTCAGACACAATTGTTTGTCTGAATCAAAGAAAAAAATTGAGTGCTAACTTTTTATCTTTTGAACGGACAAAACAATTGTTTTTCTGAATCAAAGAAAAAAAATTTAGTGCAAACTTTTTATCTTTCAATGGACAAAGGAAAGGACACAGATTTGACTATCTAATAAACAAGGAACTGAAGTCTCAAGCAATGGCAAACAATCCTTTATATGATCCTTATGTGTTTCGGTCATCCTGAAGCACCTAATGGCTAGCTATTTTACATTTATTATTAGAGTGATTGAGAAGATTCTTAGCAGCCTTTTATTTTGAATCAAGCTAGTTGTTTTGAGTAGTTAGAATAATGATTACTTTCGTTGATTGCAAGCAAGGATCGATTTTTGCTGAAAGATACTCAAGTGCAATCTTGAAGATTGGTCTGAAGTTGCGAAACTTCTTTGGGAGGTAGAATAGTTATTTTGTAACTTGAAAGTTTAGTTTGAGTTTATTGTAAAATTCTTTGGTTCAATAAGTGAGCTTGGTATGAGCAAAGAGTGCACATTGTCTTTGTACAAAAATTAATTTACCTACAATTAGAAGGAGCAATTCTGGATACAAGTTGAAGTTTCTTCAAGTTAATTTGTTGCTATTTGTGGTTTGCTTTTCTTCTACTTTCTTGCTAATTTAAACTCTCTGAACCTGTGTGTTTATTCTGCTTTATATCTTATAACACTATTTGTGTTTAAGGTTTTGATCACTTAGGATAATTTCTGGTTAGACAAACTGGGTGAAAATTTGCTTTCATTGTTTATATTTTTTAGAACAACCTAATTCACCCCCTATCATCTAGTCTTATAATTGGAATCAGAGCAATTCTCCAGTATTATAGTTTAACAAACTAGGAGAAAAGATTAATTTGACAACCAACAATGCCTTATTTTTAAATAGATAGTCTATAACTAGATCACCTATGTTTAATGGAGTCAGTTTGTGAGTTGGAAAAATTGTATGAAGGTTTTTCGACAATATATTAACATAAAACTTTGGTATATAATGAATGAAGGACCTTATGAAGCTACAATTATAAATGAGGAGACAAATATATTTGGACATAAAAATGGAAGGAAATTAACAACTCATGAAAGTCTTACTTCAAATGTTAAAGCTATGAATGTCTTATGCAACTCACTAAATGCAACTAAATCTATTAGAGTCAAGGGTTGTAAGTCTACCAAGGAACTATGGGATAAACTAAAAGAAACATATAAAAGCAGTGATGATGTTAAAAAAAAAAACTTTGTTTGTGATCAAATATATGAGTCTTTCAAAATAGAACCTAGCAAGTTGCATTGGAAGTTTAATGATATTATAAAGGACTTGGAAGCTCTCGACAAGAAATATTCATTGAAAGAAACAAACGGGAAGATTTTGATACGAACCTCGTCGATATGACGAAACTTGCATCAACAAGTCTCAAATCTTTGATACTTGAAACAGGTTTAGGCTACAAAAATTCCTGCATGGACCCGTTTAATCCCCGTAGTTGTGAACATTGATACAATTTTAACTCATAACTAAACAAATTAGTGAACCCCGATATGGTAGAAAGCGCCACAATCAAGTGTGTTTTCTTAATTGATAAGCCAAAGTCGAACACTCAAGAGATAATCTCTAAAGTATTCAGTGGTGTTCAAAGGGCCAAGAAGAGTTTTCTCACTCGTATAATTGCTGGAAATTTTCACCTTCTATTATTAATGAAAGAAACAAGGTCCTTATATAGGACTTACAAGACTCAATCCTAACCCTACTAGGAAACAAGTGAATAACAAGTTTTCCTAACAACTAAAGGATTCCAACAAATGACTAATTAAGTAATCTAATAGCCCACAAACATACTTATTTTGTTGCCAAATTTGACTTACAAAATATCCAACTAAAACACTAAAGCAATGACTAAAAATAAATGCAAACAAATGCCTCCAAACTAAACTCGATCCGTCTCTTCAGCCGTTTTAAATGCTTTTGAAACACCAATGGCAACTTGGACAACTTGAACCATAGTGAAAAAGTAACTCCACACTTAGATGGTCTCCGTGCTCACATCATTCCCCTTCTCTTAAGAATGATTTATCCTCAAATCTTGGCAAAAAAATGGTGAAAGATAGAACAAGCAACATACGTACTCCATCAAGATCGAAAATCTTAGTAGAGAAACAAGTATATTCCACGACATCTAGAATAAAGCCTTCCATGTTGCTTTGCTTAGATTGGATCATGTATTGATAGATCTCAACACAAAAAAGGCAACTTGTGTGTCGCTTGGACAAATTATACTCCACACACATGAATTGAGATGAATATCGATCAATGTGGCTCACAAACTCCAATGGAAATACACTTAGTTGATATGGCTGGAAAATAGATGTTTGCTCAACCTTGGCAGCAACTAAAAGTGAATTTTGGAACTCCTTAAGCTCGAAAGTTCAAGTTCTCCATGGCGAGAAATTGGAATATCATCATGGCCTTCCTTTAATCCATATAGGTCACTGAACGTTCGACAATCCTCCATGATCTGCAACTCAAGTGAATGAAAAGCATCAAACCCTAACTGCAAGTTTCCATAATTTGATTATAAGGACATGCAACTCCAAGAAAACTTTGTAATTCTCTAGGATATCTAGGAACAATACAAATCTCATTCATCACTTTCATGCTTTGTTGTACTTGCAAAGGAGAAACAATACTAGGCAAAACAAAGTAAGGATGGTTAGTCAAAAAAACTCAAAACAGCCACTAATTGCACTCATAACTAACCCACTCTCACTCATTTTGATACACAAACTCATCATCTCGCTTTCTTTCTCACTCAACTCACTTGATTGTTCACTCGCTCTTTCTTTTGCATTTCTCTCAATTTTACCTCTTGCTCGTTCTCAATTCTTATATTAGTCAACTCATGCTCACATGGTTTCTTGTGACAGCCCCACCTTCCCCTAAGGCGAACCAAAGAGGTTAGCGGACTGCCTGCCCAGCTCTCGCCAGGACTAACGGTGCAGTATAAAGCGATCTATCACGTTTGAAACTTATAACGCGCGCAACAAGGCAAAAGGGCAAAATATCCCAAAATAAAAGAAACGAACTCCAGAGTCGGCCATGAATAGTAACCGACCCGTCCGAAACCCAACCAAGCATCGAAAAACATATACAACATAACATTAGCCATTTACAAGCCACAACGGCAAGCCAAAACCATTCACTAAGGAAGTACACATTTGATTTGCCTATCAAAAGGAAATGAACCCGTTACATTAGGGTTTCACTTCAAGAGCAATACAAAAGACATTTACATGCTCAATTCGGCAATTGACTATCCAATTCATTCTCAAAAGTAATTATCACCCTGTAAGGAAAACAAATAACACGGAATGAGCTAAAGCCCAGTGGTATACCACCCAATAAGCAATCAAAGTCATATAAGAATGAACTTTCATTTAAAGTGCACAAATAAGCAATGAAGTAAAACGGTAAAAGGATACGGTCGGCTCTCAAGAGCCCGTTTCCACGCTTGAAATCTTGAACCAACCTCATTGACTCTCCGTCAATGTTATAAAACCAAACCGTAGACAACTCTTTACTTCCATTCCTTCCACCAACATACCCCAACCGGGCCCGCACTCCATTTCAGTAGCTTTTGGTAAGACTCGAGTTTACCGGAACCAAGGGTCTCATTACCACAAGGTTCCCCAGTACAGTCCCCGTGGCAATTCAATCGTCACGACCAAGCCCTCGCCGGCTCGATCCAATTGACTACCAAACGGGGTTGAGCTCAGTAATGCAGTATGGCCGTTGGACATCATCCAAACGACAACAATTCAGTTTCCATGAAATGGAATTCGCCAACCAATATATCAAGTTCAGTAATGCAATAAAGCGGTAACCAATCAGTGACAATATCAAAAGAGGTGAGGGCGGTCAAGTACACCCTCACCTTGATCAATTTCAATATCCAAGTAAGCCATTAAGGCATCACATAACATTTAACAAGCCACATAGTAATCCATCAAGTGAGTAGTATACTCACCAAGCAAGTAAGTGGTATTTCATGTACCACGATCACCAAGCCGTCGAGCACTACCTTCAAGCCCTAGAACATGGAACACATACAATGAGACTCGAGAACGAGTCACCAAACAATGCTAAACACAACCCCAATAGGGTTTCACATGCATAAGTAGGCATGATAGCAAACCAGAAATTAAGATATGGCCTTAACTTAAGCCTCGATAGAAAAACCGTGTTTGATCTTATAATGCGGTAATGGCGTCAAATTCCCTACGGTTATCGGTTGGGGGTGTAAGACCCACCATTTCGAAGCTATGAAACAGGGCTACAACAATGTAGAAGGGCACTCAATCCAGTTCCTAGCTTAACTAGGTCAAAATTGCAAAATACTAAACCAGAAATACCAAAACAGGTTTGCAAATCACCAAAAACTGTAATCAGTATATCTCAGTCCATATAAGTCCAATTGCCGAAATTCCAAAGGCATATCTTAGCTAAGACATCTAGCTACATTTCATCAGAAGACACCAACTCGAAAATCCAAACCAAAACCAGTCAAAATGGCCAATTACTAACGCAGTTTTCGCATTCTGTCCAAAGCAGAACAGCTACAGTAATTTCGTCATAACTCACTCCACACTAATCCAAATGCCCTGAAATTTTACAGGCATCTCCATCACATCAATACCTACAACTTTCATGTTTTGAGAAAAGTCAAATTCGGCCTCTAAACCTATGATCAAAAACCGGACAGAATTGGGGAATTAAGAACCCTAACTTTTCAATTTCACACCAAATCCAAAATTGATTGCATTTAACCACATTTCACATCCACTAGAGCCATTATAGTCCATTGCCAATCATCACAAACAACCACACCATCATAATCCAATTAAACCAGAAAAATCATCATAAAATGGAAAACTTCACCAAATCAATTCCAACCAAGATAAAACCAGAAATTTCAGCACTCTTATCACTAGTAAGCACAACATAAGCATCATTAGGTGTAGTAGGGTGTTTCAAGCTTCACTTACCAAGAACCAAGAGAGAGAGGGATGTTGAACACCTTAGTCCTTCAAACAAAGTTCACCAAACAACTAACTAGCACTAGAAGGAAAGTTTTTATGGAGTAGAACTAACTTAAGCACTTGATTTGGTGGATTTGGACTTGTTAGAAGCTTGAATGTTGAAGAGTTTTGTCTTCCTTGGAGCTTGAGAGGGCCGGCTATGGTGGAGAGAAAATGAGGGAATTTTAGTGAATTTTTGAAGATATTTACTAGTTGGGTCAAAAGTCAAAAATTTGTCAAAAGGTGAATAGTGTTTCTTAAGTCATAACCAATGAGAAAGTGACATGTGGCATCTCATTAAATGCCTTCCTATCTTTCTTTTCTCTCTCACATCAATCACTTCACACACACTACTTATCTCTTAACACCCGATAAATTTTTCACAGTATCCGAAACTTAACCTTATTGGCCGAATTTTTCCGAACTTTTCGCACTTGTGGGTCCCACGTCCACTATATCTTCTCAATTTTCTAAAAATTCACCAATGCTAGAAAAATCATCTTAAAACTATCATTGCTCATAAACTCCACTAAGAAAATATTTCTAAGCCAGAAAATGCAGAAAACATGCAATTAAGGGGAAATAAACCCTAGGATAATAATTAGGGTTTTACGGGTTCTCACACTCTCCCCCCCTTAAAAGAATTTCGTCCTCGAAATTTCTCACCTTAATTCTCGAAAAGGTTTGGGTATTTCTTTCGCATTTCCTCTTCCATTTCCCAGGTAGCTTCCTCAACTCCGTGGTTTCTCCATAGCACCTTCACTAGAGGAATCCGCTTGTTTCGGAGCTCTTTGACTTTTCGATCGAGTACTTGGACCGGTTTCTCTTCATAGGCCAGTGATTCATCTATTTCGATATCCTCCGGTTGTAAAACATGAGATGGGTCAGGATGGTACTTCTTTAGCATCGAGACGTGAAATACATCGTGGATTCGGGAGAGACTGGATGGTAGCTCCAATCGATACGCGACCACTCCAACCCTCTGAAGGATCTTATAGGGTCCGACGTACCGTGGTTGAAGCTTCTTTCCTTTGCCCGTTGTAAGACTTCGTAAGGGTGTGATCTTGAGAAATACGTAGTCTCCAACTTCAAACTCCAAGTCTTTTCTTCGGTTATCCGCGTAGCTCTTTTGGCGACTTTGGGCAGTTTGGATTCGTTGCCGTATCAATTTAACCTTCTCGTATGCCTCTTCCATCCATGGAATAGTTGTCGGGTCCAGTGCTTTCTTTTCGCCAACCTCGTCCCAGTAAATCGGTGAGCGGCACTTGCGTCCGTAGAGAGCTTCGTACGGAGCCATTTGAATTGACGAATGGAAGCTATTGTTGTACGCAAATTCTACCAAGGTCATGTGCTGACCCCAATTGCCTCCAAAGTCCAGAATACAGGTTCGTAGCATGTCCTCAAGAGTCTGAATCGTCCGTTCTGACTGGCCATCCGTCTGAGGGTGATAGGTAGTGCTTAAATTGAGTTTCGTCCCCAGGGTTTCTTGGAACTTCTGCCAAAACCGAGATACGAACCGTGGATCCCGATCAGAGACAATGCTCACCGGCACGCCGTGTAACCTTATAATTTCATCCATGTACAATCGGGTCAATTTGTCCATTGAGTACTTCATGTTCACCGGCAAGAAATGGGCCGACTTGGTTAATCGATCAACGATCACCCAAACGGCATCGTGTCCTCTTTGCGTCCTCGGTAAACCGGAAACGAAGTCCATGGTGATGTTTTCCCACTTCCACTCGGGTATCTCCAAGGGTTGTAACAAACCCGATGGTTTTTGATGCTCTGCCTTCACTTGCTGGCAAATGAGACATTTTTGTACATATTGTGCGATTTCCTTCTTCATATTGTCCCACCAATAAGTTCCTTTCAGGTCTTGATACATCTTGCTGCTACCCGGATGGATTGTATACTTGGACCTATGAGCTTCCTCCAAAATTTCTGTTTTCAACGATTCCTCCTTTGGTACCACTATTCGATCTCGATATTTCAACATACCCTCAGGACTCAGATTGAAGTCCGTTGTTTCTCCCTTTTCCACTTTCTCTCTCCACTTCCGTACCATCAAATCCTCGCCTTGCGCCTCTTTTATACGTTCCAGTAGAGTGGAGGTCACCCTTACATTGCTAAATATTACCTTATGATTCCCAAGACAGGGTTTCCACTCGCACACGGATTCTAGTAAATCCCACTCCTTAATCATTAGCCCTGCCACTTGCACTTTACGACTCAAGGCATCTGCTACCACATTTGCCTTTCCCGGATGGTAATTGATCGTACAGTCGTAATCTTCCAAGAATTCCATCCATCGCCGTTGTCTCATATTCAGTTCCTTCTGGGAGAAAAGATATCTAAGACTCTTGTGATCCGAAAACACTTCAAAGGTCACCCCATACAGGTAGTGCCTCCACTTTTTCAAAGCAAACACCACTGCAGCTAGTTCCAGATCATGAGTCGGGTAGTTCTGCTCGTGAAGCTTCAATTTTCTAGAGGCAAAAGCAATCACATTCCGGTTCTGCATCAAAACGCATCCCAATCCTTCTCGCGACGCGTCTGCATATACTGCAAACCCGTCCACTCCATTTGGCAAGACCAGTACCGGAGCCATGGTCAATCTTTTCTTTAATTCCTGAAAACTTGTTTCGCATCGGCCGTTCCAGATAAACTGGCCATGCTTCTTTGTCAAGTCAGTTAAAGGTCCCGCCAGTTTGGAAAAATCCTTAATGAACCTTCGGTAGTATCCAGCTAGCCCTAGAAAGCTGCGAATCTCCGTGGGGGTTTCTGGCCTCTTCCAATTCGTCACGGCCTCCACCTTCGCCGGGTCCACTGAAATACCTTCGTAGGAGATCACGTGCCCTAGAAACGCTACTTTCTCCAACCAGAACTCGCATTTGCTAAACTTGGCGTACAGTTGATGTTCCTTCAATGTCTGCAACACCACTCTCAAATGCTCCTCATGCTCCTCGCGTGACTTAGAGTAGACCAAAATGTCGTCAATGAACACCACGACAAATCGGTCCAGGTAGGGTTTAAAAACCCTATGCATTAAGTCCATGAAGGCGGCGGGAGCATTAGTCAGTCCAAAGGGCATAACGGCGAACTCGTAATGCCCGTATCTTGAATTGAAAGCAGTTTTCGGAATGTCCTCCTTCCTAATCAACAACTGGTAGTATCCCTGTCGGAGGTCCAACTTCGAGAAGACCACTGCTCCTTGCAGCTGGTCAAACAACTCGTCGATGTGGGGCAGTGGATACTTGTTCTTGATCGTAACGTTATTCAACCCCCTATAATCAATACACATCCTCAACGTTCCGTCCTTTTTCTTCACAAATAGGACCGGAGCTCCCCAAGGAGACTCACTCTCGTGGATGAATCCCCGCTCCAAAAGGTCTTGCAATTGCAACTTAAGCTCTTTAAGTTCTGCAGGCGCCATTCGGTAAGGGGTTTTAGAGATAGGTGCGGTTCCAGGTAAAAGATCTATTCGGAATTCTATCTCCCTTTCCGGAGGTAAGGCCACTAATTCATCAGGAAATACATCCGGAAATTCCCTCACTATGGCCACGTCTTCTACTTTTAACTTATCCGTAGGGGTGTTAATTAAGAAGGCCAAAAATCCTTGCGCCCCTTTACTTATCAGTTTCCTAGCTCGAATGCCCGAAATGAGAGCAGATGAGGCTAACCTACCCCTTATATCCAACCTTAAGGTTGCCTTGCCAGGAATGCGAAATTCTACTATTTTCGTTTTACAGTCCAGTTGGGCGTTATATTTGGCTAACCAGTCCATACCCAAAATCACGTCGTACCCCTTAATGGACAAGCTAATCAGGTCTCCTAGAAATCTCCTTTCACCAACCCATACATCACAATCCCTATAAACCATACTAGTCACCAAACGTTGATTCCCCGTAGGTGTACTAACCTCTAAGTCATATGGTAAGCTAGCAGGTTTTATATCGATGCCACACATGAAATCAGGGTTAACAAACGAATGAGTGGCACCAGGATCAATTAAAACTTTGGCAAAGCGGTGGAAAATAGGGATCGTACCTTCCACCACCTCGGAAGAATCTGGGACCTGATGAGGCTCTAAGGAATATACCCTAGCTGGAACTTTAGGCTTAGATCCATCTCCCTTGACTGGTCCAGTATTAGTCCTCGGCGGTAGCTGACTCCCCTTTCCGTCTTGTTTCAGGACCGGACATGTAGCCAGCTGATGGTCCGCACTTCCACACCGCAGACATTTCCCCAGTTTCCTCCAGCAATTGTCCTCGGTGTGGTTTGTCTTTCCACAGTGCCCACAGGGACCACGAGGTGCCGAAGCCGAGCCACTCTGGGTGTTTCCCCTTTGTCCTCGCCCAGCTTGGCCGCCCCTGAACGGAGTCCCTCTGCCTGATCCAGATTGTCGTCCACCCCCAGTTCCTCGTCCAAACTTGGAGGGAGTGCTCTTCTCACCTTGTCCGGATGTACTCCCAGGAAAACCACGCTTCTTAGCCTGGAAGTTTCGGACCTGAAGCCGCGCACTCTCCACTCGCTGGGCTTTTTCCATTGCCTCGCTAAAAGTAGTGATTTGAGCCGCCGCGAGGTCTTTCTGGATCTCAACGTTCAAACCCTGAATGAAGCGCCTCACGCGTCGTTGCTCAGTCATAATTAATTCAGGCGCGAATTTGGACAGGCGGGTAAACTGGCTCTCGTACTCCGCCACCGTCTGAGCCCCTTGCCGGAGCCGGATAAACTCGTCCTCCTTCCTCTCCTGGACTAGAGGAGGGAAAAACTTAGCATTAAATTCGCGGATGAAGTTCACCCAAGTCCTCTGTGTCTGTTCCCGCTCCCATTTCTGCCTAATGACGTTCCACCAGGAACGGGCAGCTCCCTCGAGTTGAAACACGGCGAATGTCACCTGCCGTTCCTCTGGGTAGTGTAGGGCCGCGAAGATATCAACCATTTTCTCAAGCCACTTCTCGGCGACGTCAGGGTCGGGTCCCCCAATAAACTTTGGCGGGGAAAACTTTTGAAAACGTTCTAGAGCTCTATCATCGCTCTCATTATGATGGCCAGGGTTTCCGGGGTTTCCAGGGTTAGGGTTTGGGTTCTGGCCCTGTTGTTGCACTACTTGTGCGAGTAGGTTTGTCATTTGCTGCATAGCAGCAGCTATTTGAGCATTGGGGTCTATTTGAGGTTCAGGAATTGGGCCAGTAGAAGCTTCCCCAGTTTCCCTAACCGGTGTGGGTTGTCTAATACCGCGCCCACGTCCCCGACCACTTCGTGTACCTTCCATGAGTTCACTCGGTCTAGGCAAAAGTACTAAACCAAAGCAGTAAGAAAGCAAGTAAGTCACACATAAACTTTCACAGCAACACACAGTTATACGTCGCAAACAGGAGCACAAACACACATATATACAAGCCAAACAGTTATACAAGCAGTCAGTCAAGTACGGCCAAAGCACGTACGTACACAAAAGATCCACCTGAGGATAGGCCTATCAAAAGAAATTTACACGGAGCTAACTCTACATCCAAAACGGTTAGCTAAGGCTCTATCCGTATCCCTATGTACAACCAAAAACCACCACTATCCACAAGGTGCCCTATAAGTCAGGGCCTAGTCAGTCGCTGGGGTCTGGGACCCAGGCGATGGGGTAGACTCCTCCCCAGGGTCGGCCTCCGCACACGATGCCTCGTCACTACACTCTTCCAGGCCATCGTCACACAAATTAAGAATCGCCTCAGCGCGACCCCTAACCTTGCGAGCTCGCTTAAGCTCTCGCTCTCGTGCCTCCTTTAATTGAGCGCAAAGGTCATCCACTCGATCCTCAGCCTCAAGCACGTCGTATTCTAACTCTTTTATACGCGCCGCTTGCTTATCCTTGGTCGCCCTATCCTGGATAGCATCGACCTCCAGTCGAGCATTCTCTCGCGCCAACCCCTTGCGCTCTTTATCTAGCGCAAACACGAGGGTGTTCGGGTAGGCATACCTCTCCTTACACGGGCACCGTCGTAGACGGTTAGAAGGGCTCCAACGAATGACGGCCCCTCCCGGCCGTATCTGATAGGGAATCACGGGGAGTACTCTACGAGGTCTAGCCCCCGAAGGACTAGCACTAGGGTCACCCTGTTCGGCCATCCTACATCACAAGAACATGTAATCATCAATAATCAATATAAACTTAAAGGCCAAAAGCAACAATCCGCAAGTCAAACAATCCGATAACACCCAGGCTAATTCAAACCTAGGCTCTGATACCACCTGTGACAGCCCCACCTTCCCCTAAGGCGAACCAAAGAGGTTAGCGGACTGCCTGCCCAGCTCTCGCCAGGACTAACGGTGCAGTATAAAGCGATCTATCACGTTTGAAACTTATAACGCGCGCAACAAGGTAAAAGGGCAAAATATCCCAAAATAAAAGAAACGAACTCCAGAGTCGGCCATGAATAGTAACCGACCCGTCCGAAACCCAACCAAGCATCGAAAAACATATACAACATAACATTAGCCATTTACAAGCCACAACGGCAAGCCAAAACCATTCACTAAGGAAGTACACATTCGATTTGCCTATCAAAAGGAAATGAACCCGTTACATTAGGGTTTCACTTCAAGAGCAATACAAAAGACATTTACATGCTCAATTCGGCAATTGACTATCCAATTCATTCTCAAAAGTAATTATCACCCTGTAAGGAAAACAAATAACACGGAATGAGCTAAAGCCCAGTGGTATACCACCCAATAAGCAATCAAAGTCATATAAGAATGAACTTTCATTTAAAGTGCACAAATAAGCAATGAAGTAAAACGGTAAAAGGATACGGTCGGCTCTCAAGAGCCCGTTTCCACGCTTGAAATCTTGAACCAACCTCATTGACTCTCCGTCAATGTTATAAAACCAAACCGTAGACAACTCTTTACTTCCATTCCTTCCACCAACATACCCCAACCGGGCCCGCACTCCATTTCAGTAGCTTTTGGTAAGACTCGAGTTTACCGGAACCAAGGGTCTCATTACCACAAGGTTCCCCAGTACAGTCCCCGTGGCAATTCAATCGTCACGACCAAGCCCTCGCCGGCTCGATCCAATTGACTACCAAACGGGGTTGAGCTCAGTAATGCAGTATGGCCGTTGGACATCATCCAAACGACAACAATTCAGTTTCCATGAAATGGAATTCGCCAACCAATATATCAAGTTCAGTAATGCAATAAAGCGGTAACCAATCAGTGACAATATCAAAAGAGGTGAGGGCGGTCAAGTACACCCTCACCTTGATCAATTTCAATATCCAAGTAAGCCATTAAGGCATCACATAACATTTAACAAGCCACATAGTAATCCATCAAGTGAGTAGTATACTCACCAAGCAAGTAAGTGGTATTTCATGTACCACGATCACCAAGCCGTCGAGCACTACCTTCAAGCCCTAGAACATGGAACACATACAATGAGACTCGAGAACGAGTCACCAAACAATGCTAAACACAACCCCAATAGGGTTTCACATGCATAAGTAGGCATGATAGCAAACCAGAAATTAAAATATGGCCTTAACTTAAGCCTCGATAGAAAAACCGTGTTTGATCTTATAATGCGGTAATGGCGTCAAATTCACTACGGTTATCGGTTGGGGGTGTAAGACCCACCATTTCGAAGCTATGAAACAGGGCTACAACAATGTAGAAGGGCACTCAATCCAGTTCCTAGCTTAACTAGGTCAAAATTGCAAAATACTAAACCAGAAATACCAAAACAGGTTTGCAAATCACCAAAAACTGTAATCAGTATATCTCAGTCCATATAAGTCCAATTGCCGAAATTCCAAAGGCATATGTTAGCTAAGACATCTAGCTACATTTCATCAGAAGACACCAACTCGAAAATCCAAACCAAAACCAGTCAAAATGGCCAATTACTAACGCAGTTTTCGCATTCTGTCCAAAGCAGAACAGCTACAGTAATTTCGTCATAACTCACTCCACACTAATCCAAATGCCCTGAAATTTTACAGGCATCTCCATCACATCAATACCTACAACTTTCATGTTTTGAGAAAAGTCAAATTCGGCCTCTAAACCTATGATCAAAAACCGGACAGAATTGGGGAATTAAGAACCCTAACTTTTCAATTTCACACCAAATCCAAAATTGATTGCATTTAACCACATTTCACATCCACTAGAGCCATTATAGTCCATTGCCAATCATCACAAACAACCACACCATCATAATCCAATTAAACCAGAAAAATCATCATAAAATGGAAAACTTCACCAAATCAATTCCAACCAAGATAAAACCAGAAATTTCAGCACTCTTATCACTAGTAAGCACAACATAAGCATCATTAGGTGTAGTAGGGTGTTTCAAGCTTCACTTACCAAGAACCAAGAGAGAGAGGGATGTTGAACACCTTAGTCCTTCAAACAAAGTTCACCAAACAACTAACTAGCACTAGAAGGAAAGTTTTTATGGAGTAGAACTAACTTAAGCACTTGATTTGGTGGATTTGGACTTGTTAGAAGCTTGAATGTTGAGGAGTTTTGTCTTCCTTGGAGCTTGAGAGGGCCGGCTATGGTGGAGAGAAAATGAGGGAATTTTAGTGAATTTTTGAAGATATTTACTAGTTGGGTCAAAAGTCAAAAATTTGTCAAAAGGTGAATAGTGTTTCTTAAGTCATAACCAATGAGAAAGTGACATGTGGCATCTCATTAAATGCCTTCCTATCTTTCTTTTCTCTCTCACATCAATCACTTCACACACACTACTTATCTCTTAACACCCGATAAATTTTTCACAGTATCCGAAACTTAACCTTATTGGCCGAATTTTTCCGAACTTTTCGCACTTGTGGGTCCCACGTCCACTATATCTTCTCAATTTTCTAAAAATTCACAAATGCTAGAAAAATCATCTTAAAACTATCATTGCTCATAAACTCCACTAAGAAAATATTTCTAAGCCAGAAAACATGCAATTAAGGGGAAATAAACCCTAGGATAATAATTAGGGTTTTACGGGTTCTCACATTTCTCACACAATTCCTCAACTATGTCTTGACTTTGAACCAATATAGGTTGAACTTCACAATCATTGGACTAAACAAAATCCTCTATAAGAGATTTCTGAGTATTGCACAATTCCTCAACTAGGTCTTGACTTGAACCAATATAGGTTGAACTTCACGATCATCGGACTCAAAAAAATCCTCTATTAGAGATTTCTAAGTATTGCACCTCCTTCATTTGCTTTTGGTATAGAAAGCGTTGGTAGATATCCATACCAACTCCTCCTTTGATGGCACAATTTCAGATTTAGACTTGGAAGAAACTAATGGAAACTCTTTCCTCTTTCTAATTGGACTCTCTTCCTTTTGCTCTCCATGTTTTCCATTCGAATTCTCCACAACTTGATCGAGGTCATGACAATGTCCAAGTGAAGCTCCTTTTGGTCAAGGATGAACTCTACTTAAATGCTTGATATGGCCATCTATGGTTCTTCTCAAACTCCTCACAAGTGTTTCTATATCTCTAATATGCACCTTCGGCACGAG
Organism: Coffea eugenioides; assembly: GCF_003713205.1. Lineage (NCBI taxonomy): Eukaryota > Viridiplantae > Streptophyta > Magnoliopsida > Gentianales > Rubiaceae > Coffea > Coffea eugenioides. The sequence goes on from NC_040043.1 coordinate 29,265,532, forward strand.
CATGACCCATTTCATCCTTGAGTGTATGAAACTAATGCTTTGGCAATCGATGCACTCGCTTGGATGATAAAGTTTGCGAGTTGGCTATTCGTCTAGGTTTTTATTGATTAACTTGTCTTTATTGTCCCAATTTTGCTAACATTCATTCAACATGGACTACATTGATAATACCATTACATATTGATACAAGATCAAGGGTAAGGGTTTTGCTAGGATTTTGCTCATCATGGCGGTTCCCCCTTGGCCGTCGGATTATACTTCTGGTGGTAGTCCGCCAAAATCTAAATCATTTGCAGAGGTATTGGCTAGGTCTAGTTAGGTGGAGGATTCGAATATACCTGACCTGGGAGTGCTGTTGAAGCATAAGGGTGAACCAACGCTTAGGCTTTCCAAGAAAAAAATGTTAGTATTGGCCGAGCCATACCATAATGCCTTGATTGGAAGGTTTACATATAGCAGACTGTCATGAAGTCAGAAGTAAGAAGGAAGAAGGCATGGAGGGCAAAGAAGGGAAGGCGTGAGTCATTGTCATGAAGTCAGAAGTAAGAAGGAAGAAGGCGTGGAGGGCAAAGAAGGGAAGGCGTGAGTCTAGAAGGAAGTCAACTGGAAACAGGCACAAGGAGGGTGAAGGCGCGAAGAAAACGTGATAAGGGCAGCTTTGGCAGAGGAAGGCGCGGTTATGAAACCACACATTTTCTGGGTTCATGCGTTTCTACTGAAGCTTGGAACCAGGCCAACTGAAAAGATTCTCTAGGACACATGTCACTCGCCCATTAGCTATTGAATTAGTTAGTTAGATTGATAGCTCTATAAAAGAATTAGATCATGTAATATTCATTCAACATTTTAGCTGAAATCTTGCTACTATAATCAAAGAGAATATCCTCTTTGTATTTTTTCTTCCCCTTCAAGTTTCCTGCATTCTGTTTCCCCTTTCTGTATCTTTCCCGCCAATTCTATTTCTGTGTTTTTGAATTAAGAAGTTGATTAATGCAAAGAAGGTGCTTGCTTGCAATTCCTTGATTCTGCAAATTTCACTGAATTCATTCCCAAAGCTCAATTATTCCATTTCCTATAATAATTTCGGTTCTGTACCACAACAGTGGTATCAGAGCTCAGATACAAACCATAGGGATGACAAAGAATCAGGATGAAACACTGAGAAGAGATGTGGTAGAATTAGGGAGTGTGGTCAGGACCTTTACTAACAAGAATGAGGGAATGGAACAGGTTATCAGGACAATGGAGTTTAGACAGGATACTACTAAAAAGCTGCTGAAAGGACTGAATCAGAAGTATGAGGGAATGATGAACATGATGGCGCAGTTAATGGCTAAAGTCAGTGACCGCGGGAAGGAGATGGAAGGAAGCAGCAGCTCAAGAGAGGGAGCTCGACCTGATGGATCTAGGCTGGAGACTCAGAAGGAGGTAGTTGGCAGAAGAGAGACTAGATTCACTAATAAGCTACCTAAAATGGATCTACCAACCTTTGATGGTGATAATCCAAGGGAGTGGATCAGGAAGGCTAACAAATACTTTAAAATCCACGAAATAGAGGATGATCTGAAGGCTGAGGTTGCTGAACTTTACTTTAGAGACAGAGCAGACATCTGGTTCCATGGAGTTTTCCATGGAAGAGAGGTAATTCCATGGTCAGAACTATCCACTGCTGTGTACCAGATTTGGTGAGGGGAATCCTGAGGAAGCTATCGAAGAATTCAACAAGTTGGTGTAGTCTGGATCAATGTCTGACTACCTAGAAAGATTTGAGATGCTCAAAGCTCTGGTAATGCCATCCTTGCCTCACTTATCTGATTCTTATTACAAAGCATTTTATGAGTGGATTGAAAGAAGAGATAGTGAATATGGTGAAAATGTCTAAACCTGAAAAGTTGGCTGATGCCATAGAGATGGCCAAACTCCAAGAAAAGAACCTCAAAGCTATCCAGAAGATGCAAAAGTCTGCCCCTACTAATTTTAGTAACCAGAAGAACTGCCTTAAAACTCCACCCCTCCACAAATGGAACCAAGACAACTCCAAACACACTAACAGATTCCCTATCCAAAATACAACCAACCAGAACCAATTTAAGAAAATCACCCCCACAGAATTCAACCTGAGGAGAGAAAAGGGGCTATGCTATAGATGTGCTGAACCTTACACCCTGGGGCATGTCTGCAAACAGTCTCACATACATTACCTATTGGCTAAGGAAACTGAGTCCTCAGGGGGGAACAAGGAACAGGAAGAGGAGGTTTACTGTGACTGTATTAATGGGGAACTGACTAATGAACATATAGAGGTGTCTGTCCATGCATTGGCTGGGGGAAAAAGGCACTAAACCATTAAACTAGGGGGATTGGTGAGGGGTAGGCAGATTACTGCTTTGATAGACAGTGGCAGTACATACTGTTTCCTAGATGAACAACTAGCAAAGGAACTGAAGCTTGGTACACAGGGTCCCACATTGGTAGTCAATGTAGCTAATTGGGAGAAAGTGGAGTCAAGGGGACTAGATAAACCCTTGCAATGGGATATGCAGGGCCATAAATTCCAGCATTCCTTCAATACCTTAAGATTGGGAGGCTGTGACATGATCCTGGGGATAGACTGGCCAGCCAAACATAGCCCTATAGAATTCAATTTCCAGAAACACAGTATGAAAATCTGTAAGGGGAAGCAGGAAGTGGTGTTGCTTGGGAAAGATAACAGCACTGGACTGAGAATGCTTAAAGGGAGTAGGATGGAGAAGTGGTTGAAGAAACAGGCATATGGAGTGATAGCACAATTGGTGGCAGTAGAAGAAGAGAGAGGTTCAGACCTGATGCCTGCTAAGATCAGTCAGGTGGTGGAGCAGTATAGAGATGTTTTCGAAGAGCCTAAGGGGATGCCCTCAACCAGGAGCCATGATCACCAAATTGTGTTAAAAGAAGGAGCCAGGCCTTTCCAGGTAAGGCCATACAGATGTCCATACGTACAGAAGACAGAGATTGAGAGATTGGTAAAAGAAATGCTGGAAATAGGAATCATACAACCCAGTAGCAGTCCATTTACCTCCCCAGTACTGCTAGTCAAGAAGAAGGATGGGACATGGAGGTTCTGTGTAGATTACAGACAGCTAATGAGTTGACAGTAAAGAACAAATTCCCTATGCCCCTGATTGAACAACTGATAGATGAACTACATGGAGCCAAGTACTACACCAAAATTGACCTGAGAGCAGGATACTTCCAAATCAGAGTCAAGGTGGAAGACATCCCAAAAATAGCTTTCAAAACTCACCAAGGACTCCATGAGTTCAAGGTCATGCCTTTTGGTTTGACCAATGCTCCTGCCACCTTCCAAAACCTAATGAACCAGATCTTTCAGGAGCAGATGAGAAAGCATATCCTGGTATTCTTTGATGACATCCTGGTTTACAGCCCAACCCTGGAGTTGCATGTCAAGCATGTAATTGAAGTACTGAATATCCTAAGGCAGCACCAGCTATATTCTAAGATGAGCAAGTGTTCATTTGCTCAGCTGCAAGTGGAGTATTTGGGGCATATCATATCAGCAGAAGGAGTGCAAGCTGACCCTAAGAAGGTAGAGTGCATGGAGAGGTGGCCCAAACCCAAGAATGTCAAATAGCTGAGGGGGTTCCTGGGGTTGACAGGCTATTACAAAAGGTTTGTCAAAAGGTATGGGGCCATAGCTAAACCTCTAACTAACCTGCTGAAGAAGGACAGTTTTCACTGGGGAGAGGACTCAGAAACAGCTTTCCAGGAGTTGAAGAAGGCCATGATCAGCACTCCTGTATTAGAAGTGCCTGACTTCACCCATCCATTCATCATTGAGACAGATGCATGCTATGATGGCATGGGAGCTGTACTAATGCAAAACAAGAGGCCTATTTCCTATCTCAGTCAGGCATTGGGACAGAAGAACATGGGGCTATCTATATATGAGAAGGAGCTCCTGGCATTAGTGACTGCTGTAACCAAGTGGAGACACTACCTGGAAGGACATCATTTCATCATACACACTGATCATTAGAGTTTAAAATACCTACTGGAGCAAAGGATCACCACCTCCCTCCAATAGAAATGGCTCACCAAACTCTTGGGACTGAGTTACGAAATCCTTTACAAGAAAGGGAAAGACAACATTGCTGCTGATGCTCTATCTAGATAGGGCAGGGAAGAGTCAGGAGAATGCACAGCTATCTCTTGTGCACTACCCACATGGATCAAGGAAGTGGTGGAGAGCTATAAGGAGGATGTGTGGGCTCAAGAGACCATCTCCCAAGTACTACTGGCCCCAACTCAAGTACCAGATTACTCCTATCAGGATTGTGTGCTCAGATACAGGAAGAGGCTGATGGTGGGAGGACAGGGTGACATAAGAAGGAAACTTATCACTGCTCTACAAGACTCCCAAAGGGGAGGACATTCAGGTATTCAGGCCAGCTACATGAGAGTCAAGCAGCTGTTTTACTGGCCAGGGATGTACAAGGAGATCAAACAGTTTGTTCTGGAATGTGACACCTGTAGGAAGTGCAAAGATGAGCATGTAGCTTACCCAGGGCTGCTGCAGCCCCTTCCTATCCCTCAGCATTCCTGGAACCATGTAACCATGGACTTCATTGAAGGATTATCAAAATCAGAAGCGAAGGATACCATAATGGTAATTGTGGACAGATTCACCAAATATGCTATTTCATCAATATTGCATACCCTTTTGATGCACCAAAGGTAGCCAAGCTCTTCATTGATCATGTCAGTAAGCTACATGGAATTGCCCAGAGCATGTTGTCAGATAGGGACAGGATATTTGTCAGTAACTTTTGTGGAGAACTTTTTTTCCATGTTGGGAGCTAGATTGGACTACAGCACAGCATATCACCCATAGACTGAAGGACAGACTGAGAGGGTGAATCAGATGCTAGAGATGTACCTCAGGTGCCTCACTCATCTAGAGCCTAGGAGATGGAACCAGTGGCTATTCTTGGCAGAGTGGTGGTACAATACCACCCACCACACAGCCATACAGATGACTCCATTCGAGGCATTGTATGGTATTCCCCTTCCCCAGCTAGCTCTGGGACCCTACCTGCAAACTAGGATAGCTGCAGTTGGAGACTATGTCAGGGAAAGGCAGCAAATAGATAGCATGCTGAAGCAGAACTTGAAGACGGGTCAAGAAAGGATGAAAAAGTAAGCTGATGAAAGTAGAAGCGAGAGGTAGTTCAGTGAGGGTGATTGGGTGTATCTAAGGTTACAACCATATAGGCAAAGCTCATTGGCTCTCAGAGGGAACACCAAGCTCACAGCTAAGTACTTTGGCCCCTACAAAGTAGAAGAGAAAATTAGGAACGTAGCTTACAGACTGCAGTTGCCTACCACCACAAAGGTTCATCCTGTTTTTCATGTATCACTGCTCAAAAGGAAAATAGGAGGCAAGGTCACCCCTACACTCCAGCTGACTAAAATTGATGAGAAGAGACACTGGAAGGTTGAGCCAGTAGCTGTGCTTGACAGAAGAATAGTGAAAAGAGGAAATGCTGCTGCAGTACAATGGTTGATCCACTAGTGGGGTACAGATCCTGTAGAAGCTACATGGGAGAATGCTGAGGCGATTGAAGGACAGTTCCCCAGATTCCAATCTTGAGGTCAAGATTGTTCTCCAGGGGAAGGTATTGTCATGAAGTCAGAAGTAAGAAGGAAAAAAACGTGGAGGGCAAAGAAGGGAAGCGTGAGTTATTGTCATGAAGTTAGAAGGAAGAAGGAAGAAGGCGTGGAGGGCAAAGAAGGGAAGGCGTGAGTCTAGAAGGAAGTCAACTGGAAAAAGGCACAAGGAGGGTGAAGGCACGAAGAATGTGTGAAGAAAATGTGATAAGGGCAGCTTTGGCAGAGGAAGGCGCGGTTATGAAACCACGCCTTTTCTGGGTTCATACGTTTCTACTGAAGCTGGGAACTAGGCCAACTGAAAAGATTCTCTCGGACACGTGTCACTCACCCATTAGCTATTGAATTAGTTAGTTAGATTGATAGCTCTATAGAAGAATTAGATCATGTAATATTTATTCAACTTTTTAGCTGAAATCTTGCTGCTGTAATCAAAGAGAATATCCTCTTTGTACTTTTTCTTCCCCTTCAAGTTTCCTGCATTCTGTTTCCTCTTTTTGTATCTTTCCCGCCAATTCTATTTCTGTGTTTTTGAATTAAGAAGTTGATTAATGCAAAGAAGGTGTTTGCTTGCAATTCCTTGATTTTGCAAATTTCACTGAATTCATTCCCAAAGCTCAATTATTCCATTTCCTGTAATAATTCCGGTTCTGTACCACAACACAGACCTCCTATGGAGATGATTAGGAATTTTTAGTCATTGGGCCTTAAGGGCCATTGTTTAGTTGGTCTATTGGATATTCTTATGCGGCCATCTACGGAGGAAGATTATACAAAGTTATTCATGCGGCGCACTTGGTTGATTTAGTGTGTCCCGATGGTGATTTCGAAATAGGCTCTCGACTTTATGACGCATCAGGAATCAACAATTGTTCCGGTTTGGGTGTCCTTTCCAGCATTGCCGCTATCTTTGTTTAACAAGAAGTATATTAGTAAATTGGCATCGTTGTTGGGAAGATCATTGAGAGTGGACTCTACAACTCTGAAGCTTAAAAGGCCATCTGTTGCTCAAGTTATGATTAAGATGGACATTGCACATCAGCCTCCCAAGCGTATCTGGATTGGAGATGATTAGGAGGGTTTTTGATAGTCTATCGAATATGAGAAATGGCCTAAATTTTGTTCTTATTGCGAGCATATTGGTCCCTTGGACAATGAATGTTTTTGAAAAAATCTAGAATTGAAATCAGTGAATGGTGGCACTCTGTCAAGCAAGAAGCAAAAGAAGACAAAGCAGATTTTTTTACCTAAGAGCCATGACAAAAGGAATGACGTTCAGCTTGGGTTCAGTGTACATGCTAATGAAGCTATTGCAAATCAAATTGTTTATCACCAGGTAACCAATGATGCCTTGGTGTCTGGTGAGATTGCATTGAATGGTTTAGTAGCAGGTACTACAAGTAGGAGTGAGGATCAAGCTTAGTCATTGTCTAAGTCAGTGGCGCGGGATATGATCACAGTTGCTGGTGGGAAGGCATAAACTAATCAGAATTCAAAATTTAAAGGAACATGGGATGGTGTGGAGATGTTGGATGTAGTTGCGATTGAAAGTGGTTCCAGTGGTAAAAACCAAAAGTTGGTTCGTAGTAGTTCGACCATTGTGATGAGCGAGGAGGTCGTGCGCACTGGTGAAGAGACGGTTGTAGATTTTGAAGTAGGCATTGATGATCCTGATGCTGCAACAAACTCGTTTGTAGCTTTGGGGAGTATAGCAGACATGGAGATGCATGAGCTTGGAGTGATTCGGATGAGGGCTACTGCTCTTGGGTCTCCCCTTTCTTCACCACGAGCAACAAAGAAACAGCCTGGACGACGGTGTTCTATTGGGAACTCGACTGAGATTTTGGTGTCGATTGAGTAGTTAAAGGAGTTTGAACAAATGATTCACCAAAGAATGCAAAGATGCAAGTTGCGAGATGTTAAGGCTCATTGATCTATTGTTGCTGGTGACATTCACTTGGAGCACAACTTAGATGAACCCCAAGTTTAGTCGGTTGTTAAAAAGAAGGTTGGACGTCCAACTAAGCAATCACAAAAATAGGTTCCTGCCCATTCTCAAACTCAATATTCTTTGAGGTATTATGATAAATCCCATTAACACAATTGTTTGGAACATTAGAGGTGCGTCTCGTAGAGGTTCACTTCGGTATTTAAATAAATTGTGTATGGTAAATTCTGTTCGGCTCTTAGTTTTACTTAAGCCAATGTCGGAAGTGGCTGAATTAGAAGTGGTTCGATGATTGTTAAGGTTTGATAAGGCGTTGGTATTTTTGGATGGAAAAATATGGGTGTTTTGGTACAATGACCAAACCATAAATTTTTGGGAAATGGCTGAGCAGCTACTTCACATGAAAATATTTTTTCGACCAGGCTTTGCAATCAATTTTTAGCAATTTATGCAAGATGTACTGGGGTAGGTGGACGGGAGCTGTGGTTCACAATGAAGGAATTTAATACGGCAATATTCAACTGTGGCCTATCAGGCATTCCATTTGATGGATCATTGTTTACATGGACAAATGGAAGGGTTTGGCAATGGTTGGATAGAGTGTTGATGAATAATGCATGGACAGAGGCATATGAGTTTTCTCATGTTTCGCATTTGGTCAAAGGGCAGTCGGATCATGCATTGTTATTAATCAAGTGTCGAAATGGAGGATAGTGTAAATCATCTTTTAAGTTTTTGAATGTTTGGTGAAAACATCCTAGATTTTTGGATGTGGTTCAAGAGGATTGGGTGGTGCAGGTGATAGGCAAGGGTATGGTTAAATTTTACAATAAATTGAAGGAGGTTAATGAGTGTTTACAATGATGGAATGTTCAGGTGTTCGGTAATATCTTTTCAAAGGTGAAAAAGGCTGAGGAACTAATGAAGCAAAAAAAGGAACAATATGACACTGCACGTGATGTCTCATCTAGAAGTGCTTAAGAAGAGGCGAAGGCTGTGTATGCGAAGAACCTGGCGGATGAGTGCGAGTATTAGAGACAAAAAGTGGGAATTAAATGGTTGCAAGTCAGGGATGCGAACACGGCTTATTTCCATTCATGGTGTCAGCAGCAGAGAAATTTTAATTATGTAGCTAGAATTAAATATGCTATGGGTAATTGGTTTGAGGCCATTGACGATATTAAGAGGTCGACTGTTGAATTTTTCATCTCTTTTTTTATCTGAATGGGACGGGAGACAATTGCCAACTTTATCATTTCCTTTGGCCACGACTATCTGAGGCAGATAATATGGCTTTATTAGCTCTGCTTGACACGAAGGAACTTAAAATAGTGGTGTTTTCGTTGAGTGCTGATAGTGCGGCCATGCCTAATGGTTTTGGTGCTAGTTTTTACCAGTCATGTTGGGACATCATTAAGAGTGATTTGTTAGAGGCAGTGCATGCTTTTTTCCAAGGGATGCAACTACCGAGGAGCTATACAAGCACTTCTATTATGTTGTTGCCTAAGATTGATGGGGCTACTTAGTGGAAGGATTGTAGACCAATAAGATTGTGCAATGTTAATTCTAAAATTGGTTCTTAAATTTTATCTAATAAGTTGGGAAGACTATTGCCTCATTTGATCTCGTCTTGGCAAGTAGGATTCATCCTGGGGAAAGCTATTACAGAGAATACCTTGATTGCTCAGGAAATGGTTCAGGATTTGGATAAGTGATTATGATCAGGTAGAGTGGTCGTTCATTTTATTTATGCTTTGTAACTTTGGTTTTCATGAGCAAGCGGTTGATCTTTTGGTTCGAATTGTGTCAAGTAATTGGTTTTCGGTCTTGGTAAATGGGGACCTGTTAGGTTTCTTCAAATCATCTCAGGGAATGAGACAGGGGGATCCGTTGTCACCAGCTTTGTTCGTACTTGTTGCAGAATATCTTGGTCATGGTATACAGCATACTCTTGCACTCAAGGCAAACTGATTTTTTGTAATTGCATGCATTAAAGTACCATAGCTTTTGTGACGGTCCTACCTCCCCCTAGGGTGAACCCAAGCGTTTGGCGGACTGCCTGCCTAGCTCTTGCCAGGACTCACTACATTCACTCAATCAATTTTCAAAATCACTATTCAAACCTTCATATGAACACTGGAGTTCTACAATGCAACTAATAATTCAAGCTTAATTACAAACTAAAAGTAAAATATAAGATGCAATATCAAATATCCAAAGTACATTCTATCTACCAAAGGTACAAGTATGAGAGGGTTATACACATTAGTTCATGCTTAGTTGCTCAGGATCACCACTCCTATAAGGAAAACAAACTAAAGGAATGAGCTAAAAGCCCAGTGAGGTTCCCAAACAAGCATTCAAGCAATAAATCATTGATATATTATATTTAACACTTCACACACTTTGTACAGTAATAAGCAGTCATTCAAGAAGCAAATATTCAATCATTGAAAAGATACATGCTCATTAGGAGCCATTCATTTAGTCATTCAATCATTCAGTTGCTGTCCATTTCTCCTTATACCTCCAACATTTGAAAATATTTGAAAGTGAAAACTCCTTCAGTGATCATTTCATTTAGTTAATCGTTCAGTCATTCATTTCAATCATTGCATTTCATTCACTGGCCAGTACTCCACCCAACTTCATGGTCATACTCGAGTATACCAATACTGTTCCAGGGTCACCAGCCTGTCGACCGAGTCTGCTTCTGACTCGAGTCAACTGGCAACGAAGGGCAAATGCCCAATTCAACCAATGCGGTATAGTATAGTACCGCATGACTTATATTCATACACAAGTAATGTTCAATCATTTGATCATTGAAAATCCACTTTCACTTAGGTCACGTGCGATAAAATACACACTCATCAATTGAAAATCCATTTAGTAATCATTGGAAAGTATTTAATACTCAAACAAACATACACAACATTCCACATAGTCATTTAAAACACAAACATGCAAGAAACACTTACCACTTGATCACAATCATTTCACTTCAACCTTGGTTCCTCCTCTTGGACAGGCTCAAATCTTGTGGTTAAGTAATCCATTAAGAGTGTAGCCACTTAAAGCCAAGGTGATGAGAAAACACAAAATTCAAAACTTCACTTAGCAACCATAGAAACTACAGGTTCACCCAAAGAAAGTTAGGTTTAAAACCTAAAAATTGTTCCCAAAGTTTTCCAAGTCCCACTCAATTCATTTGATAAAATTCCCAACTTTGGTGACATTCTTTGAAGAGGTATAGCTTGAGTCCCAGAGGTCAAAAAATCACAAAACTTACACCATTGAAAAATAGACTCGAAGCATTAACAGGCTTTAGAAGACATCTTCATGAAATTCAACTCATAAATTAGTCAAATTTCAGTTCAAAACTCACAGCTATCACATGTGCAAAAACAGAACAATCGTGATTTTCAAGAAACTTTGCAGATTTTTAGGTATTTATAGAAGTTGAACCAAACCCTGAATTTTATACCATTGGAAGCTCTATGAGTCTAGTTTCAAACGCAACAAACGGAACTCAATTCTAACTTTTCTATACAAAGTTATAGCAAATTTTCCAAAACTGCGAAGAGCTTCCTGCGAAAATTTCCAGCAAGCAAATAGTTTGGAAAGCTAGGGTTTTTTTTCCCTTTTAAACCTCTTTGTTTTGGCTCAAAATCAACATACATATGAAGAGCAAGGTTTTAACAAATATCTTGAACAAGAGTATGTCAAAATCATCACAAAAATTTCTGAAAAGGAAGTTGAAATTCCCTCTATCCCTCTCGGCCAGCCATAACAGAAATTTTCCAGTAAAATTCTCCATCAAAAATTTCAACTTTCGTACTTATTTTCATGGCAAATGCACAGTATTATATAACTAACATGTCATGAGGCTTATGACATACATTCTTGGCAAGAAAATTCATCACAAATTCACATATATAAAATTCACATATCAGAGCTTAAAATTTCATATCAAAGCTAGAGCATCTCTTATCAAAGTTGGAAATTCATCTCAAAGCTAAAAATTGAACATTAAAGTTGGAAATTAACCAAACCCTAGCAAAACCATGAAATTACCATAAACATGCTTCCTTTAACTTCAATCATAACATATCTTGCATAAATCTCAAGAAACAAGTAAAAAGAGATGTTATCTGGGAATTTTACCTCAAAACCCCAAGATGACAAGCAACTCAAGAGTTTTCTTCTTCAAATAACTCCACCAAAAGCTCACCTCCAAGCTTAACTCAAGGTTTATCAGAGTGGATTAAGGTTGGTCTTTGGATTTCTCAAGAAATCAAGGTGAAATTTGGAGTGTTTTCTCTCTTATTTCCTCTCCAAGGTTCGGCCATAAGGAAGGAGAAATGGAGGAAATTTTTGGTCAATTGCAAGATAAAGACTAGAAGAAGTCTTAGTCAAAGAAAGCTTCCAACGTTGACACTTGTCGTCTCTTGGCTCCATTCCTATCTCTTTGTTTTTCTTAGCCTCTAATTGCTAGTTTATGCTCATCTAATACACTCTTAACACTTCAAATCACATCATCCCTCTTGTACTACAATCTTTCTTGTTCATCAACTATAATGCGCACATCTCACTAGTCAATCGAACTATCCTAATACTCTACGAAACTTAACATATATCAAAATTATAAAAAGGAAAAGAGAAAAATCTTGACTTAACCTTTAAAATCACCATGAAATTTAAGCTAGTAAAGCAAAATAAAAGAAAATATAAACTAAATTTTTTCAAAATTAAGAGAAAATATAAAATAATTTTCGAGTTCTCACACCTTACCTTTGCATATGACATATTGATTTTTCCTATATGCTTACAGGATTGCTTGAATGCTATTAAGGATTTCTTATCGGAGTATCAGACAGTTTCTAGTCAACGAGTAAATGTAAACAAGAGTTCATTCTTTACTTCCTCATGGGCAAACACTGATCATGTGCAGTTGGTGTCCTTTGTTTTGGGATTTCAAAAACAAGAATTCCCTTTTACGTATTTTCGGGCTCCAATTTATAAGGTACAGTTGGGATACGTATTGTTTGATGGTATTGTTGCTAAGATGAGGTCGAGGTTGATGCACTAGAGTACAAAATTGCTTTTTGCTGGGGATAATTTAGTTTTAATTCACCATGTCTTATCATCCTTACCAATGTACTTACTTCAAGTGCTAAACCCACCAAAGCCGTGTTGGGTTGGTTGGGAAGGATCTGTAATGTGTTTTTATGGGATTAAGGTTTAGAAAATAGGCGTATTCATTGGTCTTCTTGGGATAAGGTTTGTTTCCCGGTGGAGGAGGGTGGCCTTGGTTTTCGATTGTTCGTGGACATGTCTAGGGCATTTTCATCCAAGTTTTGGTGGAAGCTTCGGCATAATGATTCTACATGGGCAGAGTTTATGCTTGAAAAATACATTAAAGGTCTTCATCTAGCAGCAGTTTCCTTTTCCTGACCCACAGCATGATGGAGACGGCTTGAGGAGGTTCGGCCGTTGGTTGAGCCAAATATTCGACAGTCACTGGGAGAAGGATTAGTGGATTTTTGGAAAGATAGGTGGTTATATGATGAGCCATTGTGTACTATTTTGGGTCGGCTAGATGTGCCTCATTTCTTGGTGTCCGAGTTTTTTGCAAGGGATGTTTGGAATGAACAATGACTTACGCAATGGGTCTCGGTTCATATGGTTCATGCTATCAAGAATGTTTGCTTTCAAATAGATTAGAACAACAAGATGGTATGGTTTCCTTTGCAGACTGGTTCTTTTTCATTTAAATCTGCTTGGAAGTTGTTGCGCAAAAAGAGGAATTTGTCACTTATGGATTCTTTGCTTTGGAGCTCACTTGATACGAACTCGACCCAACAAGAACCTGTCTTGAAGAACCAAGTCGATCAGGCAGCGGAAGGATCTATCTTGATCAGGCTATGGAACAATAACTACCTTGCTAGACCTAAAGAGAACCCGTCTCTCAAAACCTAGTGGATTGGTTATTGGTTATGGAACAATAACTACCTTACTAGACCTAAAGAGAACCCGTCTCTAAAAAGCTAGTGGATTGGTTATTGGCTTGAAAGAACAAGATGATGTGATCATCTTGCCTTGAACACCACAAGTATCCAAGCTAAATACTTGATACTGTTCAAGGAGAAACGCAAGTTCCATCAAGGAACTCCATAAAAGGAGACAACTCTCTTTTTATTAATTCATCTTCCATCTCATGTCCCTGAATAGTTAAATAAAGTTGGCTATTTATAGCCTTACAAGACTCAAAACCCTAATCTAAATTGGAAACAATACAAGCTTCCTTATTTGACTTGACACAACTTCCTAAATAAATTTGAAAGTAATCAACTACTTTTCTAAAACTCTAATTCAATTAGAATAGGAAACTAACTGACTCAATTGGCTTAACTATGGTCAACATGACCGTAGCCTTTATTTCCCTTAATAACTCAAGACTAACTAATAAGTATTGCTGGAAACTTACTTAAATAAATAACAAGAAATAAGCATGACAAATTTTCAATGATTCTTGAACCCGATTGCACCATCAACCATCAATTGAATTTTCTTGAATTTGAAGGGAATCCAAATCTTCATGTTCTCATCATTCCCCTCCTCTTGAAAGACGATTTGTCCTCAAATCGAGTGCTTGTTTACAAAAGAGTAACTCGGAGAATGTCTTGATAAATGCAATCCAAGAACCATGTCACCAACTCAACTTGATTATGAACGCGAACCATTGCACATGCTCCATTTGTCCAGAATATCTTCACCCAATTGTACTTGGCTAGAATTTGGAAGTCAACCAATATTTGGAAATCAATCAAGATTTGGCAATCAATCAGGATATCAATCAAGATTTGGAAACCATTCAAGGCAAGGCTGCCTCTTTTTTTTTTTCCTTCTTTCTTCTTTTTTTTTGTTTTTCTAACTTGCCAATTCAAGAAAATAAGGTAGCCGCACTTCAAGATTCAAAAGGATGATTTTTAGGGTTTTCAAAGTATCAAGATTTTTTTTTTCAAGAACCCACTATGCAATCCAAGAACTTCAAGAAATTACCAAATGAACTACAAGAAACAAACACAAGGTAAAAAAATTTTAAAAATAAAAAAAATTTCGGATGAACAGTACTACTACGTCGGATGAACAGTACTGCTACAGTCATGAATAGTGCCGATGAATAGTACGCGCGTGAACAGTTCCGATTTTTTTTTTTTTTTGCTTTGACGACTCAACACAAGGTTACGACTTCACTTGGAAGAAATTTAATGGGAGTTAAACCCTTGAAAAACCTGTTTTCAAGAACGTAATCACACCAAAAAAATTCCAACCTCGATCAATCACAGGATAGGTTAGATTCAAGTGATAAAATCAAGAGAACAAGAATCAAAATTTATTTTTTTGTTTCTTTTAAATCAAAAGGCGGCTAGGGTTTTGGTAGAAAAATAAATAGAAGAAAAGAAAAGGATATTAACCTGAATCAAGAGTCGAAACTCTGATACCAGATGACACGAACTCGACCCAAGAAGAACCTGTCTTGAAGAACCAAGTCGATCAGGCAGCGGAAGGATCTATCTTGATCAGGTTATAGAACAATAACTACCTTGCTAGACCTAAAGAGAACCCGTCTCTCAAAACCTAGTGGATTGGTTATTGGGTTATGGAACAATAACTACCTTACTAGACCTAAAGAGAACCCGTCTCTAAAAACCTAGTGGATTGGTTATTGGCTTGAAAGAACAAGATGGTGTGATCATCTTGCCTTGAACACCACAAGTATCCAAGCTAAATACTTGATACTGTTCAAGGAGAAACGCAAGTTCCATCAAGGAACTCCATAAAAGGAGACAACTCTCTTTTTATTAATTCATCTTCCATCTCATGTCCCTGAATAGTTAAATAAAGTTGGCTATTTATAGCCTTACAAGACTCAAAACCCTAATCTAAATTGGAAACAATACAAGCTTCCTTATTTGACTTGACACAACTTCCTAAATAAATTTGAAAGTAATCAACTACTTTTCTAAAACTCTAATTCAATTAGAATAGGAAACTAACTGACTCAATTGGCTTAACTATGGTCAACATGACCTTAGCCTTTATTTCCCTTAATAACTCAAGACTAACTAATAAGTATTGCTGGAAACTTACTTAAATAAATAACAAGAAATAAGCATGACAAATCTTCAATGATTCTTGAACCCGATTGCACCATCAACCATCAATTGAATTTTCTTGAATTTGAAGGGAATCCAAATCTTCATGTTCTCATCATCACTTTTACCATTGAAAATGTCCTTTTTTTGCTTGGCTGCTAGTGCATAATTTTCTTCCTTTAGATGTTAGTTTACATTCATGGGGGTTGAACATTCCTTCAAGGTGTGATTGTTGTCATCGTGCAGAGGAAATAGCTTTGCATGTGTTTTTAGACTGGCAAGTTCCAAGGGAAGTTTGGAACATGTTCTCAAGTAAATTTGGTTTTCTTTGCAAAGATGCTCAAATTTGGCATCATTGTTTGTCTACTGGTATTATTCAACACCAAATACTTCAAGGAGCCATATTCATGTTTTCTTGCCAGTAGTGGTTTGCTGGTTTCTCTGGTTAGCCTGGAATCGGGCTTAATTTTAGAATGTTTCCTAGGGCGCGGACAGGGTGATCTTGTAGGTTGATTGTTTTTTCGAGCAGCTTGGAGTTTCGCACATGTTTCGTAAATCGCACTTTAGAGGTGATTTGGATTGTTGTTTGCTAAAATTTGTTAAATTCTCTCCCAAGAATTTCTCATGTAGTGTGGTGGCTTGGGAAAAACCTCTTCAAGGAGGATAGAAGCTTAATTCTGATGCTAGCGTTAGACAAGTTAAGGCATCGAGTAGAGGTTTGGTGTGGGATTACCATGGGAGGTTGTTTTTCACATATTATAAGGAGTTTGGGGAATGTGATGTATTGATGGCGGAAAGCTTGTCTTTATTATTTGGTCTTCAGCTCTATCAGTGAAAAGGTGTTTGTTCGTTGCTTGTTGAAATGGATTCTCAGGTTTTGGTTAGATTGACATGCTTTGAGGCACTTGCTAAATGGCCTTTGTGTAATGTTTTAATAAAAATTAGAAGGTTATTACAAGATTTTTCGGCATCTCTACTGCATATTTTTCGAGAAGCAAATTCTTTAGCGGATTGATTAGTGGCTATTGGGGCATCTAGTGAGATTGTATATGATCATATGTAGCAATTGCCTTCTTTAGTTCAAGCCACTGTAGTTCTTGATTCACAAGGCCTGCCATGTATGCTCACGATAGTATCTCTTGGGTAATTTTGGCTGAGGTTAGATTTGGTCCCCTTCAGCTTTTGTAAAGTTTCCAAGTTTATGAATAAATTAGGGTCTGGCAACCCAGCCCCATAAAAGGGGGTCACGTCAAAAAAAACATGGACTACATCGTAAGAATAGGGTCAAATTGTTGAGCATCACATGACATTTTGACTTGCAAGAATGGTTAGTGAAACAAAACGAAAGAATTCCTCATAGTACACAAGCCCACGTGTATCCACTCACTCTCATGTCTACACTCAAGTGCTTCTATCACTCAAATAATCTCTCCAAGTATATTCTCAAGGCCTTGATTGCCTCTCTCAAAGAAATTAGAGTTTCCTCAAAGGTTATCAACTAAGCTCAACAATCGAGTTGCTTGAGTGCAGCAATTGAGGATTTATAGGACGGCACAAGGAACAATACTAAACTGGAGTTTTTAGAAGTAAATAACTGGAATTTAAGCACAAAAATATTCTAGAAAACTACTGGAAATAGGCTAAAATTAACGACTTGAATAAACAAAAAGAAAACAGTGCAAGAAAGAAATGAAAGGAAATACCCGACACTAGTTTAGGACTTAGCGACTAGAAAATTGACAACGGGCTGGAAATCTGGATAATTTCTGGAAATTAACCCCTTTTCCCAGTGAAACAAGGACTAAATAAATTGTAATTGGCAGTTTCCAAAAGAATTTTGGCCAAAAACAAATCGGATTCGAAAGCTGGAGGAATCCAATTGTGATTTGGAAGGATAACTGGTGGCTGTATTTTTTTCTTGTCCAACAGATTTTTAAACTTCCAAAAACACAGCCAGCACCTATTTAAGGTTGCTTTGAAGATCAAATTCATGGTTGGAATTCTTTTCAATTAACAGCCAAGAACTTGTTGCAGACAACTTGGGTTTTCTTTTGGATAGCTTTGGAAAGTTGATGTTGTTTGAAATAATGGTCCAAAAACCCCAGAAAACCTTCAAGAATTCCCATGATTTTCAACATGTTAGCTCAAGGATTCAAGAATTGGAGGAGGGTTTCAAGAAAATTTGCCAAAACAGTCCAATGTTTCAAGAGTTTCAAGAACACTTCTAGGGTTTTTTTTCAAGAACTTCAAGAATCGCGTTTTAGGGTTTCAAGAACTTCAAGATTGTTTCTTCAACCAATGAAGAACTTCAAGAAATCAAAGTTTGATTCAAGAATTTCAAGAAAAAGGAATGAGCAGTACACTTTTCCTAGACACATGACACAATTCGCCAAGAAACTCTAACATTGATGTCAGATTTCTTCAAGACACAAATGGACTGATTTTTTTTTATTGAACAAGACACAAAAACACACAAGAAAGATAACACACAAATAGAAATTTTTTTATGAACAGTAACTTTAGATGAACATTACCCACAGATGAACAATAATGACAATGAACAGTAGTATCGATGAATAGTAACTTTTTTTTTGGACTCAAAGCACAAAACCCTAGAAACTCTAAAATAAGAAGGAAGACACAAACAAGAAAACTAAAAGGGATATAACTTGGAAATCATCAACTAGCTTTGATACCAATTGATACGAATCCCATGATATGATGAAACTCGCATCAACAAGTCCTAGATCTTTGATGATCGAAGTAGGTTTAGGCTGCGGAAATTCCTACATAGACCTATCTAATCCTCATAGTTGTGAATTAGTGAACCCTAAGATGGTAGAAAGCGCCACAATCAAATGCAGTTTTTAATTGATAAGCTAAAGCCGAACACTAAAGAGATAACCTCTAATGTATTCAAAGGTGTTCAAAGAGCCAAGAGAGAGTTTTCTCACTTGTATAAATGCTAGAAATTTTTGTCTTCTATTATTAATGAAAGAAATAAGGTCCTTCTATAAGACTTACAAGACTCAATCCAAGTGAATAACAATTTTTCCTAACAACTAAAGGACTTCAATAAATGACTAATTAACTAAGCAAATGGCCCACAAACATACTTATTTTATTGGCCAAATTTGACTTACAAAATAACCAACTAAAATAGCTAAAACAATGACTAAAAATAAATGCAAACAAATGATTCCAAACTAAACTTGATCCATCTCTTTAGCCCCTTTAAATGCTTTTGAAACACCAATGGCAACTTGGACAATTTGAACCACAGTGAAAAAGTAACTCCACACTTTGATAGTCTCAGTGCTTACATCAGATTTTGAATGCACTCTCAAAGGAGTGAAAAACAAAAGCAATTACAATTGAAGAGGCTAAGGATTCAAATTCCATACCTATTGAGTCTCTTGTCCACTCTCTAACATTTTATCATGAATTGAAATTGAAACCTAAGACTCATGATGAAGAAGAAGCAAGAGCAAGGAGCAAAAATTCCACTCAAAGATGTTTTCTTAATTGATTTTGGTGAAGAAGATCTTGAAGAGGAAGACCTAGCTCTTATCAGTTAGGGCAGAAAAAAAATTCTTTGTCAATAGAAGAAGAGTGAGAACAGCAGGTCCTGATAACTCAAACAACAACCGAGTCTCAACCTTATTCAAGGGAAAGGACGATCAAGAAAGGACAAAGAAGCAAAATGATAACTACTTTGAATGTAGTAAGTCAAGGCATTACACAAATGAATGCCCAAACAAGAAGAAAAGAGAACGCAAAGGAGAAAGAAAATAACATTTCATCGAGTATCAAATTTCTTGCCATGATTACAACTTTGAAGGTGAAGCTGAAGAGAAAAATGAAACTGTACAAATAGCTTTTTATGGCTAGTGGTGGAAAATGAGCTAACAACAAGTTACAATGCTTGTGATGATTTAGATGAGAATGATATTGATGATGTTGAATCACTAATGTTGAAAATGCATGACAACCTGGAAGAATCACATGCTAGAAATGTGGAGTTAAAACTCAAGATTACTATTTAAATGAATGAGTACTCTAAACTGTTTAGAAAATGAGTCTCAAAAAGAGATGTTTCATGAAAGATATGAATAGAAAGCTGAATCAAAGGGATGAATTGAATAGAAAGCTAAATCAAAGGAAATGTTTTATGAAAGATAAAAAAAAAGGGATAGAATGAGTTGAAGAGAAAGATGGATGATTTAAATATGTTTTTACAAGATAAGAAACAAACTGTTTTGATAAAAAGATAGTAGAAAAATTCACTTGTTAACAAAAATTTTACTACTTTTAAAAAAGATGGAATATGCTACATTAGATCTCATGTTAGAAATTCAAATGTAATATACAACTTTTGTTGTCAAAATGGCCATGTCAAGAAGGAATGGTATGTTAGAAGAAATATTCAGTGTTGAAAACTCCTACTAATCCTCTTGGACACAAAAGAGCATGGATATTGAAAGTTATTTTCAAATTTTTTGTGCAAGTTTGGTTAAATATCACTAACAAAGCATCCAAATGATTCATTGATAGACAAACAACTGGAGACGCATCACTCTTTATCAAGCTAAAACCAAAAAGTAGTGGCAAAGTTACATTTGGTGGTGATATGAAGGCAAAATCAATTGGTATAGGTGATGTTGGTAAGAATGGTAAAACTTTTATTCAAAATGTGCTTTTGATTGATGGCTTAAACTATAATTTGTTGAGTGTTATTCAACTATGTGACAAGGAACAATATCTTTCCTTAAAAGCATGAATGTTGATACTTAATACTAACTTTAATATTGTGTTTAGAGGAAATATATATCATGAAAAACTTGATCACAACAATGTTAGATGCTTGAGTATTACAAAAGATGATCCTTGGTTTTGGCATAGAAAACTTCGTCATTTTAATATGAATTTGCTCAATGAATTATTTAAGAAAGAACTGGTTAAAGATATGCCTAGAATCAAGTTTGAAAAGGATAGAATTTGTAATAAATATCAATTTGAAAAACACACCAAAACAACTTTTAAATCAAAAAACTATATGTCTACCTCAAGATCTTTAGAATTCTTACGCATAAACATGTTTGGACCAACTAAAGTTGCTAGTTTGGATAAAAAAATATACGCATTTGTGATTGTTGATGATTACTTTAGGTATACATGGATATTTTTTCTTGCTAACAAGGATGAAACCTTCAAAAATTATATTTCATTGTTTTCTAAAGTTTGAAATTTGTTGAATCTCAATATTGTTAAGATTAGAAGTGACAATAGTTTGGAATTTAAAATTTGTGCCTTTCTTGAATTTTGTGATCACAATTGTATGTCACATAAATTTTCTGTCATAAAAGTGCCATAGCAAAATGAAATTGTTAAAAGGAAAAATCAGACTTTTCAAAAAATGGCCAGAATTATGATTAATAAATGTGACTTGCCAAAGTATTTCTAAGTTGAAGCTATAATTATAGCATGCTACGTGATAAATAAAGTTCTTTTGAGATCTTTGTTGAACAAAATATCTTATGAACTTTATTTGTTAAGAAGCCAATTGTTGGTTATTTCAAAATTTTTTGCTACAACTGTCTCATTTTGAACATCAAGGAACATCTTGGTAAGTTTGACAATTAAGTTATGCTTTTTCAAAGAATGTCACCAAAGTTTTTTCACGTGCATGGCTAGGGTTGCTGCCTAGGGCTGCCGTCACCAACTCTAGGGTTACTAGGAACTTCCAGGCTGCTCCACGGGCATGGCTGCCCTTCAACCTTTGGTTGAGGGGCAAGCGGTATCTCCGACTAGTAAGAAATCGTTTTCCCAACTGTTTACACAGCAGGCAATTCCACAAATTCAGATTCGACCAACATCCACATACAAAGGGAAGGCTACTGTTGTGTTCTCAAAGGAAGATGCCGACAGATTGGCAGCCCCTATCGCCTAGCTCTCGTGGGAAAGTTTTCCCATGGTTGTCCGCCATTGGAGAAGATCAGAAAATTCTTCACTTCCCTTAACCTGCGCGACCAAATCAAATCACTGTCGGTCTTTTGGACTACAAACACATCCCCCTACGATGCACTTCACAAGCTGATTTTAACCGAATCTGGACGAGAGGAGTTTGGTAGCTGGGCAACTATCCCATACGCATGTTCTGCTGGACCAGGGACTTCCATGTTTATAGGGAGTCTTCTTTGGTTCCTGTTTGGGTATAATTACCAGCACTGCCAATCCACTTCCATGATAAGCACTCTCTGTTCTCAATTCTGTCTCCCATAAGGAAGCCCCTATTTTTAGATACAGCGACTACGGCAGGAACAAGGCCAAATGTGGCCAGGGAATGTGTGGAAATAGACTTGCTGAAAACACAATGTGTAAGGGTGTGGGTGGTGGTGGAGGGAGAAGCTGGGTTCTGGCAGAAGGTTGTAATGTACGATGTGTCGAGGTACTGTTCGTCCTGCTGGAGGCTGGGTCATCGGAGGGTGAGTGTAGGCGAAATGACAACGAGATAGAGATGGCCAAGCCACAAACGAAGACTACTACTGTAGCTCAGGGTCGACACATCACAAAGCTGGGCTGTTTGGCGGAGGAGAGCACGAAGATGAACACGGATAGTGAAACATCAAAACAGCAGTGCCAAGACTCTAATGTGCATCTTGGCGAGTGCAATGCTAATCCTAGTGTAACTTGTACCCAACCCGGATCCGCGAGAGGTCCGCAGTCTCGGTCGGAGACTCCAGCATGGCTGAAGCGAAAGAGACTGGGGACGGGCAATCTATCTTGCTGAGGCATGCTAAGTGTTCTCAGGAAAGGTTGCTCCCAGTGGTGCCTACACGTAGCGTAGAGACGACAGTCCCAAACATCATGGAAGAGGTTCCAGCAAGGAGAGAGGGAGAAAAGGTTGCGGAGGCTTCTGGCAGCGAAAAAGGGCAATGATGTAAGGTTGTGGTGGGGAGTTTGGAGACGGAGTTGGTTCCCTACCCCACACATATTCTAGACAGCTTGCGGGTTAATGAAGAGGGGGGGCTGATGACACTGGAAGGAGTTTGTTTGAGCTGCAATCTAGCACTGGTAACCTATCATCGAGGGCAAGGAGTGTGTACATAGCTCAGATCGACTATACTTTGGAAGCTCTAAACATCGAGCAGCCAAGGGCTGATGGGTTTGGCACTAAGCACAGGAAAGTAAGAGGATTAAGGGCGACCTTCCCGTCGGACAGGCAACTTCGCTCATCATCAACATATTCTCACAATGCTTACCAATTGTTATCTCATGATTACAACCTTTTTTGGAACATTAGAGAGGTTGCAAGACCCCCCCAACCTCAAGAGGTTAGTGAAACTATTACGAATGCATGATGTAAAATTTGCTGCAATATGTGAACCAAAGGCAGATGTCTCACAGATTGAGTCCATTAGATTACGGCTTTCGTTTGACGCTGTAGAGGTTAACACGTCAGGCGATATATGGGTTTTCTATAGTTTACCATTTATGTGCTCCGCGTTAGGTCGATCTTCCAAACATATTTCCCTTCTAGTTCATCACTCTTGGCTACCAGGAAATTTAGTTGTCTCATTTGCCTATGCGAGCTGCTCGAGGGAGGAGAGACGGATACTATGGCATGCTTTGTTGGCTGACAAGCCAACTTTGATACCTTGGTGCATGTGTGGAGAATTTAATGTGATTATGGAGCCACAGGAGAAGAGAGGAGGGCACCCATTTGGCAACACTGAGGGACAAGAGCTTTTGTCAGTTATGGAGGAGGCCGTAGTATTTGATGCGGGTTTCTCAGGATCAAGCTTCACATGGACTAACAATAGAAGGGGTCGAGCAAGAATTTGGAAGAGATTGGATAGACTCTTGATCAATGAAGAATGTGCGACGTTGTCATCGTCCATTTCAGTAACTCATCTGGCGAGGCACCCTTCGGATCATGCTCCACTAAAAATTTCATATAAGTCCCACTTGGATGATAAGCCACGACAGTTTCGGTTTTTAAATGTCTGGACTTCCACCCGGTCTTTATTGGAAGTGATTCAAAATGTGTGGAAGCAGGATGTGAGTGGACCCCCATTGCGGATCTTATGTTACAAGCTATTGGCGACCAAACGAGCGATTCAAGAGTGGAACAAAAACTCATTTGGGAATGTGTTTGATGCTATTCGCGCAGCAGAGGAGAATGTACTCCGTGCGGAATCACGAGTAGAGCATGAGGACTCGGAGGAGACGCAGATAGAGCTGAACAAATCTCAAGCAGAGCTATGTCATGCTCTTTTGATTGAAGAGTAGTTTTGGAGCTAGAAGGCTCGGGTAAAATGGCTACGGACCGGGGATAGCAACTCGAAGTTTTTCCATACAACGGTCAAGCAGCAGAGGGTGCAAGGGGCGATTCATCGTGTAAGGAATATGAATGGGGACTGGGTGGAGGATGACAAGGGCATTGCAACTACAGCTATCAGTTACTTCTCAGATTTGTTCTCAGCTTCCGGTAGAGCAGAGTCGGGGATGCTGCATCTTATTTCGAGTCTCATCACATGGGAGGATAATGTGGCCCTGGAGAGGTATCCTTCAATGGAGGAGGTAAAACGAGCGGTTTTCGGGATGGACGGGGACAGTGCGGCTGGTCCAGAGATGGTTTTACTGGTAAGTTCTTTACTTTCGCATGGGACATTTTGGCTCAGGATGTTTACAATCGGGTACTGAGTTTCTTCTGTGGGGCCAAGATACCCCGTTTTATGACCTCTACATCCATCATCCTCATTCCAAAGGTCTCGAACCCTCAGGACTTTTCCCAGTTCCGTCCGATTAGTTTGTGTAATTGTTTCAATAAAGTTCTATCTCGCATCCTAGCGGATAGAGTGGCAATTTTTCTTCCCAGAATTGCGTCCCCCCAACAAACTGGATTTATTAAGGGTCGAAATATCACAGAAAATTTCTTGTTGGCCCAAGAGATTATCACGGGTATTGGAAAAAAGACTAGAGGAGGCAATGTTGCACTCAAACTGGATATGTCAAAGGCCTATGACCGGGTTGACTAGATTTTTCTTGTCACTGTCCTGCGTAAGTTTGGTTTTGGGGAACATTTTATTGACATGGTGTGGCACCTAGTGTCGAACATCTGGTTTTCAGTTCTTATTAATGGATCGCCACATGGATTTTTTAAATCTAGTAGAAGTTTGCGGCAGGGGGATCCCCTTTCTCCTTCACTGTTTGTAATTGGGGCTGAGGTCCTGTCACGAGGCCTTAATAACCTGACTACACAGCCTGGATTTAGGGGATTCAGCATTCCGAGAGGCTGTCCGCCTGTCACCCACTTAGCGTGGGTGATGACCAAGAGGATGCATCACTAAAAAACTTTTCAAAAGATTGGAAGTTTGTTCAAAACCATCCAAAAGAGTTGATTATAGGTAATCCATTAGAGAGGGTAAAATCTCAATCTTCTCATAAATCTTTGATTGATAATTTTGCATTACTATCCCAACTTGAGCCTAAGAGTGTAAATAAGGATTCAAAGGATCATATTTGGATGATAGCAGCTATGAAAAATGAATTAGCTCAATCTGACAAAAACAAAGTATGGATTTTAGTTGAATGGCCACTAAATCACTTGGTAATTGGTACTAAATAGGCTTCTAGAAACAAATTAAATGACAAAGGTGAAATCATTAGGAATAAGGCTAGACAAGTAGCTAATGGTTATGTACAAGAGGAATGGATAGATTATGATGAAACTTTTACTCAAGTAACTAGATTGGAATCTATTACAATGTTTCTTTATTTTGTTTATTGAAAAGTGCTTTTTTAAATGGTTGCATTAATCAAGAAGTGTCTGTTGAACAACCCCTAGGATTTGAGTATGTTATTCTTGGTTTTGATGATCACAAAGGTCTTTGAAATATTTATCTAACTCTCTTCAAATATAAGTGTTTTTTGCCTATCAAAGAATCAGGTACGAATATGTCATGAAATGAAAATCAACCAAAAGGAGAAGCAAAAACAGGACACCCATGTCGGACGTCCAATGGAATCTGTCGGACGTCCGAAAGGATGAAGAACATCAGGAAGGAGTTTCTGTCGGACGCACATCGATCGTGTCGGACGTCCTAAAAATTCCACAAAGTTTTGATGACTCTCTGCCAAGACTCTGTCGGACGCTCGCTAGGAAGCATCGGACGTCCTGAAGGATCGGACGCATGCTTCGGACGAACATCAATCTCATCGGACGTCCTAAAAATTCCTCGAAGATTTGATAACTCTCTGGACGACGTTCGGACACTGAAGCTCGGACGATAAAATTCCATCGGACGTCCGAACAACAACTTGACTGTTTTTCGGACGATGGGTTCGGACGATGACTAAGCCGTCGGACGTCCGACAGCCCCAACGGCTAGCTGACTCTTCATATGCCTTCTATCCGTTGGAAGTATTAATGAAGCCCATTTTTCGTTCCCTTTAAATACAAACGACTCTGAAGCAGATAGTGACTTTTGCACACTTTGTTTACAAGATCTCAAGAGATATTTTAGCTAGAAAATAGTCTCCAAAGCTAGATTTGTTCTCCAAGTGGTGTGAATTTCTTGTGAGCTTTTCTCTTGTGGTTGAATGTTTCAATAGTGTAGCTTTGTTGAGGGTTATCTGAGTGTTTGTAAAACTTCCTGGCTTGACTAAGTGAGGCTTAGGGCAAGGAGGAAGTGCTCCCTCCATTGTACATCTAGTTGATCATCTTTCATCAAAGAGAAGTTGCTCAACCTAGTGATTGGTCTTCAAGTTTGAGGAAAGCTTGGTAGACAATCGGTTTGATATTCTATCTTATTCTTTTTTGTTTAATAAAATTCTAATTGCTTATCTATACTTGTTTTTCGAATCAATATTGCTCTCTTCTTGTAATCTACTTGATTGATCATTACTAGAAAAGAAGGTAAATTTTTATTAAGCAAAAATTGCATAAATTTGATTAAGATTTTAATCAACCCAATTCACCCCCCCTCTTGGTTGTCTTTGGGACTTACAATTGGTATCAGAGCTTGGTCTCCTTGAGATTAAGCTCTAACGGCTTGGAGTAAAGATGACAACCAGTCATGCTATGTTTGTTGAGGGGCAATCTGTCACTAGGCCTCCCATGTTTAATGGTTATAATTATATTAGTTGGAAAGAAAGAATGATTATCTTTTTGCAATCCATTGATATTGAGTTATGGTTTATTGTGAGTGAAGGACCGCATGAAGCTAATTTTCTTGATGCAGATACAGGGTTGCTTCGGCCAAAAAGAAGAGCTGAAATGAATGCTCAAGATAGGACTAATCTCACATTGAATGCCAAAGCCATGAATGTTCTTTATAGTGCCTTAGATTCAAATGAATCAATTAGAGTAAAAGGCTGTAAATCGGCCAAAGAAATGTGGGATAAGCTAAGAGAAATCCATGAGGGTGGTGACAACGTGAGAGAACAGAAAAAGGCTATCTTGGTCACAAAGTATGAATCATTTAAAATTGAACCTCTTGAGGATATTGACAAAATGTATTGCAGGTTCAATGACTTGATCAAAGATCTCGAGGTGTTGGGCAAAGAGTACACATTGGGAGAGAAGAACAGGAAAATTCTCAATGCATTGGGCAAAGAATTGGAAAATAAAGTGACTGCAATAGAGGAGGCTAAGGATTTAAATTCTGTGCCTATTGAATCTCTCATTAACTCACTAACCTCTTATGAGTTGAAATTGAAATCTAAAGTGCAGGAGGAAGAGGATGCTAGAGCAAAGAGAAACATTGCTCTAAAGACTACTCAAGGTGAAGATGATCCAGCTCACTTGGATGATGAAGACTCGGATGGTGATGATAATGATCTTGCTCTCATCACAAGGGGCTTCAAGAGAATCTTGAATAAAAGGAAGTTTAGAAAGGGAGGACCTAGCAATCAATTCCAAAATTATTCATCAAATGCAAGGAACAAAGGAAAACAAGAATTCAACAAGAAGCAAGTGGACAAATGCTATGAATGTGGACAGCCTGGACACTATGCAAACGAATGCCCCATGAAGAAAATGAAAGATGGGAAAGCTGATCGAAAGCCAAGATTCAACAACTTCCAGATTACTTGGAATGAATGCAACTCCGATGGGGAAGTTGAAGAAGAGGAAGAATCAGCTCAAATGGCCTTCATGGCTGTTAGAGATAATGAGGTAACTTCCATACACTCTTAATCTGAAAGTGATGATGAAGAAGATGATGATCTTGAATCCTTTGTTGAAAAACTACATAATGCCTTGAAGGAATCTTATGATAAAAACAAGCAGCTAAAACAGAAAATTGCTTTTCTGATTCATGAAAATGCAAGTCTTCTTCAACAAAATAAACAACTAAAGACTGACAATGAATGTCTTGTAAGAGCCGGGTTTGATGTTCAAAATGAGCTTGATAGAAAGACAAGTATTTGTGAAATGCTGAAGGAAAGACATGGTGATTTGAAGAAAAGAATGGACAACTTGGATGAGACTTTGAAAGCAAGAAAGCAAGATTTTCTCAAAAAGAACATGTCATCTACCTTTCTTACTGCTCATCAAAGAACATTAGCACACAACAAAAATGCACATGGTTTCACAACATATAGAAGAAGTGGATTGAGATATGTCAAACCATTACATGTTAAGGATTCTTCCATTATGTGTGGTTTTTGTTGTCAAAAAGGGCATTTGAAAGGAGATTGCTATGTGAAAAGAAATCTGAACAAAGGGATGAAATGCATGTGGGTAGTTAGACACAATGCTAATATATGTAGATGATCTTCTTATTGTGCAAATATATGTAGATGATATTATTTTTGGTGCCACTAATGAGTGTCTATGCAAGGAGTTTTCCACCATTATGCAAAGTGAATTTGAAATGAGTATGATGGGAGAATTAAATTTCTTCCTTGGACTTCAAATACATCAAGCCATAGAGGGCAGTTTCATAAATCAAGCAAAATACACTAAGGAATTGCTGAAAAGATTTGGCATGGAGGATTCAAAGCAAGTTGGAACTCCAATGTGCACTTCAACAAAACTTGACAAAGATGAAGAAGGTAAACAAGTGGATGAAAAGCACTATAGAGGTATGATCGGAAGCTTACTCTATTTGACCGCAAGCAGACCTGATATTATGTTTGCTGTTTGCTTGTGTGCTAGATTTCAATCGTGTCCAAAAGAATCACATTTAAATGCTGTTAAAAGAATTTTTAGGTATTTGAAAGGTACATTAGACTATGGTCTTTGGTATGCTAGATCTTGTGAATTTGCTTTATATGGATATTCGGATGCGGATTTTGGTGGTTGTCGTGTGGACAGAAAAAGTACTAGTGGAACTTGTCACTTTCTTGGTAACTGCTTAGTCTCTTGGTTTAGCAAAAAGCAAAATGCAATATCTTTGTCTACAACCGAAGCGGAATATATTGCCGCTAGTGCATGTTGTGCTCAACTTTTATGGATGAAGCACACCTTGAATGATTTTGGATTGTTATATGACTGCTTGCCTATATTCTGTGATAATACTAGTGCTATTAATTTGACCAAAAATCCAATTCAACATTCTAGGACAAAGCATATAGATTTCAAGCACCACTTTATTCGTGATCTTGTTCAAAAAGGTGAAATATGTGTAAATTATGTTTGTTCTAAAGATCAATTTGCGGATATTTTTACAAAAGTTTTGCCATTAGATCAGTTCATTCATCTAAGATCAAATTAGGAATAATCGAAAAATCATCTTAATTTTTGGGTCTTCGGACGTCCGAAAGAAGATGAACGGACGTCCGATGATGTTCTTCAGCCATTTTCCAGATTGCGCCTGTTCGGACGCAGCTGTCGGACGCACAACGTCGTTCGGCCGTCCGACAGTGCAATGGATCAATTTTTTAAATAACTTTCTTTCTCATTTGCTTCAGACTCTTCCTATTCTATTTCCTCTCGGACAAAAACTCTCTCTTCCCTCACTCTCAAATTCGTACCATTTTGAAGCTCTCATTCCCAAATTGACTCAAGCAAAACTTTTCCTGATTGATTGCGATTCATTTATCCTGATTAGTTCATCGAATCGCACAATATTTCGTAAATTCCCAAATTTCCCTCAAAACCCTACTTTCTCATAACCGCTCTGTCAAATCTTGTTCAAGGACTTTTTGTCCCAAAATTTCTGTGCGACTCACTTCCCTACTACTGTGTGCATCATTTGCATCCTTCATTCCACACATTTTGCACAATGGTGAATCTAAGAGGAGGAAAGGTTACTGCCGGACGCAAGCATCCACTCAGGGATGAGGATGAGGATCTTCCTACGGTCAAACGTTCATCCAAACGCTTCAAGAGAGGAGCCATAAAGGGTCAAATGTCACGGCCTACTCCACAACCCACCTCTCAGCCTACATCTGGACAGGGAACCTCTTCTCAACCGCCTCCAAAATCAGCCCCACTCCCTACATTTTTTGATGATGCTGCAAAAGACAAACACTCCTGGATATCCCAGAAAGGTGTCATCCCTCAACGAACTGTAAACTCTTCTGAATTTCGCCACATAGGTTTAGAATCTATTCTGAGTCTATTTGCTTTCCAGAAATGGTCACATCTCGTTTCTATGCCCAATGTCTATTATCCTGAAATGCTGCATCAATTTTTTGCCAATCTTAAGAAAGGCACTGACCAAACTGAGATCATGTCCAGGGTTAATGGGGTAGACTTAATCTTTGATTCTGAAATTGTGAATTCCATTTTAAAAACTACTATTGAACCTGGATGCAAGGATAAAATTGCAAACTTCTTTTCCTATGAGGAGCACCCTACTGCTGATAATCATTTTGATGGGGCTAAAATGTTGACTTATTTTAAAAGAAGTTTTTCCTCCCCTGCTGATGCTAAACTGAATGATCTTGCTCCTGTGAATCTAATTGCCTTTTCAATCATTTCAAACCTGCTTGTACCCACTGATGGCCATAGAACTGATGCAAACAAAATGGAGTTGTATCTCTTTTACTGTTTTCGAGAAAAAATTCGTATTGATTTTGGTTTTGTCATGTGCAAGTTTTTACTTCGCTATGCCACTGATTCTCGCAGAAAATTATCTTATGGAAAGTTTCTTCAAAAGATTTTTGAGTTTTACAAAGTTCCAATTCTTGGTGTTTGTCCCAAAGAAGCATCTTCTTATGCCTTTACCAAAGGATATTTTGAAAGGAAAAATCTTGTTTTTAAAGATAATCTGTGGGCTTATAAGGGGGCATCATCTAGTGAACATAGGTCTAAGTCTGTACATGATCCTTCATCTGTTTCACTCACTCCCATTCATCCCAGGAAGTCTGCCACTAAGGCATCTTCCTCCTCCAATGATGAAGTGATTGAGCTCCTTCGTGAACTCAAACAACATGTTCTTCTTCTAGAACATGGTCTAATGCTCACCATGTCCTGTGAGCAACAAACAGCCTTCCTAGACAAAAAGAACCTTCTTTTTCCCCCACCTGTGGTTGAGGAAGTGTCCCATGACAAAGAGCCACACCCCACTGATCCCAGCTCATCAATTCCAGACCCTGGTTCATCAACTCCTGTGACTCCTCATGGCCCTTCCACAGCAGATAAAGGCAAGGCACCAGTTGAAGAGGCTGCTGAAGCTGATGAAGAAACTGAAGAGGAGGACCTCTCCCAATATCAGCTCTCTCGAAGAACTCCTGGATCCACATAGTTCACCATTTAGGACATTTGCATTTTGTTTGTCTATTTCATGTGTTTGTGGTGTTCAACAATGGATATGTAGATGAATTCAACATTTGGTTTTGATTATGTTTATGTTTCTTTTGGTACTGTTTAATAGATGCTTAAGTATTTTGGAATGATGATTGTGTGGATGTAATGAAGTTTTTGGTTTGCATTGATGAATGTGTGTGGATGAGATGGATATAATTGTTTGCCCTTTTGTGATGACAAAAAGGGGGAGATGATTTGATTGGTTGATGATTGATGATTGATGATGTTGGATTGATTGGTTGATTGATGATTTGATTAAATTTGGATTGGCTGATGGATTGAATTTGTAAAATGTTGGTTTTTGGCTGCTTAATTGTCATATTGTGGATAATTGTTTAATTCGGTTGGGCAGCCAAGTGAGGGGGAGCTTTTTCAAAATTTTTATGATTCACTAAGTAAGGGGGAGTTCTTATCTATTAAGAAAGGGGGAGTTTTTATTGCAATCATCAAATCTCATTTCAAACCTTTGTTT
Source organism: Coffea eugenioides (assembly GCF_003713205.1). Taxonomy (NCBI): domain Eukaryota; kingdom Viridiplantae; phylum Streptophyta; class Magnoliopsida; order Gentianales; family Rubiaceae; genus Coffea; species Coffea eugenioides. The sequence continues at coordinate 29,297,544 of NC_040043.1, forward strand.
TGTCATCATCAAAAAGGGGGAGAATGTTATTCTTGGTTTTGATGATCACAAAGGTCTTTGAAATATTTATCTAACTCTCTTCAAATATAAGTGTTTTTTGCCTATCAAAGAATCAGGTACGAATATGTCATGAAATGAAAATCAACCAAAAGGAGAAGCAAAAACAGGACACCCATGTCGGACGTCCAATGGAATCTGTCGGACGTCCGAAAGGATGAAGAACATCAGGAAGGAGTTTCTGTCGGACGCACATCGATCGTGTCGGACGTCCTAAAAATTCCACAAAGTTTTGATGACTCTCTGCCAAGACTCTGTCGGACGCTCGCTAGGAAGCATCGGACGTCCTGAAGGATCGGACGCATGCTTCGGACGAACATCAATCTCATCGGACGTCCTAAAAATTCCTCGAAGATTTGATAACTCTCTGGACGACGTTCGGACACTGAAGCTCGGACGATAAAATTCCATCGGACGTCCGAACAACAACTTGACTGTTTTTCGGACGATGGGTTCGGACGATGACTAAGCCGTCGGACGTCCGACAGCCCCAACGGCTAGCTGACTCTTCATATGCCTTCTATCCGTTGGAAGTATTAATGAAGCCCATTTTTCGTTCCCTTTAAATACAAACGACTCTGAAGCAGATAGTGACTTTTGCACACTTTGTTTACAAGATCTCAAGAGATATTTTAGCTAGAAAATAGTCTCCAAAGCTAGATTTGTTCTCCAAGTGGTGTGAATTTCTTGTGAGCTTTTCTCTTGTGGTTGAATGTTTCAATAGTGTAGCTTTGTTGAGGGTTATCTGAGTGTTTGTAAAACTTCCTGGCTTGACTAAGTGAGGCTTAGGGCAAGGAGGAAGTGCTCCCTCCATTGTACATCTAGTTGATCATCTTTCATCAAAGAGAAGTTGCTCAACCTAGTGATTGGTCTTCAAGTTTGAGGAAAGTTTGGTAGACAATCGGTTTGATATTCTATCTTATTCTTTTTTGTTTAATAAAATTCTAATTGCTTATCTATACTTGTTTTTCGAATCAATATTTCTCTCTTCTTGTAATCTACTTGATTGATCATTACTAGAAAAGAAGGTAAATTTTTATTAAGCAAAAATTGCATAAATTTGATTAAGATTTTAATCAACCCAATTCACCCCCCCCCCTCTTGGTTGTCTTTGGGACTTACAGAGTATGAAAAATTTCCATATCATGTGTTTAAACTCTCAAAAGGTTTATATGATTTAAAACAAGCACCTAGAGTTTGGAATGAAAGACTAACTAGATTTTTAAATGAAAATGGTTTCAAAACAATTTTTATTGATACTATAGTGCTTACAAAAGCATGTGATAATGATCTCTTATTTATACAAATCTATGTGGATGATATCAATTTTATTTTGGTGCTACTAGTAAGTATTTGTACAAGGATTTTTCCAATGTTATGCAAAAGGATTTTGAATGAGCATAATGCAAGAGATGAATTTGTTTCTTGGATTGCGATTCCATCGAACTAAGGAAGGAACATTCATACATTTGGTCAACTATACGAAGGAGTTGTTCAAAAGATTTGGAATGCAAAAATCAAACCAAGTAGGCACTCTGACTTAAGCATCAATCAAACTTGACAAACATGAAAAAGGTGCAACATTTGATGAAAAATAATATCAAGCTATGTTGATAGTTTACTTTACTTAACCACAAATAGGCTGGACATTATCTTTGCCATTTGTTTAAATTCTCATTTTCAATCTTGTCCTAATGAATCGTATTTGATTACTATGAAAAGAATTCTTAGATATCTTAAAGGTACATTAGAATATGGTTTATGGTACTTAAGTCACATAGTTTTGACTTAGTTGAATTCTTGGATGCTGAGTTTTCTGGTTGTAAGTTAGACAGGAAAAGTACTAGTGGAACTTGTCATTTCTTAGAAAAATGTCTAGTATCTTGGTTTAGCAAAAAACAAGATTTCATTTCTTTATCTATGGTGGGAGTTGAACATATTACTACAGGTGCATGTTGTGCTCAAGTAAGTTGGATCAGAAACACTTTGTTAGATTTTTGTTTCGCATTCAAAATTGTGTTCATTAAGTGTGACAATACCAATACTATTAATCTCACCAAGAATCCAACACAACATTCTAGGACAAAGCACGTAGATACAATGCATCATTTCATTAGAGATCTTGTTTAAAAAGGTGATATTTGTGTTGATTATGTGTGTACAAATGATCATTTAGTTGATATTTTCACTAAAGAAAGTTCTAATGTAATTTTTATTGTTCTTCAAATCTATTTTTTGATATTTGTATATGTTTGAAGATGTAATTTCTACCATTATTGCAGATTTTAATGAAATTATGATATTTTATATAAAAAAAATGAAATACCGTCCGACCTATTTCTCCACTTGACTCGTAAAGTTTTCTCAAAATAACTATTTTTTTTTTTTTTTTGCAGTTTTTGGACGATCATTTCTTTTCTCAATTTGACAATATGTCCTATCTTTACTTAGAAATTTCACTTTTAGGATAATAGATCAAATGGTCAAATCTCTATCGGCCAGCTGAACCCTCATACTTACAATTCCTAAAAGGATCCAATGCCTAACAATTTGTGTTTCGTATAATTTCGCACAAATTGACCTTTGATGTAAATTAATAGAATTTGGGTACAAATCAGGTCTTATTTGATGTGAATCAAGCGCAGATCTATGTATCTTGATTTGTTACTATTTGATATAAATCAAGTACAATTTGATATAAGTTAATTATTATCATTTAATAAACTGAAAACAATTTTGTGTAAATTGAGTGTAAATTGTTAATTTTCACCAACTTATATGAAATGGAACTTGTGAGGCCCATTTCGGTTCTTAAATTCTCTAACCGTTAGTTTCTTTTTCAAAACAAAACATTCAAAATCCCTTCTTAATCTGATTTTCTCTCTCTAAACCAAATCCCAGGCATTTCTCCACTCCTATTTCTCAATGGTCTCACGGTCATTCGATTGCTCGATTCTTTTAGTGGGTCTTCTTCAAGCATCTGAATTCGGATTCATAATCATGATTCGGGTAAAAAGGCCTACCATTTCTGCATCTATTTCTACTGGGCTAGGATTTGAAAGAGGAAGAGGAATAGGTCAAGAAAGGCAATCTGATAAAGGAAAGGGAACAACTATTCCTACCGGATACAAAATTCATTGAAAGGGAGAGGTTCTTCAGGGGCTGAGGGTGGAAGAGCTCCTAGTTGAACCCCATTTCAACTGAACTCTCTTCCTGAATTCATTAATCCTGAAGCCTCTGATAGGCATTCCATTTTCCTTACTGAAACCTTTATTCCACAAAGACTATGCAGAAAGGCGATCTGCACAGCTGAATTTACAATTTATTGAACAATGTCTTGCAAAATAAAATTGGGGTCATTTATTTTGTCTTGATGAACCATTTTATCAGGAGATGGTAGTCCAATTGACTGCAAACGTGGGAAAGCCTGAGGACTGTGAGTACATTGTTTCTAGAGTGAACGGAATAGACATGAAATTGACTCTGTTTTGATAAACAAATTTTTTTATTGCACGATTAAAAACCCTGGTAAATTTTCCTACTTTTTCTCTTTTGATCAATGGCCTGGTACAAATGATGGTCTTGATATTTACGGAGGTACAAATGATGGTCTTGATATTTTCAATGCTAAGTTTAAAAAGGCTACAGAGGGCTAAAACCACCTTGTTGAGTCCCAAATTGCAGATTTTATACGTCTTAGCTACAAATTTATTGTTTCCAACCCATGGCCATAGGACTAACCCGAGTAGAGTGCTACTTTATGCCTTCTATTTTGTTGCTTTTAAGGTTCTAAGGAAACTAATACCAGGAGAAATCTCCCTTTTGCAAAGTTTTTAACTAAAGTGTTCAAATACTTTCTTTTTTCCATTACTAGTTCTCACATTTATCCTTCTTATGTTACTCAAGAATATCTTGAAGGGAAAATGGTCAATTTAGTCCTTAAAACTTTTTTTTCATCGATTTCATCCCTATATATTATTTGTAGTCAATTTAATCTTTAAACTTATATATTGGTTTCAATCTATGAACTCAGCAGCAGCGCCATAGCATAATTTCCTTTAGGCTCCTAATTAAGCAATCCAAAAGGGATATTTTAGGGACTTTGATGCTAGAGCTATAACAAAATTAACTGACAGATAAGTCTTGTGAGAAATACCCAAAATCCAAAACAAAAACAAAAAATTTTCCAAGGCTGCCAAGTGGTGCTGGTGGGGTTGCTTCCATGCTCCATGGCAGTGCTTGCAAATTCTAGCAAAATCCCTGCTTCATGGCACTACTTGCTTTCGTCATTCTTGATGTACACATACCACTTCCCTGTAAGCGGTGTAGCAGCAATATTGCCAGCTTGTTTGGATAGACCAAGAGGGATAGTCCCATTAAGAAAATTGGTATTAAGATCCAACCAAAGCAAGCTACAGCAATCCCCTAATTCTGCAGGAATATTCCCAGATAATGAATTGTTTCCGAGCTTTAAAATCGCAAGATTTGACCACTCAACTGGTTGTTTGAGAGTGAAATCCAATTAAATTCGTACAATTGCTGAGACTAGCAGGGATTGATCCATTCAGATCACTGAAATCAAGAATCAGATTCTCTAACCTCTGCAAGTACATCAGCTCTTGTGGGATTTCTCCATAAAGCTGATTTAACCAAGAGATAATCATCCCAAGCTAGATGGGAGTGTACCAGTCAAGTAGTTAAAACTGAGATCAAGGGATTCCAACTTGGAACAATTACTCAGACTCTCTGGTATTGAACCAGTGAGCAAATTATTTTGAAGATACAACACTTTCAAATTGTTCCTGGGGTCCTGACAAATCCCAGGTGAAATCACCCCAGAGAGATTATTACAACTCACATCCAAAGTCTCCAAACTGACCATCTTGGACAAAGATTCACGCAAAGAACCAAGGAAATTATTGAATGATAAGGACAAATTCTTCAAGTTACTCATCTTCCCAAGGGTATCGACAGGTAATTCACCAGAAAATTTATTGTTTGAGATATCAAATAGTTCCAAAACAGAGCATGCACCAAAGCTCTCAGGGACATTATCTGACAAATTATTGTAGGACAACACCAACTCCACCAAGCTTGGACACAAATCAGAGAGATAAGGCGGCAAAACACCTTGGAAATCATTTCCTCCCAAAAACAAAAACTGCATAACCCCACCAGCACCACTTGGCAGCTTTGGAAGATTTTTTGTTTTTGTTTTGGGTTTTGGGTATTTCTCACAAGACTTATCTATCGGTTAATTTTTGTTACAGCTCCAACATCAAGTCCCTAAATTACCCCTTCTAGGTTGCTCAATTAGGAACTTGAAGGAAATTATGTGGTGGCGCCACTACTGAGTTCCTTGATTGGAACCGAAATATAAGTTTAAGGATCAAATTAACTATAAATAATATATAAGGATGAAATCGAAGGAAAAAAATGTTCAGGACTAAATTGGCCATTTTCTCTATCTTGAAAAGAAGGGTTGAAATTTTACAAAGAAAAATGGTTTAGAAAGCACGAGTTTTAATTGACAAAGCCAAATTTGACGCTCTTGCTGCTGGTTGAAATCCACCTTCCCAACCTATTATATTTATATCACCCTTATCCGTTCCCTTTACCTCCCAATCCATCCATAAATTTCCTTCTTTACAAGCCACATCCTCTTTGACGAGTATGCTTCACAGCATCAATGCCAGACTTGGCATTTTGGATAAGAGCTCTGAATAGACTCATAAGAAGGTTCATAGAATTTCTTCGAGGCAACACAATGTTTGGAACTTGCCATTTTACTTGGGATGCCTTACTCAGCTCAATCTCTGTGTGCTGAGTACAAGGCTCAATTCCAATTGGACTCAGATAGTGAGAAGGAAGGTGATATAGATGAGAACATTGCAAACTTAGATGGCGCTAAAGAACGTACAACAACTGAAGCCCACATTATGGAGGAGCAAACTACACGCGAGGAACCTGCACTTGAACATCACAATGTGGAAGAACAAACTAAGATTGCACAAAAAGAAGTTGAAGTTCATGTTACCACTGAGCAAGAAACTATTCACACTAAGACTCAGTTGATAGTTGAAGAGACTCAAGAAGATCTTGCTAACAATGAACAAGGTCAACCAGAAGAAATTCAAAATGATTCATCTATCGACTTAGCCACACAAGTTGTTGACACATTGGATACCAGAGCAGCTCAAGATGTTTTCCATGAAGCCATTAAACGTCCAAGTATCATTGTTCAAGAAGTTCTTCGAGATGTTGAGACTTTGGGTGACTCATCTGCCACTAGGAAAGTGAAGACCAAGAAGAGAAAAAGAAATGGAGAAATACAAGCCGAGAAAAAGCATGATCAATCCTAATTCTCTAGTTTTTAGGAATTCCTGAGACTTGGATTTCTCAATCTTAGAACTGAATAGGACACCACACTTTTACTTTGTTTGACTACAATTGCTGAATATCCTTTAAATTTTAAATGCATTTTTGCTTCAGTTTATCTTTTTGTATTCTATTCTTAGTCTTATGTCACATATTTCCTGTTCCTGGCGTGTATATTTTTGGGTAGGTGCACTTTCTCAGGGAGAGCTATTGTTATTGTTTTGCTGATGACAAAAGAGGGAGAAATTTTGATTACTCTCCATCCTTGCTATTTTGTTTCATCATTGGTTTGTCATTGACAAAAAGGGGGAGAATGTTAACCGATTTATTGTAAAATCCTTTGCTTTGATGATGAAAAAATCAATGATGAATGAACTAATGATATTTAAAAGTGTGCAGAAATGAATCATCAAAGTCTTGTTCACCAGAATCATAATCTTCTGGTTCTAGATAAGGTCCAATGTCTTCAAACATATATGGACTTGGTAGGAGGTAGGACTTATATGAGCTGCAATCTTCTCTCTAGTTATAATTAAACAGATGTTCCAACACTTTTGCAGATAATGGATGAGAAGGTTCACCTTTTTTTGGTTCCCATGAGTACTGCCATTGGAATTGTTTCCATGGGAATGTCAATTCCCTTAGTTTTGAACATATCTAGTCCAAATTGCATCCATTTCGCTTGGTATGCGAACAGAGTTTCCACAATGTTTGTCTGTGACCGATCATGTACAGTGACATGTCATGAATGTGGGACAAATGCATTGTTCCCCATATCACCCTGGACATTACTTTGATTAATATAATCAGGGGAATTGCCAAATCATTGTAAGATCTGTTGTAAATTCAGACTGTTGGTCTAGTTCACCTCCATTGTGAGTTAATGTCACACTAAAATAGATATGCAAATAGTCTTGAAAAATTAAAGGATAGGATAATGTGATATTTTCTGAAAAGCTGTCGAAAAAGGTAAAGGAATTCTTTGGGTAGGCAATAGAAAGAGTTTTGAGGGAATGCGGATAAGAGAAAGGAAGAAATAACCTGGATTATAATGAAATTGAGAGACTATTCCCTTCTTGAAAATAGGTGCTTCCAAAAATCTTTGCACGTGATAATAACTTCTAAGGGCTTGACGCTTTTCCATTACGACTACTTGGTGTGCTTCAGGGAGAAGTTTTATTCTTTCTGCCAAATCATCATATTGAGAGTGGCTGGAATGTGATGACTAACCAAATGCATTTACCAAGGGAAGGACACGTGGATGAGATGGCAACCAGAAGAGAAAATTGTCTTTCCCTTTAATATGCTTGATTTTAAATTTTCGTTGAGAAAACAATTTTATCCATTAGCAGTTACACACACATATGTGTACATCCACACATACACATACACAAATTTATATGCATATGTGTGTGGATGTACATATATATATATATATACTTACATACATACATACACAAACACACACATGCAATCTGAGTGTTAAATATGGACAAAAATCATTAAGTAAATAAAATTTACTTCATAATATTTTATGCTTGTGATTCATAATTCTTGTACGCAATATTTTTTTTTAATGTTGATTTTTTTTAATTTAAAAATGGTAATTGGATTGTATATTGTTATCTCTGAATTCCATATGTTTCTATTGTTTTTGAATTTGATTTTAGTGAAATATTAATTATACCCTTTGGTTATCGGGATGCTCATTTATTTATCAAACTCACGAGGGTTCGAATCTGAGATTAGTATTGATATATCTTACTGAGTCAATCTATTCCTTACCTATTAACATGCTTAACACTTCGCTAAGTATGCCATCATAACTAGTTCTTATAATATAACATGAACTGGTAGAAAAAGTATGCTTTGAAATTTCAAGAGATGATAGAAGCCGTATTGTACTAAACATGATTTTAAACATGGATCAGACTGAGGGTCGAGCTAGTTAAATGGTTGATTGATCTGTCGTGTGGTCCAGTCAAGTCCTCAAACCTAAAATGAAAGAAAACCACCCTATCCTAGCTCAACCCGCCGGTTCAACCATTAAATTGTTGAATTAAAATGATTTTAGATGAACCAGCCGGTTTATTACTCTTAATGTAATAATTAAGGCCAACAACTTCAAATTTAGTCAAATCTCGTCATCAAGCGATGATTAGCATTAAACGACAACCAATTACGTACGATCTCAAGTTCTCTTCAATTCGCTCAATAAAGCATGCATTGATTCCTCACATATAGTTTCCTTTTCTACTCTTTCTTTTCAACAAGTTACTTATACGGTGCATTTTGAATTGTTAGCATATTCTTCTCTTTGAAATTCTTTTTTATCTTTTTCATAGTTTAGATATGTATTTTATATCTTTAATATTTTTAAATAATTGTTATATCACAAGTCAATAACGATTGCCTCAACAATTGAACCACTGACCCTAAACTTAATAACTTTTTTAGATCCATGAGCAAGCTGGGTTTCAAAACCTTAATAGTTTTAAAAGTCTATTCTAACTTGCGCGTCATACTATGAAAGATGCATGTGAATTAGTATCATACTTACTATTTATTTACATATGTTTCTTAAATATTTGCTCAAATTACTACCATATTTATTTGTTTATCAATATTAAGGGACACGAGAAACGGAACACGCTAGATTTCATGTTCAACAACATAAGTAGGATAATCTTATATCCAACAGGAACGAAAGTCAGACTTGTTTCATAGCATACGCGTTATCTGGATTTGAATAGATCAACGTTAATTTCGTTGATAGAGAGTCTATTTTCATTCTATCATTATCCATTGACTATATATCCCTATCCAAGTGAAGAATTTAGGAATGCCTTTCTTGTTAGTTGGATGGACCTTTTTTGTATTTGAGGTTGTCAAATAATTGAATTTCATTTTTGGACTTGAATTAATCCACGAGGGAGCTTCTCGAATTACTTGGGATTGATCAAGTTGATACCTCACTGCCTGCCTTTTTGGGGAAGTACTGACATTGCCACCAGCAAAGAATGTTGAACTGATCATACACCTGGCACATAACTCAATGTGGTGCTGAAAAATATTGCTGTATTGTTTTGGATTCAAATCCATGCCTATCTCTTAATCCAAACGGTACAAAATAGGCAACATGATAATCAAAACTTAAGTAGTAGCATTTACTAAGAAACCGAAGGCACTAATTTAATTGCCTTGGAAAGATGCATACCCCAGAAAGAAAAGACATAGCAAAAAATCGCATTTTTGAAGTTTCAAAATCAGGCACATTAAAGACGCACATACTAGACTTATTCTTCTTTGTGCAGAAATTGATGAAAAAGACTTAGTAATCATCAGGGTTGTCATCGAAGTAAGCCTCAAGAGCCTTGAAGACTCCAGCAGCCTTGTCTTTACGAGACATGATATCCTCTTCGTTTATCTTGGCGTCACCCTTGGTGTAGTATGTGCTGCTGGTTATGGTAATGGATCCTCCGTCAGCAGAGGGTAGGATTTTAATCACGAAAGTAATTTTCTCAATCACATCCTCCAAAACATCTCCTTCGATAATGGTAAATTTGACGACAAAATTCTCCTCGTCAAGCTCATCAACATGGGTCTTCATGCTCTTGTACTGGCTACCTGCGTATATAAAATTTTGTTACCAATTGCATCTTTTTGCAATGCTAGGCCAAAAGGAAAGGGGACAAAAATTATAGGTTTTAGGAATTAGGGGTCCCAGAACTAACGGAGCACAGCGGGCCCGGCCCCCCCTAAGTTCTAGATATTTATATTTTCTCCCTCTAAAATTTTAAGTATATAAAAAATTTTCTATGTATTTTAAATTATTTGCCTCTCTCTCCAAAAACTTTCTAAAAAATTTTATGTTGATTCCAAAGTTTATATGTACATGTATTTCGTTTTCTCAAACTAAAATTTCTAATTCTATTCCTAGAGGTCCTATGTTCTAATCACCGTACTTTCTTTCTATTCTTACATCCACCTCTTTCATACTAAAAAAAATTACAAAAAAAGGTCATAGCAGGGCGGCAGATGTTCAGCTCGCAAACAACAGTCATCCCCGTTTTCTAATATTTCAAAAGAAATTTATTAATTATGTTAATTACAAAAAAGACCCATAATATTTTGCCATGTCCTCCAACCTCCACCTCCTTCCCGACTCTCTGCCACAACCATCCCCTGCTGTTAGTTTCTCTCCCTCTTATTTCGTCCTCTGTCATCCCTTGCCAAGGCCTCTCCGCCGCAGCTGCCTCCTTCCCATTTCCACTCTGTATAAGTCACCATATTTTCTATAACTCCACAGCTTTAAAAAAACCATTTCTTTCTTCTCTCCCCATCCATTCAACATGCCTAGGGGACTGAGATGATCAAACAAACAGCTCAATTCATTCCCACAAATCGCCAACTTCCCTGCATCTCACTACTCCCCCATCCCGTAACTAGCCCCACCATCCATCCCCCCTTATTTCTTCTACTTCAAAATTTGCAAAATTTCCCCATCTTCCGCTTTGGGTAATTATTCGGCGTCTCTCATTGGCTTTGAACATATTCGAGATTCAACTTTTTTGGCACTTAAGAATTTCCTGGATCTAAATATATATGATAATGCATTAAAAATTGATACTATTCATATTAATAAGACGCGTGCATTTAGATAATGATGGCTAGACCAGGAAGGTACTGACCTTCGCCAAAATGGGTGACTTTGATGGTTCCAGCTCCACCATCACCTTGGAGGATTTCGACACTCTTGAAGGCCTGAGGCAAGATATTAGGAATGAGGTTGTCAAAATCAACGATGAAAGTCTTGAAAAGCTTTGCTGGTGGGATTGAGGTGATAACCTCATGATCGTAAGTGACAACACCCATGATATCTTAGAGAATTTGAAGGGAAAAATTGACCAGAAAAAGAAGAGATTAATTTAAGCCTGAAAGTTGCGTACAAAGATGCTTTGATGGACGATGGTTTGAGAAGTTGGGGGCTGTATTAATAGAGTGAAACTTTCAAGGTCTCCCGGTGAAAACCGGTATTATAATGTTTAGTCATATTCCATCTTTGTGTCAAGGTCATCCATTCTGGATCATATACGTTGACCGAAGCAGTCAAAATTAATTAACCTCATACCATTCTGGTGTGCCGATGCCTTGGCACTGGATATGGTTGGTGGAATTATTTGACTATGCCTGTTGGGATTTGTCAGCAATTTCAGATGTCAAAAACCTTTTTTTTAATCCATTACAACCTAATTCTATGCAGGAAGCAAGGTCGAAAGATGACATCCGGTTTAATCTTTGTCCTTTAGGAAGAACCAGAACTTGAGTTAGCAGGCGATTTTGATGACTTAACCAAAGCTTCCTTGATAGGCAATGAAAATAATCAAAAGAAATTGTGGAGATAGACTTTTTTGACTAAATTCTTACCATATAAAAGGGAAAATTACAAAAAGATAGGCTGCAGATGGGGGCATTTCTAGACACTCCGGTGAATTTGTTGGCCATACGTATGCATATTGTTATTAGGGGAAAAAAGAAAATGAAAAACGAAGAAGAGGTCAAAATCGAACTAACAAGACTCTCCAAAAGATGAACGCATCACTTTTAACTTTTAGTTGCTAAACTTCTATACGATAGTTAAATAAGACGATCTTTATGATCTTGTTGACAAATTTGTCTCCTCCGCTGGTAATTCTTGAAAGTTTTGGATGAAAAAACTTCGAATAGAATATTCTTCACAACATCAATCTTGAACTCAAGGACAATTTACCTTGTCTTCATCAGTTACTTTTCTTTTCTTTTGTTAGAATAATTTCTTGAATTATCTAAGAAATGGGTCGAGCTTTGAAAAAAGTTATATATCGATTGAATTACTAACAAGCCACTCTTTAAGAACTTGAAAAAATTTTGTAATAGGCATATAACATTAAGTAACTGTTTAAAATTTGTAACAGAAATATAATACTCCCTCTATCCCAATTATTTGGTCATATTTCAGGAATTCAACTTTTTAAGAATAGTGGCTTACTATAATATTTGTGCTTCTTTTTTCACTTTTGCCTCCACAAATTCAAATTTTGAATTTGAATAGTAACATACTTATGATTAGAATGATGGATTATATTGAAAAGAGAAACTAGAAAATATTTTAATTTTTTTAACAGGACAAATATTTTAGAACATTTTAAAATAGAAAGTATGACATTTTAAACGGGACGAAAGAAGTCTTCGTTACCATTATTCTGGAGTTGGACCGAAATTCTATGACTTTCTAATACTTGTATTGGTAGGAAATTATGGCCACCAACGTATGAAAGATTGTCCACTGTATCCACAAAGACGGGTGCCCTTTCCCCACTGATACAGAAATATGTCTTCCAAGTTTTTTCTTATTGTGCACGTCGATATTGACCGCCAACCCTGTATTGCGATCCCGCAGTGACTTTCTTGGAAGGGTAGGAAGTTGGTGGGATCTAGGCCTTTTCCATTTGAGATTTTGTACAATTTCGTCTGGTTGTGAAAATGGCACAATTTTGATATAAATTAATTTATCATTTTTGGGATAATTTCAGAAACCTCCTCTGAGGTTTCTGACAATTTTACTGAGCTGTCCTAAGGTTTGAAAAATTACACATACCTCCCTTGTCATTTAAAATGATAATTTTAACCTTAAATATTTTAATGAAATTCTCTTATTTGATATGCTTATACTTAGAATGAGTTTTAAAATTACTTTTTCATTCTTTTTCCTTCTTATTCTTTTTTTTTTAAATTTTTCACCAATAAAACTATAAAACTACCACTATTGCCTTTAGATTTCTATTATAACTAAATGTTGAACTAGTGATTATTTTAAGATTTTGTTACTAAAATTATCAAATCGAGGAGGTAAGTGTAATTTTTCAAATCTTAGAGGAGCTCCGTGAAATTGTCAGAAACCCTAGGGGAGGTTTCTGAAATTATCCCATATTTTTTATATAATAGCGAGTTTTACATCAATTCAATTATAATTCATATTTATATCAAACTTATATCAGTTTATACATTTGTATAGAACTAAAAGAAACCCATTTCCGAATTAGCTATATACGTTTAAAGTTTCCATCCATTTAACAAATAAACAAAGCCTACCTATACCAGGTTATTCTTATGCACGACGTAGGACAAAAGAGACTAAAGATCCATCCTTCATCCTAAAAGAAACACTTAGGACTGACCGCAAAAGATCTATTTGTTGTGGATAGGTGAGACCAAAAGGTACTCTATTTTTTTCTTCTTCTGCTTTCTGGTATAAAGGGGAAGGGGTCGGACCCTTTTAACCTGCAACAAAAACGTGGGGATGCAACCCCAAGTAGACCAAAAGGTACTTTAACCTACCAATGAAAACATTCAACAAACCGTGGGGAGGCAACCCCAAATAGACCAAAAGGTACTTTAACTTACTAATGAATAATTCAACATTTCACGAACCTCTCATGCATTTTTTTTTTTGTTGCTTAAATTTAGTACATGAAGGATAAAATTGAAGAAGTAGGGGCCGGAGAAGGAGAATTGAACTCAAGATTTCCAATTTCTAAAGTCTATACTTACTCTTTATGCACTCAACCATCATAATCACCTAACTCATGCTCAAAAGCCTTTCCATTCCAAATTTATATTTAAAATCATGCAATGTGTCAATTTATGTAGAATAAAATTGTGCTATATTGGAGAATTATAATTTTTTTAAATTTTTATTAGTAGTTAGTCAATTATGTACCATAATTTTTTTTTGAAACAATTATACCAAATTTATACCACATATATGTTTAAAAAAAAATTTCCCTAATTCACTATTTTTTTTGTTATTCATAAATTTTTTTTTAGTGTAAATGGAAGGACTCGAATCTGAGATCTCTCACTTACACTCCGTCCCCCAAACCATCCAACCATATCTCTCCCTTGGTTATTCATAACTTAAATCTCCTTACTACGTATAATTCTACTTTAAAAAATTTTCCCTAATTCACTATTTTTTGGTTATTCATAACTTGTTTTTTTAGTGTAAGTGGTAAGACTCGAATTTGAGACTTCTCACTTACACTCCGTTTCTGTACTATCCAACAATCTCTCTGCCTTGGTTATTCATAACTTAAACTTCTTACTATGTATAATTCTACATCAACCTGTAGGGCTTATTACAGTGTGATAGGAATTGCTAATATGGATTCATATGAATTTACCAAAATTATTCAAACATGGCATTTCCTGTTTTTATTTTTCCCTTTTTTGTTGTTTGTGAAACAAGACAGAACATATAAAAACTTATGGAAAAAGAGTTTCCCTCCTAAAAGTGAGAGTTTCTCTCTCTGGGTAAGAGTGCGAGTCTCTCTTTTTTGAGAGTTCAAAATTTTTCAAAATTTCCGCAAATTCTTATACTCAATCCCAAGAATCAGACAATGAACAAAAACTTTATTGCCTTGATGAAGTTAAGAAGATCGGTCTGTAAGAAGTGAAATAGCTAAAGCCGAGCATTTTGGAAAGATTCTAGCTCCCCATTAGGGGGACAGTTCCACAATTAAGATTCCAGCAAAATGTCAGAAATTGACTGCAAGCAGAAGGTAGCTTGGTAAATCTGGTCCAAGGAAACAGACTCCATGGAAGAAGCTAGGGTGCTGACAGGTATCCTCACAGCCATATATTCCATGGTTCACTCTTGCATTTGTTACTTTTATTAAAGGTTTTGGGGTTTACCCCTATCAGTCTCTTTTTTCAGGTTTTTTTAGGAATTTAAGGCAAAAAGAAAAGGTTTTTCTTCTTTCTTGAGTAGTTTGGTATATCTGTGAGAGTCTTCTTTTCTTTTAGAACGACCTTGTCTGCCGAGGTAGGAGTCTTTTCTGCTTTTTTGGCCTTGGCCGTCTTGTCTTGTTTTTTCTCAGTAGTGAGAGTAGGGGTTGTTTAGAATCCGTTTACACCCCATGGCGGAGGAACTAGCAGATGCGATAAGGAAATTTGCTCTTTCTGACAAAGAGCTGGAGGGAACTGACCTTGGAGGAGAAGAGATAGATAGAGGTATTCAAGAATGTCAGTTAAGCTTAGTGGGGAGGATAAAAGGTGAGAAAGTGGTTAATTTTGTTGGAGTTAAGAACTTTGTGAACTCAGCTTGGGGGTATCCAAGGAATCTTAGGATTATAGAGCTGGGTCCAAATCTGTTTCAGTTTTATGTACCAAGAAGGGAGGATAGAGACTGGATAGTAGGGGGAGGACCTTGGGTCATGGACAACCAAATTTTGGTGATGAAACACTGGTTTGAAGGTATAGAGGATGACACATCTGCTTTTGATCTTGCACCCCTTTGGGTTCAAGTCTAGAATCTACCTGTGCACTGGATAACAAAAGAAGCAGGATGGAAAATTGGGGTGGTATTTCATGAAGTAAAGGATATTGTGGTGCCTCAAGTAGGAGGAAAGGAAGGTAGACATCTAAAGTTATTAGTGGTTCTGGATACCTCCCTACCTCTCTTAAGGGGAACGACAGTTAAAGTAAATGGAATCCTAAAATGGTTGAACTTCAGATTTGAGAGATGCCCAGACTTCTGTTACAAGTGTGGAGTGATTGGACATGGAGAAAAGAAATGCAAGGAATTAATACAGGTAAGCAAAGGGAAGCAGGAACACCAGTATGGCCCATGGATGAGAGCCAATACAGGAAAAGCATCACCCCAAAAGGAACAACAGAATAAGTACAACTCTGAGATGAATTATTGGGGCTTTAAAGATGGAGAGATGGTACGGTTAAATCCTAAGGCTAAGGAAAATATGGAACATGGTCATAAGGACTCTATGTCAGGAAGGAAGGAAGAAATTAGGAAGAGTAATGATGGTAATATGACAGGCAATGAGAAGTCCAAAAAGGATGAATTTCGGGAGGTTCAGCAACTAAGAGGTGAGGCTAGCTGCAAAGAATTGGACAGACAAAGCTTAACCCAAAATAGTTGGAACAGTCAGAAGGAGAGTTCTACCACAGAAGCTACAGAAACTCTCCCTGGGGGAAACAGTAAATGTGTATTAGAGGAAGCAAGTTTGTGTATCCCAGTGGAGGTAGAGAAAAATGGTAAGAATAAGGGTGTATTGGAAAGAAATGGACTTGAACAAATAGCACAGGAGCTAATGCAAGTCACAGTAGTGGAGGATGATTCTGGCAGTCCTGAAACAGCTTTAATGCTAATCGATCCAGGAAGTTCTGAGCTGGGTACGAAGGCTGCCCAGAAACATAACAGGAAAATGAAGAAGCAGTTGAGATCTCCCAAAATCTCTCGTCAGCCTTTGAGGGATCTGAGTGGGAACAGGATATTGGCTCTACAACAAGGAAAAAGGAAACTTAATTTGGTAGATGAGGAAATGGTGGAAGTGCAGGTAACTGAGATTGTTCCCAAGAGAAAGAAACTGGGAGATGGGGAAGTGAATCCGAGAGAGAAACAAGAGGGGGAAGGGGCCAACCTTAACTGGCCCCTCAAGTTTCAATGAATGTTCTGGTGTGGAACTACCAAGGAGCAGGGAGCCCCTTGACAGTTCCCCAGTTGAGGGAGGCTAATAACCTCCTCTCCCCAAATATTATATTTCTGAGTGAAACCAAAAATAGACTTAATTACATGAGAAGGGTCCAAAAAATTCTGAGGTTTGAGAAAAGTGTGATTGTGGAAGCTATGGATAGGAAAGAAGGTATGGCGTTGTTTTGGAATAATGATATTGAGGTCAGGGAAGTAGTTACAACTGCTCTCACTATAGAGGCACTGGTTTTTTATCCAGAGTTGCAGATTGACTGGTGGTTTATTAGTGTATATATGAGCTGTGATGCTAATATTAGGAAACAACAGTGGAAAGTCTTGACTGCGAGACAGCAATTGTGGGGAGATAAATGGCTTCTGGCAGGGCACTTCAATGACATACTCACTAATGAAGAGAAGTGGGGAGGAAAAGCAAGAGCAGAGAGGAGTTTCAAGGATTTTAACAGCTTTATTGAATATAACAATCTTGTGGATATAGGTTTTACTGGTAATCCCTGGACATGGAGCAACAATTGGGATGGTGAAGGGGAGATAAGGCAAAGACTGGACAGAGGATTAAGTACCATTAACTGGAGCCAATATTTTGACAAGGCTAAATGTGAACACGTGGAAACTATTGGGTCAGACCACAGCATGTTGCTCATAGATAATTGGCCTAGAATGGATAAAAAAGATCAAGATTCTTTTTTGATAAGAGATGGCTCAAGAGGGAAGGGATTAGTCAAGTGGTTGAGCAAGCTTGGAAACAAACAGTGGAAGGAAATAGGATGTATAGGATTACAAGGCAGGTTGCTAACTGCAGAGTGGCTCTACTCAAATGGAAGAACAATTTCACAGGAAACTCTTTGCTAAGAATCAATCAAGTGAAGCAACAGATTAAGGAGATAAAGGACTCTAAGGAATCAGGAGTTAAGGATAAAATCTCAGAGTTAAAGAATCAGTTGAAAGAGGCCTACACAGAAGAAGAGCAGTTTTGGGCTCAAAAAGCAAGGATTGATTGGCTGAGAGAAGGGGATAAGAACACAAAATTTTTTCATGCTTGTGTGAAGGGGAGAAGAAGGCGAAATAGGATGCTTAACATACAAAGGGATGATGGATCTTGGACAAAGAGTGAGGAGGAGCTGGGAAAGGAAGTAGCTGAATACTACAGAGTCCTTTTTGCTAGTTCTGGTTGTGAGGGTCTGGGTGAGATTCTAAATGGTATACCTACCACTATCACTACTGAGATGAATGCAAGGCTAACTCAGGAAGTAGAGGAGAGGGAAATTAAATCTGCTCTCTTTTCCATGAATCCAAATAAGGCACCAGGCCAGGATGGCATGAATCCCTTGTTCTTCCAAAAATTTTGGCACGTTGTGAAAACAAATTTAATTGCTGCCATTAGGCACTTTTTTCTTTCTAGCAACATGCCTAAGTCTTGGAATCATACAGTCATCTCCCTCATCCCAAAAATCCAGAATCCTACTAACTTGAAGAGCTATAGGCCAATTAGTCTCTGTAACGTTGTGTACAAAGTGATTTCTAAAATTTTGGCCAATAGACTCAAGAAAGTTTTAAGTCACTGCATTAGCAAAATTCAGGCAGCTTTCATCCCTGGCAGACAAATTCTTGACAATGTCATTCTATCTCATGAATATTTGCATTTCATGAACAATAAGAAAACAAGGACAGAATGGACTTATGGCTGTGAAGCTAGATATGTCAAAGGCCTATGATAGAGTGGAGTGGAAATTCCTTGATGCCATGATAGAAAAAATGGGCTACTGCATAGTCTGGAGGAAGTGGATATGGAGCTGCCTCTCCTCAGTTACCTACTCTTTCAATATTAATGGAGTACCACAAGAATTTGTAATCCCAGAAAGAGGAATAAGACAAGGTGACCCACTGTCACCTTATCTTTTCCTCTTGTGTTCAGAAGGTTTCTCCAATTTACTAAAGCAGGCTGAAGGAGATAAAAGGATCACAGGGATGAACATAAGCAGAAATGGGCCAAGATTGACTCATTTATTCTTTGCTGACGATTCATTGATCTTCTGTAATGCTGACAAAGAGGAAGCCAGTGAACTTGTTCAAATTTTGAGGAAGTATGAGAAGGGGTCTGGTCAATCCATAAATCTGGAAAAGTCCTCAGTTTTTTTCAGTAGCAATGTCAGTCATCAGAGGAAAGGGGAAGTGAGACAAAGCCTTGGCACAATCCAGGTGGCTACTCAAGGAAAATATCTGGGGCTCCCTACGGTGATAACAAGATCTAAACAGCAAGTTTTTGGCTTTATTAAGGACAGTATCAGCAAGAGAATGAAGAGCTGGAAGAACAAGCTGCTCAGCCAAGGAGGGAAGGAAGTCTTATTGAAGGTAGTTTCCATGGCAATGCCAGTGTATACAATGTCCTGCTTTAAACTTCCAAACACACTGTGCAAAGAAGTGACCTCCATTTTTGCTAAGTATTGGTGGGGAGAAGCCGAAGGGGGAGATAAGATGCACTGGTGCTCGTGGGGAAGAATGGCTATGGAGAAAAAAGAGGGAGGATTAGGCTTCAAGGACTTACAGAATTTTAACAAAGCCTTGCTGGCTAAACAGGTTTGGAGGTTGATTACCAAACCAAATCTCTTAGTCAGCAAGGTCTTGAGGGCAAAGTATTTTCATAGGGACTCTATCTTCAAGTGCAAAGTCCCTAAGTGTGCTTCATGGATCTGGCAAAGTCTGATGAACGTAAGAGAATTGGTGCAAAATGGAACTAGGAAGAGGATAGGCAAGGCAAGACAACAATCATTTGGGAGGACAACTGGATCCCTGGTAATGAGGATGAAAAAGTCACCTCTGTAATGCCTCAGAACTGCAATATCAGAAGAGTGGATGAGTTGATCAGTGGATTTAGGTGGAATAAACCATTAGTGCTTAGAACTTTCAATCAAAAAGACGCGGTGGAAATCTTGGATATCCCTATCAGTATCTCTGGTAGGGAAGACAGTAACTACTGGTTACATAGTGGTCATGGCAGCTACACGGTCAACTCAGGATACAAGGCACTGTGCAGAGAAAGAACTCAATCCAAGGGAAGAAGAGATAACGAAGCAGAAACAAGTTCAGCAAATTCCAAAGGGAAACAATGGAAGTGGCTGTGGAAATTGAAGCTCAAAAGCAAGTTAAAACATTTCATCTGGAGGAGCCTAAATGGTATATTACCAGTTAACGGCCTGGTTTTCAAAAGAACACACCAAGGGGATCCAATCTGTGATGGTTGTGGAGAAAAGGAAGAGTCAATTGAACATATGTTTTTTCATTGCAGTAGAGCTCAAGAGGTCTGGAAGATGGCACCAGTACAGTGGGATGGTCTAACTGATCAGACAGGGAACTTCACAACCTAGTGGACTGCTATGCTGGATGCCATATGTAGGACAGAGGGCAGGGAACATATAGAGCTAACTGTGAACATCCTATGGCAAATATGGACGAGGAGAAATGAATGGAAGCTTAATGCAAAACGTAAACATCCCTGGAAAACAGTCAAAAAGGCTCAACAAGAATGGCATGAGCAAGCAACTGCTTGGAGTAAGGAGAACATGACCCCTGAGGGTGCTGAAAGAGATAAAGAGGAAGAAGAACTAGAGGAGGGAGGATGTGATGAAATGCAGATCAGAATCTCAACTCAAGTGCAAGAACCAACTAATAGAATTGGCACAGGGATTATAGCAACTAACTTCAACCACCAGCTGGTGGCAGCCTGGGCACTTATTGACAGGAAAGCAAGGAATCAGTTGCAGAATATTGCTGAAGCTGTGAAGATGGCCATTATAAAGGCCAGACAACAGCAATGGCAGAAAATTACAGTCTACATACCCCGCTCTCAGCTGTTGAAAGGTTTAACGGAAGGAATAGCCAAGGATATCAAACTGGCTACCTTGACTGACGATATTAACAATTTAAGAGCTCTATTTCAGAAATGCTCCTTTTGTTTAGATAGAAGATTAGACTCCAGATGTGATTTGATTAGTGGTTATGCCTTAGGCATATTTTAAGATGAGGAATGGATTAATTCTCAGTGTGTCTAATACTCTTGTATAATACTACTTGAGTCTTTGCTCATACAAGTGTATATCCTTTTGTCTATCAATACAAAAGCTACCGTTGCTAAAAAAAAAAAAAAAAGACAGAACACATCTATGCTAAAAGCGAAGGAAAAGCCCAACTAAGTCACGTGGGGGCCGGAAAGAGAAAATCCACGTCCAGATCAGTTTAATGCACTTCTGTACAGTGTACACGTTGTGAAAAACAACGTTAAACTTAACATGATTCAAAATGGGTACTATCAAATTATGGAATGGGCAAAGCTTCAACTAGGAGGTTATCCTGCCAAGGGTGAGTATGGTCATGTACCATCTAAAGTCAAAAACATGCAACGTTTAATCAATTAATCCTAAAAATGCATGCAACTGACAATTTCAAAATCTAATTCCAATTAATTGATCCAACAATTTATTATCTTGATATTTTTTGGAGGAAGGATAAGATGGATAATTTGGGTTGGAGCAAGACGTGTAAGTGAGAAGTTCAGAATTTGAACTCTCCTGTTTACACTAGAAAAGAAAGGGAAAAAAAATCTTGACGTTTTCTTCAATTATGCGTTAGTTTGAAAAATCTTCTATGGGATATCAATTCATTAAAAAAATTTTCCAAGCCATTTAATATTTATATCTGTAAATAAAAATAAACATATTTCATGTCCTGCAAGTCAAACACGTGTCATTATTGTTAACGTCAAAGTCCACTTTGACTAACAATTGCTGTTGCAGAGCACCAGCTGTTGGATGCTTACAGCCGCAACCCAACACGAAAACAAACGAACAAAATAGTGAAGAAACGTGGAAAATCATCACATAGTAACAAGATAGCAATCTTAATAAGCTTTCTTAACAGGAAAACGCACTGTAACCTTCTGCTGTCCACGAAATTGACATCCCAAATCTTGCCATCAGGGTCCATGAAATTGACATCGCACTGTAACTTAATTATTTTTACAATAGTAAATGTGTCTGGATAGAATATTATTTAAAGTATTATTTAAAATAATTACTGTAGCACATTTTATAATTTGATGTATATGAAATAAAAAATAGTTCAAAATATACAAAATTGATTTGAAAAATATTTTTATGATACAAGCGAAATATTATTTAAAATAAAAGTGCTATCTAGACCCTGCTGTCCATGAAATTAACATCCCAAATCTTGCCAGCAGGGTCCATATAACAATATTTGGATAGCACTTTTATTTCAAATAATATTTTGTCAAAAAAAACTTCTTTAGTTACTTATGAAATCAGGCATCAAATAAACCGAAAAAAAAAATAGTAATCACCAAAGCGAAAAAAACAAAGTGATGACGGCGGTCGAACCTTTTTACGCGATGAGGAGTAATTCCTTATAACATGTTTATTCCTAATAAATAATTAGCAATTTTGGAAGTAGCACATTTAAATAGTAGAAGATACAATAAGGAATGACAAGTCATCCATCCAACTAGTTGCGGAGCCAAGAATTTGATTGAGGGGGCAAACTAAGCATGCATATAAACATTATTTTAAACGTCAAAAAGTTCAAGATTAAATATGCAGATAAAATTTAAAACGTTCAAATAAATTTTAGTGATAATATTTTGATTGACTTTTAGCTTTAAGAGTTTTTCTTAGATTGATTTTCAAGAGAGAAAAAAATATTTGGGCATGTTGACTATTTAAAATAACCATACCCTGTAGGAATCTGGACATTAAAAGACATGGAAACTTCAAAGTTATTGGGCTTAACATCTATTTTAATAGTCCTTTCTTGAAAAAAAAATACATTTTCTTGGTCATCATTGCCAAAGAATTCTCAAATCATGTCAAGTTACTAAATAATTGAAAAAATCACTAGCATAATTAATTAAAAGTTATAGGCTGAAAATTTTCAATACCTTTTTAACCAAAATAAGTATACAAATTTAAATTTTGATTTTCAAAAGATTATTCAACAGACAAGTTGTTTATTATCCATACTTATTATCTTGTCGAAAATCCTAGTTTCAGTTTTTCTCCAGTCACCACAGTAGAACAAATTAAATTCACTATATCCAATAACACAAGGAAAAATGCTGAAATTAATCTAAGGTGAAAAACAGAAGAGAGCATTGTGATTTGTCATAAAAAATGACAATTTTTTTGATTAACGAGGAAAGAAAAAATAACTATTATCCCATCAGAGATAAGGGAAATAATTTTCATTTGTCATCTAAAAAAAACCCAATAAAATCCAAATTTGCATAAATTAAACATATAAAAAGTACAAAATTAAAGTTACAACATTAGGAGAAAATATACGGAAAAATATAACCACCAAAATGTAATAGTTCCATCTTTCATCACAAAAAAAAAGTCCATAATGACTGCACTGAATCTTAGAGCATTAGGAAGATGAACTTATGAATCAGTATGAGTAAAAAATTGGAATCTTTCGTAAATTTAAATTTTGTTTAGTAAGTGAAAGGGTAATTACATACGCCGGTGCGTGGATCTTGTAAGTCAACTTAAATCTCCAATTGCCAGTTAATGTGGAGTAATCTAGCATTTCAATGTTCAAGAAGTAACTAATTAAATCCCCAAAAGGGCCATGACCTATATATATATATATATATAATCTTGTGTTCCCAATTATTGAAATCCACTGTTGTCCTCGTTTATGATTCTACTTTCTAGGATTTTCTCATAACTAAAGAGGGAATGTGAACTAGCCACTGGATGTTTCAAGAAAATTTTAAGTACGTAGTAGGACTTCATTGGTTGTAACATTTGATTGAAAGAAACATTTAGGCAAGATTTCATTTGTTGTAGCTTTTAGTTGATAAAACGTTTGCACCTGATTTGTACCTGGGAAACTGGCAACCTATATGTAGCTCCGGCATGCTTCTCTCTATCATATTTAAAATAATTTAGATGTTGATACATGAATCAATTTATATTGTGAAATTCCTTAAAGTGGACCAATTGTTAAATTTATATCAAAATTAGGATTGTCACCAAAAATTTTAATTTGGTAGCAGACAGGTAACTTGTATTTTGAAGGGGGGATTTTTTTAACCACAGAAATTACTTTCATTACATTGCAAAAGATAAACATTAAAAAATTGTCAAAAATATTGCTCTTTTCACATGATTTTTATTGCCAAAAAATTGGCAATTTTTAAAGCAGCAAAATTATCATCCAGAATTCCTTATAAGATGCTTATTCCAAAAAAAAAATGTTTATTCCAAATAATTAATTGGCAATTTTGGAAGTAGCGAATTTAAATAGTAAAAGATACCCCAATACGGAATGATTGTTTGGACAACAAGAATTTGAGGTAAAAATTTCAGATTTTGTTTTGCTTGCATCATACACACAATTCCTAATCACCTTTTTATCTCACATACATCACATCACACAATGTGCTACAGTAACTGGATCAAATAAATCATCCAAATAAATTCTTATCCAAATGTCAACCATGCAAAAATATTTGGGCAATATTGACTATTCGAAATAACCGTACCGTGCGGCAATCTGGACATTAATAGACATAGTAACTTCAAGTTACCAGTCCTTTCTTAAAAATATAAATCAATTTTCTGGTTCATCATTGTCACAAATATCTCAAATCTCAACAAGTTCCTAAATGACTTAAAAAACCACCAGCATAATTAATTAAAAGTCATAGGTTGAAAATTCTCATTAGCTTTTTCTTTTAACTAAAATAAGTATAAATATTTAATTTTGATTTCAAAAGTCTATTCCACAGACAAGTTACTTATTATCGATACTTAGTATCTAGTCTAAAATCTTGCTTTTAGCTTTTTCAGTCACTGCAGTAGAACAAATTAAAATCACTATATCCAATAGCATAAGGAAAAATATCGAAATAAAAAATGACAATTTATTTGATTAATGAGGAAAGGAAAAATAAATATTAACCCAACGGAGGTGTGGGAAATAGTTTTCATTTGTCATTAAAAAAAAAAAGTGAAAACCATGGGTTGCGCAATCTTTAGTTTCAATGATTGGCAAATCAAAATGATGATTTGGACCAATATTTTTTAGCTAGTTCTTCTTTTATTAGTATAGGTAATCAAGCACTTGGCAAAACAAAGAATGCAAAACAAGAAAGCGACTAAGTTCTTCGTTGAGCTTCGGACGCAGCTGCGTACAATCACCAGGTGGACCAGATGTCTGAAGCATCTCAAGTTGAAGTATCGCTGAGTATAGGACAAAACTTCGGACATTGATTAAAGATTCGGATATCCAAAGGGTAAAGGATAAATCGTTCATGACAATCGGACGATGGAACAGTTGCTCAGTTGAAGCATAGAATGTCCGACAAACAAAGAGCAAAACTTAGAATTCTCTGTCTCTGTCGAACACTTCTATTGGACTAGGAGGTGATTTTCAGCTTGCCCAGAATGCCCAGACATCTTAGTTGAGATAATATGCTTCGGTCCGGAGGTACCATATGAAATCCATTGAAATATATATTTACAAAGTCTTAACTTCAACTAAAAGTAATAGAAAGGACATCAGTTCATAGTTAGCAGGGTTAAAATGCATCATCTTCCAAGATTGGAAACTGCATATCAAGGAAATTACTCTTAAAATAACAATCCGTCATCATGATTTTCTGCAAGCTAATGCAGTTATAATTCCACCAGTTATGAGTACCACAGCAGTAACTGAAATGCCAATTCCAATGACACCATCTGCACCATAAAGTTAAACTTTTATTTCATGTATTGCCATACTTGAACAAAAAAAATCCCGAGGATTCAAAGCAATATAGTTATCACCTTTTGTAATTTGTTCTTTTACTGTCTTCTCAAGGTATAAAGCCTGCCTCCAATCAGGTTTAATCTAGCAAACATAGACAAAAGCAATGGGATAAAAGCACCACTCTTGAATACAACCAAAATGTTCTACAGTTTCTTTCTTTTGACAAGTAATATTGGTTAAGAATGTTAAACTATGAACAATTTCACTAATGAGAGCAGAGAACTAACCTCCAAACATTTCTATACATGTTGCAGGCTTCTTGAATAGTCACCACTTCTATAACAACCAACAGCTAGAAGGTATGAGAAACCCTTGGCTGTCTGAGCACATTAATTTAATAATAATAAAAAAAAAACAGCTAGAAGGTAAAGCTTTTCACTCTTCTGCGATGTACTATTGGTCTTAAAGAAAGAAACTGCACACAGACAATAGATAGTGTTTAGTAGTGAGAGTAGTTTGCAATTCATATTTAAATCAAATTTAAATACCAAAACTCCAATTGCAGTTCTCTCCTTCCAACTTTCTAAAAAGGTCATACACTCTCAGAACAGTATTTTTTATAGTATGACAAAAATTACCATTCTATGTAAGTAACAAGTAGTACAATTAAATTTATGTAAAATTTTGATTCTTCTACTTGTGAAAACCCAGCAAACTCTAACACATGCAATGACATAATTCCTTCATAGGACATAGCAGATGCTTATGACATGCAGTATTATAAAAAAAAAAGAAAAAAGAAAAAAAACTCTTAGTAACATCATCACTTCTCTGGATAGCAAACATCTATATTCCAGTAGTAATATCTATGTTACTTCTCTAGTTTTCACTCTTTTGAAACCTGATTTGAAGTATAAAAAAAAGAAATCAATAATGATCATGAGATCAGTGCACCGGACAATTTAAAAATTATAACAATCATGTAGATTCACAACTTCTCGAAAACGTGGAATTATAAGAATCACTGATAATGACTAAGTTGAGAGGCTGAGATCTAAAACGAATGAGGGAAAAATTATGTTTGATACTATTAAGATGTTCAATTTAAAATGTTAAAGTACGCAGGGAAAGAAAAGGTGAAGATGGTTACAGTTGGTTGTTGTTACTTTGACTCTAATGGCAATGATAACTATGAAGGGATCATGCTCAGTAGCAATAGCATCATCATGAGCTTCCTGAAATTGATTACATATGGTTTAAACCATTGGCTTCATGCTGCGGAGGCAAAGAAAAAAAGACTACTGATTATAAATCTATATAACACGAAGTTCTTGTTTTTCTCAAGCATTGATTTACATTGACAATACCACAAGGCACAAAACAATGGATCTTAAGAAAGGTAAGCTAAATCAAAACAAATTAACAAGGGGCAAAAATATGGAAACACAACCTAAGATTCCCAACAAAATTTTTAGCCAGCTAGTTGGTATAATAAAAAGAAGCAGCCGCAGCACATACTGAATGAAAAGGCAATCTTGACAAAATATTATAAATTAATAAATAGAATGAAAAGCGATCACACTTTAAAAATGTTGTTTCTACGTCAGGCTTATTACCAAAGTCCGAATTTACTGCTATCATTTCCCTGTTCTATGTTGTGGCAGCATACAATATGACGAAACAATACACTGATGTTATATTCTAACAGCATGCAAACATCATTAAAATTTTGGTTGCCTCTTTCGACAGCATACAAAGTGACAAAATAGGTCATTATTATTAATCTTTATCCTGCATCTTTCTAAAGACCAATAATAGCTTAAAGACAGCAAAAACTTACAATAAAGTGCTGGGGAAAAAATCCGTTAACACAAGGAAAAAAATAGGAAGACAAAACCTTAGATCTGCACTAAACAGACCATTTCCCTTTTTTTCTGTTGGTTTAGGAAAAACACCCCAATAAAACTCACCTTGAGCAAAAAATTCCCCCAATCCTTTTGTATCATACTGCAAATTTTAATAGCTCAACCTACAACAAACATTTAAAATCCAATAGAAAACAAAGACGCCTATAACAAAAAGAAGAAAACAACATGAAGAAAACAAATAGTCTGTAATTTAAACAGATAACAAAAAACCTAAAACCTAAAACCTAAAATAGCAAACAGTTAAAACTTAGAAACTTTTAAAGTTACTTTTGTTGCACCATAGATATTCATGAAAGAATTTTGAACCACCCTAAGCAAGCGGACAACAATGCAATGGCACCACAAGAAAGGACACACAGAATCACATAAGATTTCCACTAATACACAAGAAATCAGAAGGGGAAAAATTACAAAGAATAAATTAGCATTTTTGTAAAGTTTTTGTACTCCCTATAACAACATAACAAACTTTCCAAACAATCTGATATGATAATTACACATCAACCCTAACCAAGCTAGCAGATATAGTAGAATCATTAAAAAAAAAAAACTTATCTAAAAATGCTCCAAAAACACTAAGATAACATGAAATCATCAATTCTTGTCTTTTGTTAAGAAAATAGGTGGTCAGCAGTTAAATATCTACATCTTTTGTTATTTTTGGCTGAAAAAATGCTACTGTTTTAAATGCAAAAATGACTTTCAAACTTCATTCTATTATTAGAATAGTGCAGAAACCCAATAATGATCTAAGAGGCTTTAAGCGAAGAAATTAAGGGGGGAAAAGTGATACGAACAAGAGGAGCCACTGGAGCCATGATACCAACCCTTGTTCGTGTCATTCATTTCCATCCAGATTTGAGGACAAATCCTGCTCAAGTGGAGGGGACTGATGTGTGCACGGACCTTAGCCCAAGTAATGACCCAGTCCGAGTTCCATTGGGCCCAGTCACACGTGCACGAGCCAAGCTCTTCAAAGAATCCCTCCAAGCCCTTGTTCGAATTGTCCAAAACCAACATGGAGTCCATAGAGATATTGAAGGCTTGAAGGATTTTAATCGAGTTATCTACACCATGACCCAAGCCCATGAAGAGTCAAGTGGGCCTCCAAATGAGTTGGCCGAATAGGGCCTTAGGCCTTAGTAGTTATTTAGCAATTGATTAGTGTTTAAGTAAGAGCATGGGCCGGCCCATCTTGTCCCAAGACCATGGGCCGACTTTTCCCTTTCCTAGTCCCTTTAGGGTTTCAGTCACTTTAGCATATAAATAGGCTTGCTTTGTAAGGTTTTAGGGTAGCCGTTTTATCAATAAAGTTTTGCATATTTTCGATTCTTCTTGAGAGAGAGATTCGACCCCTTTACTTGCTTTGGCAAGGGTTTTGAGCAGTCTTGCGTCCTGTCCTAGATTGTTCTACCGATCTATTCCCCTGGAGTATTCACCTTCATCGGAGTGTCGTCTACCGTCTTGAATCAAATCGTGTCGTCCGTTTGGTTCTAGATCCCGCAATTCCAAGCATTGGACATCCTCGCTAGATCCTTGGGCAAACGTGCTACGTGTCTCGAAACGTGTTGATCGAGGAACGTATCAGTGAAAAGGTAAAACATAAAGCAAGAAAATAAGAAATTAGGGCACAAAAAGCTTACCTTTTGATGATTTCTCCAACCTAAATAAAAAAAAACCACAAAACAATTGAGCAAATGATGAGATATGAAATAGGTTAAAAAAAAATAAAATCTAAGATTAAGAATTGAGCATGTTAGGGTAACTCGATGTCACATCAATCGACTTCTTCCTTCTGTGGCAATAGAGACCTGTTGAAAAGAGAGTTTGAGAGGGAGGTACGGGAGGTAAGGGCATTGGTGGATGAAAAAATGAAGTCACGTTTGAGTCTTATGGGTAGATGAATAGCACAGCCTCCATATCCAAACACATCCTTATCTGCTTTCTTAATCTCTGTAATATGATCCGATAAAGGAAGAAAAACGCTAACAAATATACATAAAAATAAACGGATATTCCTGTTTGATCTTGTCAACACAGGCCTCCATATCCAAATCCATCCTTATTTGCTTTCTTAATCTCTCTTACGGGATCTAAACAAGGGCAAAAAGACTAACAATACACATAAAAATAAACGAGAAACTCAAAAATTTTAAGAGATTGGATTTTTTTGCTTAGAACATTCGATTTTTTAAATTTCACAAAAAAAAGGTAAAAATACTTACTGAGCCAAAAAATCACTTGTTCTAATAAAGATGCTGAAGATCCAGTTTTTCACTTGCCTGCTTCTTTCCATGTGGCTTTCCTTTTTTTTTTTGTCTATTTTCTTGCAGCAAAAAAAAGTATCAATACTTACTAAGCAAAAAAACTGACCATGAAGATAAATTTCACAAAAATAAAAAATAAAAATACTTACTGAGCAAAAAAATCACATGTTCTGATGAAGATGCCCAAGATCCATTTTTCCCTTGTTGCTTCTTGTTTCCAAATGGCTTCCTTGTTTTTTTTTGCCTTATTTCTTGCAGTAGAAAAGAAAGTCAAGATACTTACTGAGC
The DNA here is from genome assembly GCF_003713205.1 of Coffea eugenioides. NCBI lineage: Eukaryota > Viridiplantae > Streptophyta > Magnoliopsida > Gentianales > Rubiaceae > Coffea > Coffea eugenioides. Next base: position 29,327,777 of record NC_040043.1, read on the forward strand.
AAAAAACTCACCTGTTCAAATGAAGAAGATGAAGATGGAGAAGATCCAATTTATCTTTCAGAGAGAGAGGAGAGAAATAACGTTCAATCAGCAAAATAAACATTGTGGAAAAAAGGCACAGAAAAATGCAGTAGCACAATGTAAATTTTACGCAGAGAGCAAGTAAGAAACAGCTTGAATTTAGAAAATAGAAAGCAAGGAGCTGAGCTAACTAGAGTGCAAGAAACAGCAGCAGAGCAACAAAGGAAAACAGATGAAATGACCTATTATCACTGGCCGGTGTGCAAATTGCGTAGAGAAATTGCATCAGTCTTCTCATCCGTCAAGAAAAGTGGCAAAAGCTGTTATTTGGCAGATTGCAACAGTGACGATAGCAGCAATATTTAGTCAAAGCCCATGGGACAAGAAAGGCTTCACAACGGCACCGGTAATTTTGGATACAAGAGTAAGGTTAGAATTGTAAAACCAACAAATTAGTATTGAGCCCAACACCACCACTTGTCATAAATCAAGCTAATCACTGTGACAACAAAGTAGACATGGACCAGGTGGCTTTCAAACGGGTTTCTCACATTGGGTAAAAGAATCAACCCTCCCTGTAAAAGAAAACAACTTGTTTCAAAGCAAGAGAAAAGAAAAACAGGAAAATGAAGTCAATTCTCCTCTTCGGCTTCAGCACGTGAGATCCTCGTAACAGACGACCATGCTTGAACCAATACCATTCAACCACGTCAGCACAACAACCATTCATCTTAACACACCAGTCATGGTTTTACTACGGTCGCTTCTATGGTGGAAAGTAGGTTGACCTGCCCACCGTAGGCAGAAAGAGTGCTAGAAGGACAGCTCAGCACAAGCATCTCTATCCATGTTTTTGGGTCCCAGTTGAGAGAAGGTGACCGGCAAAGCCTATTATCATCTGAAGGAGCTAAGAGCAAATACGAATATAAATTGGGTTGGGTGGTTAAATAAATTAGTGAAACTATAGATGCTATACTGGAATAACAATAATAGCAAAAGACCCTATAAGTGTAAATTTTGATTTTTACTTTATCATCAATTGCACTTTTTGCTTGCTTGTTTCAATAGATTTGCTATCATTAGATAATCCTATCACAACAAAATCTTTTAATTCAGCACTTACTTTTAAGTGTACATTTGGATTTTTACTATGATTTGATTATCCTTATCATTAGATCATTTTAATATTTAAAAATTCTCAAATTTTGACACTAATTTACTGGTTAAATTTGTGATTTATAGTTTGTCATGTCAAGTACAACTAGTTGCAGAGTTAGAATTTAAATTCATAACCATCTAGTTATTTCAATAGTTCAAACGTTCAATCTTTAAAACTTTTGTATTATGTGATTTATATTTATGATTATTTTATCTATAATCTCAATTCTAGTTTCTTGGTGTATTATGTTAATTATATTTATGATTACTCATCTACAAATTTGATATCGATTTGAAAGTCACCATGTTACTTATAAGATTACTTATCTAATGTCTAAATTAAAATTAAAATCTACCAGGTCAATTATGTCACGATTCTGGTTTTTTGTAATACTATGTTAATTATGTTTTTAATTATTCATCTACAAGTTTGATTCCAATTAAAAAATCACTATCTATGAGGACTTAGTTAGAGGGATCGCTGTTAGTATAAACTTTTTAATATCATTTTCTAAACTTTCAATTTTATCCTTAGGGAAAAACTTTTAATTTTTGCTCTAATTGCTTAATCACATTTTGCCAATATAACTACCCTAAGGATTGTAATTACCAAATTACTATAACCTTATGAACCAAAATTCTTCAATAAATTATTGTGAAAAATAAAATTTTTATAAAATTAATTCCATTTAATTATTTATGTATATAATTACTCATCTACGCGAACTAACAATTAAATTTAATCCTTAAGATTGGAGTACACATAAATACATTTATGGGCTTTTAACTTACCAAAATTGCCCTTCAAATTTTGTCCTTCGCCAATTTGGCCTGGGAGCTGCTCCCCAGCTGATGCCAAATTTTGGGTGTAAACAAGTGCCCATAAGTTGTTGAGGGGCTTGCTTTTTATTTCTCGTTGAAATAGAAGGAGACCACATAATTAACCGCTTCTACCCGGTGTCCAGTAGTCCATTTAATAGCTAGCTCTTGCCCGGCCCCACAATGATGTCTTGGCCAAATTTCGTTTGCTTTTCCCACCATGCACAGATGAGTCAGCTTTCCACCATAGACGGAACACTTTTACTACATAGGTAGACGAGCAAGGACTCACTTTATAGACTTCTGGACACAATGTCAGTGTCAGACGCAGAGCTGGACAATCGGACATTCGATAGGCTTAATGGCTAACCACCAGCCCAAAGGCTGGTTCCAACCACCAATGCATTAAGGCTTGGTGGGGTAGGTGGCAAGAGTTCAAACCTTGCCTCCCACCAATTTATCACAATTAAATGTGGCCTTGCTTAAAAAATCCAGACAATCAGTCCCCTCTGAGTTACTCCGAGACCTCTTCAGACCCTCCCCCTCCCTATAGCGTAGGAAGCTATCATATCGACAAAAAAAAAAAAAAAAAGATAGGCTTAACGGCTTTTTTTCTCTGCATTAAATGCAAGATTGTTGGAGGTTCATTTAACACCAATTTTCAACACCTATAAAAGGTAAAGTCTGGAGAGTTAAAAAGACTTTCACACACATTGAATATAAGCTTTTAGAGAGTTTTTTAGCAAGAAAAATATTCCTTTGTACTCCTTCTTGTGTGATTGTGTAGAGAAATAACTTTTAGTTGGTTGGTTAGCAAGCAATTGTAGTATAGTGAGGGTTGACTTGAGAGAAGTGATAAAATTCTTTGACTCAACTAAAGAGTGTTTAAAATGAATAAAGAGTGAATCTTCTTATGTACTAGGTAACTTGTAACACCATCAATTGAAGAGGTTATTGAAATGGATTCAACGTCAAGTTTTAGAGAAACTTGAAACTTTGTTAGCTTGTAATTCCTCTCTTTTATCTTTATTGTTCTCTCTACTGCTTGTTTGGATGATCTTCATTGCTCAACCTTTTTTATCTTCATTAAATTGTGCTTGCTCACTTGTGTGATCAAGTAGACAACTTGGTAAGTTTAAATTTAGGCAAAGATTGTTCAAACCTGACTAGATTCATAATCAACCTAAATTCACCCCCTCTTAACTTACTTAGACCTTACGATTGGTATTAAAGCGTCTTTTGCTAGAAATTAAATTCAATTGGTTTAGGAGGAAATATGACAACCAATAATGCTTTGTTTTTAGAGGGTCAATCTATCATTAGACCTTCCATGTTTAATGGAATCAATTATGTTATTTGGAAAGATAAAATGGAAATATTTTTGCAATCTATTGATATAGAGTTGTGGTACATAATAACTGAAGGTCCTTATAGCCACCATTTTGGTTGCTAACATGGGTAGGAATAGATCTAAAATTAGAGATAAATTGAATGATCACGATAAAATCAATCTCACTTTAAATGCCAAGGCTATGAATGTGTTGTACAATGTTTCAAATGCAAATGAATCTACTACAGTTAAAGATTGTAAGTCGGCTAAAGAAATTTGGAATAAATTGAAAGAAATCCATAAAAGTAGTGACAATTAGGGTTGCTGTCGAGTCGAGTCAAGCTCGAGTAGTGCACTACTCGAGCTCGACTCGAGGTAAAATAACTAAGCTCGAGCTCGAGAAGCTTTTAAAATTCGAGCTCGAGCTCGAGTTCGACATCAATTTATGGAACTCGAGCTCGAACTCGAGCTCGAACTCGAGCTCGAGTTTAACTATATGTCATTAATTCAAATCAAGCTCAATCGAGCTTATTCGAGCTCAATCAAGCCTAATCAAGCTCAAGTAATAGAAATTAATATTTTATATATAATTTTAAATAAAGGATATTATTGACATTTCACAATAATAAAAATTAAAATATATATTATAAAAAACTCGATAGAATTCGTCGAGCTCTCGAGTATCATATTTCCAAGATCGAGCTCGACTCGATAGCTCTAACGAGCAGCTCGAGCTCGAGATCGAGCTTGGTCAACCGAGCTCGAGCTCGAGCTGCCGAGCTTGCGAGCTACTTGGTTCAGCTCTAGCCCTAGTGACAATGTTAGAGAATAAAAGAAATCCTTACTTGTTACAAAATATGAGTCCTTCAAAATGGAACTGCATGAGAATGTTGACAAGATGTATTGTGGATTCAATAACATTGGGTTAATATCAGAAACCTCCCCTGAGGTTTCTTCTAATCACATCTAGTACCCCCCATGTTTCTGAAATCACACTTAGCACCCCTGGCAGTAGGATGTGACAGGTTGTCCTAATCAAAAGGTGAGAAATTACCCAAAAACCACCAACACCAGGCAAATTTTTAAGCGGGGAAATGCTGGAAAAAAATAATGAATAAGAAAAATTATTGGAAACCAGAAAATAACAAAAATGCCATTGTCTTGACGCACAATTTGCCTATAAACACCTTACACGGGGTGATTTATGAGGTACAATCAGTTTACAAATATGTACACTATGTTAGATCTTAGTTACTTGATTATGTATATCTATAAAAGGTAGTGTAATGGTACGCATAATTTGGAATGGTTATTTAGCCCTTTGATCAATTTATGCATCTCCCTATAGTAGATGTGTAATTTTGCTTGTATGAGTAGTCCTTGCTTGTTTATGAGTACTATACAAGGGGTGATGTATGATGTACGATTAGTTTACAAAAATGTACATTATGTTAGATGTTAGTTACTTGACTGTGTATATCTATAAAAGGAAGTGTATGTATACGCATAAATTTCGAATGGTTATTTAGCCCTTTGATCAATTTGTGCATCTCCCTATAGTAGATATGTAATTTTACTTGTAAGAGTAGTTCTCGCGTATCTGTGAGTACTTTACACAGGATGATTTATGAGGTACAATCAGTTTACAAAAATATACATCACGTTAGGTGTTAGTTACTTGACTATGTATACATGTAAAAGGGACCAAATTTGTCCTGATAATCACAAAATATTAGCTAACTTGTGGGAGCTAGATAATTATATGCTCAATTTTGAAGTTGTTACATTGCAGGGTGCTCTAAGGAGAGTAAAGCCTGGTAGAGGCATAGCTAACACGGGATTGGCAGGGGCTGTGCTTTGGGTAACTAAGTTCAATCTGATCATCTGATCATGTATCAAAGTATATATGTTGCACATATTATTAACTTGTTTATCATGTCTTCTGTGATCTAGGATCATGTACAAGGAAATGTGCCAGTGGTTGTTTCAAGTCAGGGGAGTAATCCAAGTTTTCGCCAACAAAGATGCAGTTGTCAATGTGCAAGTTAATTTGCAGGCTAGCACAAGCACTTCTACTAAGAGGGTAAGCATTATAATGTCATACATTGCTGCTGCAAAATTCAGAACTAGTGCACTACTGGAGTAATTTAAAGTTTTGCTGCAAAAAAGTTTAAATTTGTTCTTTTCTGATGCAGAGAGGAAGGCCTTCAATGAAAACCAATGCTGCTGTAAACAAGCAAGGTATAATTCCCTTTGTACCAAATGCTCAAGCTACTCTAAATGGTGGATCTCAAGCCGAAACTTCTGTTAGCATTAATACTACTGCAATAGTGGCCTCTAACACTATTACCAGCAGTTTCTCTATGATGTTTTGAGAGTGCTAAAGGTTCCCCGCAATCCTTGCTTTTGGTATCTGAAGTAGTTTAGGTACTAGTCTTCTTAGCTCCCAGCAATACTGAAGCAATGTTAGCTTTTGTGGACAATTTTTTGATAAGTGGTGCAATGTGCATCTGATTTATATTTCCTGCCACTTATGGTGTTGTTTGACTAATCTTAGAACTACTTGTGTATAGTTTTGTGCATTGCAATCCTCACCATCTAAACAACTAGTTGTAGATGGTGTTTTTGTTCAGAATTGGATTGCAATATAAGGCTTACGTATCATGTTACTAGACTGATCCAATGTAGTATCATGGACTATGTAATTAGTGGAGAAGGGGCAGGGACGGTTACTGCTGTTAAAGGTAGTATAATTACTCGCTGTTGTTCTAGTGTTACAACGTGTACAAATGATGTTACACCGTGTGCAAAATGCACACAAGCTTCCGGAGTGCAACCGTTCCGGCCCCAGGTCCATAATTAGTTATGCATCTCTATATCGCCAAAATCTCTGATAATTAGTTATAACATTCTTTTTATTACACTTTTACACCCTCAGCTTCTAAATTAATATCATATGCCTATTTATTTCTATTTTTATCTTCTAAAATTCACTAATCATTTTGGGCTTTGGGTAAAAGTGGAACAAAAATAAAGTCTCTCTCCTACAATTCATTTTTTACTACCATTTTCAAATAGAGGGGCTGACAAGATACCAAAGTTGTCATTCCAGGGGTGCTAAGTGTGATTTAAAAAACATGGGGGGTGCTAGATGTGATTAGAAGAAACCTCAAGGGAGGTTTCTGATATTAACCCCAATAACATTATTAAAGATCTTGAAGTGCTTGGTAAAAAATATACCTTAAGTGAGAAAAATAGAAAAATTTGATTGGAAGACTAAAATTATGGCTATAGAAGAGGCTAAAAATTTAAAATTTTATATCTATTGAGTCTTGTAGACACCAAAATTTTAGCATTTTTATTTCATTTTAGTTGAGTTTCTCTAAATTTTTGTTTATTTTGTTTTATTTCCATTTTGTTAAGAAAATTATTTTTTTAATTAATTAATTCATCGGAAAAGAAAAGAAAAGGAAGAAAACAAAAATCAAATCAATTTTTCAAAAAAAAAAAAAAAATTTTGCGAGAAGCACGCGCGCACCTTCTTCTTGCTGGGTTCGTACCAGAAGCAAGAAATAGTACAAGGAGTTGCAGATGTCCCTTTAGCAATCAAAGCGCATTTTTTCTTCCCATTTTTTTTCTTGTTTTCCATGTTAGATTAGTACGGGACACCTCATCACTGGATTCTTATCAAGAGGAACAGCTGTAAAATGGATCAAGGGCTCCAAAATATTCAGCAAAAATCCAGCTATCATCCTAACCCTTGAGATGAGGGTTTGGGAGATTTTGCTCCACATAAAAGGATGCAAAAATGCAGCCTATGAGAGGACAAGAGAAGAGAAGAGAAGGGGGGCGGCGGAGAGATCAGAGGGAGAGAAAAACAGCAAAAAGGGAGAGAAAATCAAGAGAGAAAAAGAGAGAAATTTTCATCAAAAAACTAAGCCAGGGTTGGAGATTCAGGAAATTTCCCGGCCATTTTTCGAACTGATCAGAACTTATTTTGGAAATATTTCTCTTTCTGGGTAATCTACGTTGGTAGGGGAGGAAGTTTCGTGTTGGAGTTTTTCAGAAAATATCACCATAACACCTTCAAATCCGAGCCCAAAATCACCAGGTTCAGAGCTCTTGAACCAAAATCTGCAATCTGTGTTTTCGTCCTTGGTGGAGTTTGCTCATCTTCCTGCGGATTTCCATCGCAATTTCGACTCCTTCAGGAGGTGAAGGTAACCATAGTTCCCTTCCAGGCTTGATTTACGAGGAACAAAACCTTTTGGATGTGAACCTTGAACTTTTTGCTGCTGGTTTGATGGGTTTGCTTTATGTTTCTGCCATACTTGATTTTAGATTATTCTCTTGATTATGGCCTTTTTCTGTTTATGTTTAGCATTGGGTTGCAAAAGAATAAGAATACATAAGTTACAAGAGCTCGCTTGTTTGGGAACTTGCTTCGTGCGTTTGTTAGAAATAAAACCCAGAAAGGTTGCCAAGTTGCAGAAAGCCACGAAGAAGATGCGTGGATTTTTCTAAAATTTATATTTTTACCCCCCAACTTTTGCTTAATATCACCATGGTCCAAAATCTGGGAAAACCAATCAATTTTACCCCCATTTTTAACTTTAATCCTCTTTTTCATATTTTAAGTGGCTTTTAAGCAAGTTAATTCTGGATCTTAGGAGATAATTAGGACTTAATTAATTTTTTGGTAGATTTAATAGCTTGTTGGATTAGTAAAAATAGATTAAGACTTGGGTTAATGTTTTCTTAAGGCTTTTGGGCAGATTAATGTAGAGGATCTGGTTGGGTTTTGTAAATGGGCTTGGTTTAATTTTGTTGAACTTTGGCTTGGGCTTGGGATGTTAGAGCCCATCAGTTGGTTGGATAATTTTGGGTTCAGAATGGTGGACTAGCCTGCTCCTTTTGCTTTGGGTTTCGGTTGGGCCGGGAGGGTTTTTTACCCGAAAAATAAGAAAATCGGTCAGAGGCCCGTTTACTCAAGAAACCAGATTCTAAATGGCAATTCAGTCCCTCACTTTTTAAGTAATCATAATGTGGCCCTAAAGACTTTAATTGTCTTTCCATTAGGTCCCTAATTTAATTTCAAATAGGTACCTAAACTTTTTTTTCTTCCATTTTCACCCCTAAATTTGTAATAATTATAAATTAACCCTTAAAATTTTTCTTAATTTTTCAATTAGGTCCTTATTTATTTTAATTTCTTAAATATATGTTGATTATCTTCCTTAGTTAGTAATTATGCTTCATTTAAATACTCTAATTGATAAAATTCAAGATTATTTCCATTTCTTTACATGTTATTTTTTTTAATTAAATTGGTACCTTGATGATTTTTGTTAAATTTGGAGTTAAAGGGTAAATCCACACCCCAATTAGCTACTGCGTCAAAGGAGATATTTTCTTATGTTATTTTAAATCCTCCTATGTGATCCTATGTGATTTTATGTGTGTAATTGCCTGATTTTTTAATTTTTTTATTCACATTATTTGTTTTTAATTTTGTATAATTATTTTAATTTAATTTTTGATTATTTAAGAGGCATTTAAATGCCAAATTGTAATAGTTAGGGGATTCAAGACATGTATTTAGATAGAATATGTAATAGTTAGGTAGTTATTTTATTATTTTATTCTTTTCCCCCTTAGATTGTAGTTAGGGCCCCCAAATGTAATTAGAGCTCTATTTGCTCTTATTTGCTTTGTGTGCTTACATGCTTGTATGTTTATGTGTTTATTCGCTTTCTTAGGATTTTTGCATCTAGATATCATGCTTGTGTGCTATGTGCTCTATGTGATTTATGTGTTTACTTGATTTATTATGTTTATATGGTTTATTTAATTATAATAAATGCATGACGCCACCACACTAGTCCAACGCTAGTTGTCTTTGTTTCGATTTCTTACTAATCCAACGCTAGTGAAAACTTATAGATATGAGTTAGTCCAATGGTAGACCCTTAGAAACCGTCTACGCGTTAGATCATGTTTGTGTGATAATCACTACATTTCATGCATATTTTCTACTTTTTAGGATGTTTACCATTTTTGCATGATATTTTCTCTATATGTGTATCCCTTATCCCTATGTGTGAAACATGACATTTTAGACTTGCATTTTATTTAAGAAAATTAGAACTAGGTTAGATCATTTGCTTGATTAGATAGGAAATACCCCTCGAATATGGGATATGGACGAGTATGGCTCTCTAGCCTTAACACGCTCGTATTCCCTCTATTAAAGGGAAAATTAAAGTCACGAATATTAGTTCCCCGCGCCCATTATGATGCATTCCCTTAGATCATGTATATTTGTATATTATTATTTTCTTTCTTTTCTTCAAATCTCATTTTTTGCAAATTTTGTGACCTCTTCAAAGAGTCACTTTTGGACATCGCAATTAATGCGATTTGCGCCAATTAAACTTCGAAGAGACATATTGACCATTCCGATAGCCATTTGGTCTAGGTTTGCATCCATATAGTAACATCCAAGTGTGATAAGTTCTTAGGTTAAATTAAGAAAATTTTCCAACTAAATCATGCAACTGGCTCTGGTTAGGTTGAAAGGGTACCTTGGATTTTATCTTTGCCTTCCCTTTCTTCAACCGTGACTCCCGAATTTTTTTCTCTGATTTTCGAAGACTTGGAGTAGTTTAAAAAGGGTTTTCTCTACTTTTTTGTTTATTTAAAATTCATATTAGGTGACTTGGTACACCTTAACTCAATACCAACTGACGACTCCTATTTTTACATTTAAAATCCTTTTTAAACTATTATTTTGAGCCAAAATCGTCGCACTTGAAGTCCCATTTTAGGCCCTTTTGCTTTATTTATTCTCTACAAATAAAAAAACTCATTTTCAATCAAAATTAATCAAAAATTCATTTTTTATAAACCCGTAATTTTATTTAAAAAAAAATGGGGAAAAACTCATTTTTAATCAAAATTAATCAAAAATTCATTTTTTATAAACTCGTAACTTTATTTTTCAAAAATGGGGCGCGACAGCTCTCTTATAAACTCTCTAATCTCCTATGAGTTGAAACTTAAATATTAAGTGCAAGAGGAGGAAAATGCAAGAGCCAAGAGAAGTCTCAAGGCTTCTCAAGAAGAGGATGATTTACTCTCCATGGATGGTGAAGTTGTGGAGATGGATGAGAACAACCTCACCTTCCTTACCAAGAGTTTCAAGAAAATCTTTATCAACAAAATGAGATTTAGAAGAGGAGAGTCAAGCAACAATAGTAGCAATCAATTCTCCAATCCCCCAAAAGGCAAGGGAGAGTAGGACATGCCCAAGAAGTAAAGTGAAAAATGCTATGAGTGTGGCCAAATGGGACATTACTGGAATGAGTGTCCAATGAAGAAGAAAAAAGAAGCTAGAGAAGATAGAAAACAAAACTTCAACAATTTTCAAATATCATGGAATGATAGCAACTTAGATGGAGAAACTGAAAAAAAAAAAATGAAAACAGTCAAGTGGCATTTATGGCTATGGGTGATGATGAGGTATCTTTTAACTACTCCTCACTTGAAAAAGACAAAGTTAATTATGATGATAATGATGTAGAAGCTTTTGTGATGAGATTGCATGATAGTTTGAAAGAATCATATGCAAAAAATAAGAAGTTGAAGATCAAAACAAAATGACTTGTTAAGTGAGGAACTCAACCTTTTTCAAGAAAATAAGAGATTGAGAAAAGAAAAATAATAATTTGAAGAAAGCCAAAGTCAATATCATTTGCAACAAGGATGATTCAAAAAAGAAGTTGAACGAGAAAATAAAGTTTTATGAAAAAAATCAAAGAAGATCAAAAGTTGTTGAGAAAAGAATGGATACATTAAGTGATTTTCTTCAGAATTGAAAACAAAATATTTTGCAAAAGGGGAACAAGTGGAACAAGGGTATACCATTAATCCCTCTATAAGAAAGAAAATTGTGTCACGAGTTTTTGTTTTCCGTGCCCATTATGTTGTATTTTCTTTTCTTTGGCTATTTATACCTATATATAAAGTTTAATTTTCATTTTTTCGAGTCTCATCTTTGAATACTTGTGACCCCTATAAGGAATTATTTTGGCCTTCGCAATTAATGCAATTTGTACTAATTAGATCATGAGTGAACATTTTGCCTCTTTTTGATATCTTCTTTGAATTTAGGTTTTGCATTCATATAGGAAACATCCAAATATGATATGTTTAAGGGTTAAATTTAAAAATTTTTGACTAAATGTCGCAACTAACTTTGGTTAGGTTGAAAGTGTGCATTAGATTTCAACTGATTGAATCTTTGCCTTTCCTTTTTTCAATTGTGACTCTCGAACTTTGTTATCTTCTTTTCAAAAACTTGTAGTAGCCTTAAAAAGGTTTTGTTTTATTTGTTTTGTATTTTATTTCATTTTCATTTTTCTAAAACTTTCTTTGGGTGATTTGGTACACCTAAATTCACTACTAAGTGGTAACTCTTATTTTCTTAAAAATCCATTTTAGACTACATTTTGGGACCAAACTATAACATTTTTTAAGTCCCATTTTAGATCATTTTTTACTTATTTTGTAAAATCAAAAACACATTTTTTATTAAAATTTTTTATTGCAAAAAATGGGGCGTGACAGATGTTGGCCTCCGGTCTTTGTTGTTTCCTACGTCGACCTCAATCACGGGGTCCTTCACATTGAGCCTCATATCATCTAATTTTGCTGGCATTATTACTACCTCATTCAACTCAATAATATGATGGTTTTCGTTAAGTACCTCATTCAACTCAAATATGGCATCAACCAAATCAACCGATGGGTTTTCGGCTGCCTCCCGTCTCCTCTCTTCCATGTAATCCATAATCTTGACTACCAATTCTTTACAGGCAACTATTTTCCTTTTCCTCAGGCCAATCTTATTTTCTATTTCAACTGTGAGGTCTTGGACGTTTTTGTTACTCATCGTCATTATTAAAAGGTATATGGACAATCCTCAGCAGTCGGTTCCCAATATTGCATGGCTTGCTAATCTCCCTGACTACTTCTCGCCACTGAATTGAAAATGTCAGTGCTAACGTGTTAGCTAGACTAGATCGGTCCTACACCTTTTCCTGAATAAATTGATTGGGCTCTACATTATTATAATAGTACATGGTCTTAGCAACATTAACACCAGCCACGAATGGCTTGGAATCGGTCCTAATTACTTTAGAGTCATGGCTGATCCAAAAGAAAAGTGTTTGATAAAGAGAACAAGGGATAGTATTGTAGGTTGACAAAGTATCAACTATAAAAATGATATTGTGGACACCCTGGATCCTACTGATATATCCAACGTCAGTAGTCCCTAGTTATTGATTGCCCTGCCAGTGAAATGACTTACAATTATGTTTGTCGACAAAAGGTCATTGTTGGTCTTGCTGAGCTTATTCATCATAAATGCTGGAAGTACGATTATGGCAGCCCCATTATCTACCAATGTCTTGGTCACCGGTATGCCTTCTATATGAGCCTCAATGAATAATGGGCTGAGATGTTGCCCAGACATATCACTTGGTCTGGATACGGGGCAGGGACGGTCATCAGGATGACCATCCCTGAACGATCCCCTCACAAACACAACCGTGAGGACTAGAAAAAACCACGTCAGGAAGGCTAAAAAATGATGGGTGCTTCAAAAAAAAAATTGCACTAGCCCAAACGGTAACAGACGTAGCAAACGGAAGAGTTGAAATTTTGAAAGTTGAAAATTTGAAATAGCCGCACAAAACAAAATCGACCGAAAAGGGTGCTCTTCGAGTCCCTAATAGCAGAAGCAAACGACTGAACCAAGGAAGCAAACGACTGGAGAGTGGTTGCCCGACTGAACTGTTTGCTAACAGAGGAAGCAAAGAGAGAGGAAATTGAAGCAAACTTGGTTGAAAGTGAAGGTCGTGAAGCAAACTATTATGAAGCAATCTGAAGGTCGTGAAGCAAAGTATTATAAAGCAAACTGAAGCAAACTATTAGAAGCAAACAGGAAGAGAAGTGAAGGTAGAAGCAAACAGAGGAAATTCATCATCTGACGAACTTGGTTCAGTCATGCAACTTAATAGCAGAAGTAACTGCGCTCTCCAAGTTCGGTGAAACATAAAGCGTATTAGCATGCCAAGGTAACGTGACTGAACCATCGTCTTCAACTGTGGCGAATCATTTGTCACCCAATCCACATCGGTTTAGGGTTTAGGGATGAAATTAAAGTCACTAAAAACATAATATTGGTTGTGAAGAATAGTGAATTTGTACCATATGTATGTGCGTGTGAGCATTCAGCTTTTCAGTGATGGACTATAGTAAGATAGTAGTTATCCGAAAATCCAAGGGTATGTATTGAAGTAAAACATCAAGCGGAATTAGGGAAAGATGAGAGAAACAAAGTCACATGTAACAAGTGAATGAATGTACATCTTGTTGTAAATAAGTTACAGGTTATAGCCACCATATTACAATTGGTATGAATTTATCAAGCGCAGGCTGCAATGAGCAAGGTCAAGCGAGAGGAACACCTTCTAGTAGACAGACCGTAGCTCCTCAAGTAGTTTGTGGCTACTGTGGTAAGTCCAACCACATGGAGAATGAATATTGGAGGAAATCGGGAAAATGCTTGTACTGTGGTAATGCCGAGCACCAGCTCTCAAGATGTCCAAGTTGTGACGGCCCCACCTCCCCCTAGGGTGTACCCCAAGGTTCGACGGGTCGCCTGCCCAGCTCTCGCCAGGACTCAGTCGATCACTTCAGTTCTCAATTAAAATCGGAATAAAACCACAAGAATAAATAGGCAACTATCCAAAACTTAAAACGGAACTTATATACATTGCCATCCCAAAAGAGAGTATAAACATCGAATAGACAAAGGTTCTCAATCCTTCATACGTCCAGCCCGTGCCAAGCACTAGGGCAAGAACCATTACAACAGAACTAAATTGGCTAGTCTATGCTCTCATCCTGCTCGCCGTCCCCTGTTAAGGAAAACAAAACTAAAGGGATGAGCTTGAAAGCCCAGTGAGGTTCCGAACACATATACAAGTAATAAACCCAATACATTAACTCATAATTCAAGAAAATATTTACAATACAAAGCGATAAACACATTCATTAAAAGGATACGTTCGTTCATTCGTTCATTCGTTCGTTCTCCTGTCATTCCCCTATCCTTCATTCATTTGAAAATGCATTTTTCGTTTATACATAAAACCCTCGTTCGTTCATTTCATTCACCCTCTCCTGGACATTGGCCAGGCTGTACCAACCTCCACCAACCTACAAGGTAATACTCGAGTATACCAAACGTTCACCCAGGTCACCATATCGCCCGACCGAGTCCGCTTCTGGCTCGAGTCGATCGGTAACAAGGGGCAGTGTCCAGTTCAGCCAAAAGGCTTACATTCATGCACAAGTAGCATTTCAATCGTTCAATCATTGAAAAGTTCACAATCATTTAGGCTGAGTGCGATAAAGTACACACTCGCCTAGAAAACTCGTTTTGGCTAATCATTGAAAGCACTTAACACATTATCAATCAATAATAACAAGCCAATAAGTCAAGGAAATATAACAAACAAGGAGCACTCATCTATACAAGCAAAATAACGTCCAATTCCTCAATCACCAATGAAACCTAAAATTAAGCAAGAGAACATATTACAAGTTATCTAGTAAATCAACTAGGTAAAATTAAAGGAAGTCCGACTAATTACTAGTAGGACGTATAAAGATGATTCTTAAGTGAAAAGAGGGTATTTGAATCTGTGGTCGGAAATAATTAGGGTTTCGTAATCCAAGCGAGAAACCAAATTCAAAAGAGTTATAAAATTTTCCAATGGAAATCCTTGAACTAACGACAAGTCGGAATCCAACTAGATAGGCTAAGAAATACTGTTTTCGGAATCGTTTATATGGTTCAAAATCATCTCATATTCAAGTAGATATTATAGACTAAATGCCTTAATGAAATTCATGTAAAAGGGAGGACAAAATACCCAAGAAAAACCCTAAACCACTCCTCTTTATTTGGGTAAGAGTAAGTAAATATTTGGAGTTTCCAATTGAAGAAGGATCATGTTTTAAGATGGAAAAACAGTCATAGGATTTGCCAATCGAACATATATAAGTTCAAATAGAAACTTAGCTCTTAAGCGAAAATTTGGGCAGCACGCCCTTTGTGTATACCTATTTTCCAGCCATTTATGGCTTCATTATTTTTTCTCAACCATTCCCAAAGTCATACATATCATATATTCAAGTCAATAGCCATTCCATAGGCTCAAAACAATATAAGAAGAAGAATTAAACTAATAACAAGTGCGGAAATGCAATCTAGCAAAAGACAGATTTGACGTGTGGTTGCGGAAAGAACACATCCGAGGCTACGCTTATCAGATTGGGATAAATCTTATGCCGTTTCGAAGCTAAGACACAGGGATACAATGTTGAAGAAGGCTACTCAGTCCAGTTTCGAGTGCAATCTGGTCAAAAAGTCAATATACTAAACTAGAACCGCAAAAACAGTTTCACCAACCGCATTCTGGTTCAAACATCATAAGTCAGGCTACCTAAGTCCAAATCAAGTGATTCCAAAGCCATCCGAAAGCTAAGATACAAGGATAAAATTCTTCAGAAGACATCAAAAACCAAATCAGAAGCATTCCCAATCAAATTAGCCAATCACAGAAGCAATTCTCAAGTTCGGGTAGAAACAGGGTAGCAGGGGTATTTCAGTCTTTTCACAGGTTATGTTGCTTAAATTGAGTTAAAATTTTGTAGGCACCTATAAAATACCATTCTATACAACTTTCATGTTTTAGGCCAAGCCTAATTCGGCCTCTAACTATGAGTACTAAAACCGGGCAGAACTGAACTGAAATTTTCCAGAAATCTGGGATTCTTGCAATCAATTGCTAATTTCCTTATTTTTGGCTTGCTTCACTACCTTAACTTCCCATATCAGATTATAAACATCAAAGCCCCAATTTTTAAGTACTAGAAAAATTATAGGAAAGCTGTAAAAATTCCAATAAAAATGGAAAATCATGATCCAAGCCTCTATTTCACCACATACATCAATAATTCAACCATATGTGACATATTTAGCAACTAATCGCGAATTTAATCGGAGAGTCAAGGTTCTAGCATGTATACCTTTCTAAGGAGACTAGAAACAAGTGTTTAAGGCCTTTGTTCCTCAAGTAAATTACACCGGTAGGTAGCACTTGAGCTAGATAACAACTTAATCGGTTTAGAATTTTTGTTTCTCACTTGGATGGTGCAAATCAAGAAGAAAATGGTTGTTTCTTGCTCTCCCTTTTCTCTCTCTCTTGTCTCGGCCAAGAAGAAGAAGAAATGAGGAAGAATGAGCTAGATTTGGAAGATAAGAAAGCAAGAAGATTAGGATTAATTTAGACCACATGTTGGCCAACACTTGGCTCAACCACAACCACACAAATTTTCTCTTTCTTTCCTTGCATTTTGGCCACATATTTTGGTCAAGAGATAACCATGAGAGGGAAGATATTTTGCTCAATTAGTGATAAGCTTGTATGGCAAGAAAGTGGTGATCAAGTGGTGGTTAAATTGGTAGTACACGGTACGCGTCGGTTCGAGCCGTTTTTCCTTAAATCACACGTACTAGGGTTTTTTTTTCTTCCCAATCACTAACTTTTTATCATTGCTTCTAATCACATATTATTTCTCACTTAAAAATCACTCTTAAGCACCAAATTTGATCCGTACTCTGTACCGGATAATTATACTGCGGATACACGAAAATTCTTATTTCACCTTGAATTGAAAACGAATAGGAAAACCCTAATTTCCTATGACTTTTGGCACTTTTCTAGGGTGATTTAGCCGTAGGATGGTATGAATAATAATTACCAAATAATTTTCAAATAAAAGGGAATTTGAGAAAATATAAGGAATTTCCAAGTCCTCACAATCTCTCCCCCTTAAGAAATTTCGTCCTCAAAATTTTTACCTTCAGATGGCTCAGGAGTTGGTTGGCTGTCTACAGCATATACCTTTGCCGGTACTTTTGTTTGGTTCCCTCTTTCATTCGTTTGTTTTGATTTAGTGCCCCCCAGTTGCTGAGTACTACTTTCACGTGACTGTTTCCTCGGACAGTTGCTAACCTGGTGGTCACCACTTCCGCAAATCAAACACTTCCGTCCTTTCCTCCAACAATCACTCTCAGTGTGATTGGCCTTTCCACAGTAGTCACAAGTCAAGGAAGAAGCCACTTGTTGGCTTTTTTGAAAAATCTCCCCATGGCCTACTTGACTTCTTTTTGTAGATCGTTCATCTAACGTCCCTATTGTCCATGGTGGATAGGACAAAAAGTTCACTTTCTGCACTTTGGAAGGGACTATCGATTCACTTGGTTCCTCAGGCACATTACCAGGTGTACCTCTTTTTCGATTTTGGGAGGCTTTTATCTGTGCTTTTGCATTCTCGATTCGTTGGGCTTTCTCAAGGGCCTCCGTAAATGTATTCACTTGAACCGCTGCTAGTGCTTCTTGAATTTCCAGATTCAATCCCTGTATGAATCGTCTTATCCTTCTCGGTTCCGTGACCACTAATTCGAAAGCAAACTTGGATAGTTTGGTGAACTTCGTTTCATATTCAACCACACTTAAGGTTCCCTGGCGTAGTCCAATAAACTCGTCCTCCCTCCTTTCTTGAACTAAAGGTGGGAGATACTTTTCATTAAATTCGCTTAGGAAGTTAACCCATGTCCATACGGTTTGTTCCCTTTCCCACTTTGCCTTAATCACGTTCCACCATGCTCGAGCCGGTCCTTCAAATTGAAATACCGCAAAGTTCACTTGCCTTTGTTCGGTATAGTTCAAAGCTGCAAAGATGTTGATCATGGCCTCCAGCCACTGTTCGGCTACATCCGGATCAGACCCTCCAAGGAATTTCGGAGGAGCAAATTTCTGAAACCTCTCAAGAGCCCGATCTTCTCCTATTTCAGGGTTCGGAGGTTGATTCACAAGTATTTGACCTTGTTGGTCCACCAACCTTGCTAAGATGTTTGTCATTTGTTGCATTGCCGTCGCCATTTGGTCCCCGGCTTCAACCCTCGGTCCTTGCTCTTGTGCAGCTGTAGTTTCCCTTTCCTCTCTTGGCTCTTGAGCTCGTTTATTTCCACGGCCACGTCCACGTCCACGACTACGTCTCCCGTCCATATATATGTTTTTTTCCCTCTCCCTTTTCTTTTCTTTTCCCCCAAAAAGGTAATTTAGTAAATAAACATAGTAAATTGACCAAAGTAACAAATTCTAGCATTCCAAATACACAAATAAACATATACGCACATAACACGCCATATCAATGAGGCAGATAATCAATTACACAAATACATATCAAATTGGACAGATAACCATGTACACACACGTATACTAACGTCATGTAGTAACAATATACGGGTAAATAAAAAAGAAAAGGTGAAGTCGTCCCAATCTCAATTAAATAACCCCGTCCAGTTTCTCACGGCACTTACTATCCAAACGAGATGTCCATTAACTTCTTATACTCATTACAGTCGGACAAAACCTGTTCATGTTCCCAAAATACAAGTCTTAAGCACTTACCATCACCTCAACTTTGGAGTACACGGGCACGAGAATCCGAAATAAGACAATTCATATCTCGAGCTGGCCAGTCCCAAGAGTAAACCATCTACAAATCGAAATTCCTACCCGACATACCTATCTTTGATCCTTAGATACCATGAGAAAGATTGAAGACCTATAACACTTCAGGGTTCATAGCTTATACTCGAGCGAGCACTTAGTCCTTCTTACTTATTCACCACTTAGCCCAAGCTCACTCCGCATAGAGACCCCGCGAAGCAGCTATAGGTTTTATCCCTCAATTGCTTAACTTTCAAATCAAATCAAATTGCACAATCCGGTATCCTAAACTTTAGCCTAGGATACACTACAGAGATCTGAAGCCTAAGCTCTGATACCACCTGTGACGGCCCCACCTCCCCCTAGGGCATACCCCAAGGTTCGGCGGGTCGCCTGCCCAGCTCTCGCCAGGACTCAGTCGATCACTTCAGTTCTCAATTAAAATCGGAATAAAACCACAAGAATAAATAGGCAACTATCCAAAACTTAAAGCGGAACTTATATACATTGCCATCCCAAAAGAGAGTATAAACATCAAATATACAAAGGTTCTCAATCCTTCATACGTCCAGCCCGTGCCAAGCACTAGGGCGAGAACCATTACAACAGAACTAAACTGGCTAGTCTATGCTCTCATCCTGCTCGCCGTCCCCTGTTAAGGAAAACAAAACTAAAGGGATGAGCTTGAAAGCTCAGTGAGGTTCCGAACACATATACAAGTAATAAACCCAATACATTAACCCATAATTCAAGAAAACATTTACAATACAAAGCGATAAACACATTCATTAAAAGGATACGTTCGTTCATTCGTTCGTTCTCCTGTCATTCCCCTTTCCTTCATTCATTTGAAAATGCATTTTTCGTTTATACATAAAACCCTCGTTCGTTCGTTCGTTCGTTCATTTCATTCACCCTCTCCTGGACATTGGCCAGGCTCCACCAACCTCCACCAACCTACAAGGTAATACTCGAGTATACCAAACGTTCACCCAGGTCACCAAATCGCCCGACCGAGTCCGCTTCTGGCTCGAGTCGATCGGTAACAAGGGGCAGTGGCCAGTTCAGCCAAAAGGCTTACATTCATGCACAAGTAACATTTCAATCGTTCAATCATTGAAAATTTCACAATCATTTAGGCTGAGTGCGATAATGTACACACTCGCGTAGAAAACTCGTTTTGGCCAATCATTGAAAGCACTTAACACATTATCAATCAATAATAACAAGCCAATAAGTCAAGAAAATATAACAAACAAGGAACACTCACCTATACAAGCAAAATAACGTCCAATTCCTTAATCACCAATGAAACCTAAAATTAAGCAAGAGAACATATTACAAGTTATCTAATAAAACAACTAGGTAAAATTAAAGGAAGTCCGACTAATTACTAGTAGGACGTATAAAGATGATTCTTAAGTGAAAAGAGGGTATTTGAATCTGTGGTCGGAAATAATTAGGGTTTCATAATCCAAGCGAGAAACCAAATTCAAAAGAGTTATAAAATTTTCCAATGAAAATTCTTGAACTAACGACAAGTCGGAATCCAACTAGATAGGCTAAGAAATACTGTTTTCGGAATCGTTTATATGTTTCAAAATCATCTCATATTCAAGTAGATATTATAGACTAAATGCCTTAATGAAATTCATGTAAAAGGGAGGACAAAATACCCAAGAAAAATCCTAAACCACTCCTCTTTATTTGGGTAAGAGGAAGTAAATATTTGGAGTTTCCAATTGAAGAAGGATCATGTTTTAAGATGGAAAAACAGTCATAGGATTTGCCAATCGAAAATATATAAGTTCAAATAGAAACTTAGCTCTTAAGCGAAAATTTGGGCAGCACGCCCTTTGTGTTTACCTATTTTTCAGCCATTTATGACTTTATTATTTTTCCTCAACCAATCCCAAAGTCATACATATCATAGGTTCAAGTCAATAGCCATTCCATAGGCTCAAAACAATATAAGAACAAGAATTAAACTAATAACAAGTGCGGAAATGCAATCTAGCAAAAGACAGATTTGACGTGTGGTTGCGGAAAAAACACATCCGAGGCTACGCTCATCGGATTGGGATGAATCTTATGAATTTTTGAAGCTAAGACACAGGGCTACAATTTTCATGAAGATCACTCAGTCCAGTTTCCAATGCAACCTAGTCAAATTCCCAATTTACAGAACCAAAATCCAACTAGTCGGCTAATTAACCGCACTACATTTAAATGGCTATATCTCAGGTTACCAAGGTCCGATTAAGGTGTTCTTGGAGGTGTTTAAAAGCTAAGACAGAACACTAAAACATTCATGTTTTGGCCATTGGCTAAATCAGTACGGATCATAGGGAACAAACACGATTAACTGGATGAATTGTCGAACACGGGTCACTGGAATGCATCCTAGGGCAGCGAGAGTATTTTGCTTTTTTCTCAATCTATGTTACTCCGATTGGGCTGAAATTTTGTAGGCACCTATAAAATACCATTCTATACAACTTTCATGTTTTAGGCTAAGCCTAATTCGGCGTCTAACTATGAGTACTAAAACCGGGCAGAACTGAACTGAAATTTTCCAGAAATCTGGGATTCTTGCAATCAATTGCTAATTTCCTTATTTTTGGCTTGCTTCACTACCTTAACATCCCATATCAGATTATAAACATCAAAGCCCCAATTTTTAAGCACTAGAAAAATTATAGGAAAGCTGTAAAAATTTCAATAAAAATGGAAAATCATGATCCAAGCCTCTATTTCACCACATACATCAATAATTCAACCATATATGACATATTTAGCAACTAATCGCGAATTTAATCGGAGAGTCAAGGTTCTAGCATGTATACCTTTCCAAGGAGACTAGAAACAAGTGTTTAAGGCCTTTGTTCCTCAAGAAAATTACACCGGTAGGTAGCCCTTGTGCTAGATAACAACTTAATCGGAGTAGATTTGCGCGAATAGAAGAAACTTTTCAAGATTTGGAGAAGAACAAGATGAACTCTCTTTGTCTTTCTCTCTTTCTCTTGTCTCGGCTATGGAGCAGAAAAAATGAAGAAGAAAGGCTGTTCTTAGGGAGTTAAGAAGACAAGAGATTAGGATTAATCTAAGCCACAAGTTTGGCCAACACTTGGCTTAATTACAACCACAAAAATTTCTCTTTCTTCTCCTTGCATTTTGGCCACATATTTTGGTCAAGAGATAACCATGAGAGGGAAGATATTTTGCTCAATTAGTGATAAGCTTGTATGGCAAGAAAGTGGTGATCAAGTGGTGGTTAAATTGGTAGTACACGGTACGCGTCGGTTCGAGCCGTTTTTCCTTAAATCACACGTACTAGGGTTTTTTTTTTCTTTTCACTAACTTTTTATCATTGCTTCTAATCACATATTATTTCTCACTTAAAAGTCACTCTTAAGCACCAAATTTGATCCGTACTCTGTACCGGATAATTACACTGCGGATACACGAAAATTCTTATTTCACCTTGAATTGAAAACGAATAGGAAAACCCTAATTTCCTATGA